>NC_040891.2:15971088-16271088 GCF_900634795.4 Betta splendens | reverse complement strand
TTTTGGATATATTAATTAAATATCCGAAATGTATTTCTGCCTAATCAAAAGTGTCATTTAAGATATCCACAACTACATTCTGACTAGGCACAAGTCGAATTTTGGATATCCGTAATTCCTTTTTAACCAGGCACAATTCGCCACATTTTACGGATATATAGAATACATTTTTGGATATCTTACACTAACTTATTACTAGTCGTAATTCAAGTATAGATATCTGTAATTATACTTTTGTCTTGGCAAAATGTAGTTCCACATGTCTATAATTCTTGACTAGGCAAAATTCCTTTTCAGATATCTAACAAACGTTAAAATGGCACTGTACCTATGACGGCACAGATGTCAGCGACATCGTTATTGATATCTGTAATTCGAATTGTGCCTAGGCAGAATGTAGTTGTGGATATCTGGATTTCCCTTCCTGCCTAGGCGAAACTAAATTGTGGATATCCAAAACTACTTTACCATTCAAGTTAATGGGCAATTCTGCCTAGGCAAAATTGAATTACGGATATTCAAAACTCGAATTGTGCCTAGTAAAAATGTAGTTGTGGATATCTCAAATTGTAGTTTTGACTAAGTGGAAATACATTCCGGATATCTGTAATTTATTAGATAGTCAGAATTCAAATGTTAAAACGGCTTGCCATGGATCCCTGTCATGCCCAACAGTGGCCACAGAGCGAAGCTACGGTGACACGATGACGCTAGAAGCTCCAGCTCGACGGGGACGAAGACCGGATGTGACGCGCTTTGATTTTCACATTCATTCTACCTTTCACAAACTGATCGATAAAATTAACAGTAAGGTAACACATCTACGGACAATATAATGTACACAATTATTAGCATCCAAATATACGTAAAGTAGCACAAATGAATCGGTGAAAGAAGTCATAAATGTGGTTTATTTAAATGCTTTCCGCTGTTTTTCATTTGCTTTTTTTCAGCATCTTGTCAGTTTTATTTTGAAGAAACTATTTGACGTTATCATGTTGGAGTTGGGCAGCGGACCGACGTTATCAGTCGACGGTATTTGATCTGGTTCGTCGCTCGGTCCTTGTTGCTCTTGGTTCTAAGTAATCAGTTTTCTTCTCGGTTAACTGGTTCCTTTTAAAATGGCGACGGTAGTAGATTACAAAAAGTGTTTAGTGTTTGTTCTAAGCTAGCTAACGCTAACATGTACCTGTATGTATAATTATTTACAATGTTAGCAAGCTAGCTAGCTGTTAGCATTAGCAGTGTCCGCGTGGATTGCAGTGTGTTTAAAACCGTTTCTGTGCCGTGACAGGTTGGTAGTTACGTTATGTTAGCATGGTGATTAGCTTGATGTTTTGTTTTTTGAGTTCAGGTAAAATCGACGTTTCTGAAAATATTCAATATATTGGACTGATTATCTGTAGACATCTGATTAACAATTTATCACGTGTCATCAACACCGTGAAAATATTTCATCAGAACCACTGAATAGAAATCTTATGATCGTGTTTTAATGATCGTAATGTTCATGCTTTGACCTGAATATTGATATTTATTTGGAAACATTGTTTTGGAAAATAAATTAAAAAAGTCAGTCGTCTGAGTCTGGACATAAGACAGATTCTTCAACCCTGTGTTGTTTTCTCGTAGATGCCATCAGCTTGGACCGTGAAATAGACCTCTCATTTTAGTGTCATCGCCATGTAAATGCAGAGAAAGCTGCTAGGGGTCAAAAACTGGTCCACAACCAGTACTGCTCAAAACCAATACCACACAGAGTGGCTGTGGGATCATCCTGGTACAAGAGCAGGCAAATGGAGAGTGACTGCCGGATCCCTGTGGTGTGTTGTCGGCCTCGAGTCCTCATCCTCCACGTTCTGTTTTGGGGCCTTGTTTCCCTCAGGTGAGTGAGTCTGTATACTGAGGTCAGGGGTCAGTCAGCTCTATTGTTCTTTTAAATGTCCATATGTTTGGATCATCTGGAGTTCTTTAGGGATGGATTTGTTCCAGAATCCTGTGTGAAGTCTGTTTTGTGTTTCAGAGTGTTTGGTGCTGCTCTATTGGGTGAAGAAAAAACTACAGGTACCAAGGAATAAGGAGTAGATTTTAAATTTGTTTTGTATCTTTGTAAGAGAATTGGTGCAATAGCTATAGCAGTGTTTGTCTCAATTGCCTTTTTATTTGTGTTCCCATTTTACAGTAGTAAAACCCATGGCTACCCCCTGCTGGTTGCTGGAGGACTTTGTAGTGACAACAGAGTGTTGGCAGTGTAACGCTTTCCAGTCTGTACGTGGTTAAAAATGTAAAATATTAACATCATATATATATATATATATATATATATGATATATATATATACACACACACACAAAACACACACTCATGGACTGTTATGTTTCAGAAGTCGTGGTCGGCCTGTGGACTGACGGGATACGTGGAAAAGGTCAACTGTACAAAGTCCAACAGAGACGAGCACAAAAGGTCAGTAGCTGAATAGAATTGAACTTTATTGTCATTGTACAAGTACAACGAAACTATAGATGCACCCAGCAGCAGTTCACAGTAAAAGAAACCAGAGCATTATATAAAAATAAAAAAAATAAAAAAAATTGAAAATGCAAAAAAAAATTGTAAGTAGAGAAATACCCACATCTCTTTTGCATTTTGAAAGAAATACAACATTTACAAACATATACTTCTAACGCAGGGGTTTGGCTATATGAAAGCACAAGAAATGAAATTGTACAGTAATATTGCATGTCTGAGCGAGGTATTGAAAATTCTACAGTGGCATTGCACTGTAGAAGAGAGGTATTAACCTCTCTTTACTGTAGAGCCCAGGGGAAGAAGCTGTTTGTTAGTCTGGTGGTGTGGGATTTTATTGACCTGAAACGCTGTCCTGACAGCAGCAGCTCAAATAAATTTTGAGCAGGGAGTGAGGTGTCTCCTGTGATGGCCTTGACTCTGTTTGGATACCAGGACTTGTCAAAGAAGTCTTGGGAGGGCACAGGACAACCCTTGATTTTTTTTAGCTGTGTTTATCACCCTCTGTACAATTTTCTTGTCCTCAACAGTCGGGTCTGCATACCACTTCTTGTTTACGTTGTTTCTCCTGAGGACCTGCAGGAAGTGCAGCCTTCTGTAAACAAAAATGTCTTGAGTCACAGAAGTGTCTGAAAAAAGCCTGAATGCATCTGAGGTCATAGACTTCAATTATCTGTTTAAGTCATAGATGGATAATTGTGATTTAGTTTTTTTCAACACATTGGCAGCAGCTGGATTATGATTTGGGGTTCTGTTTTTTTTCAGTAATGGGTTTCCCACTGTGTCTTGACAGCTGTCGCTCCACTTTGATGGAGGAACACCTGTTCTGGAAGTTTGAGGTAGCCATGTTGGTGTTAACGATGGTCTTCGGCATCTTGGTGTTTGTCCGTCAGCATTGGCTCGACCGCCTTGCCTCTGAGAAAGTACGTCGCCAGATCGAGTCGATTTAGCCAGCTGAACAAGGACTGTTGGCAGCAGTTTTTACTGAATCAGTGGATGAATGACAGATGCTCAACCTACAGGATCCGAACTTTGTTTTTCTCATGAACTTTAGGTGAATTTGAAAATTTCAGGACAAGCAGCATCATCTTTTTTGGGTTTCAGTTTTTCCTGGCAGAGAATTGGAGGAATATTAAATCCTGTAGTAATAAAGGTTTGGGTCCAGTTTAACTTCTTCTTTATCTTCACAAATATCAGTTTTTAAAGTCAGTTCATTTTAATTTTCTGTTAAGGTTTGACAAAATAAAGAAATTAATCTGAGCAACAAATGTGAACCAAAATGAGGGATGTGCTGCCTGTCACAGCTGTATGTTCACTAATTACAAACATCTATTTATTTGGTTTTATTAGAACTATTTGTACCTTTTGAGAAACTATGAGTCTGGAACTGACAAGACAACTTACATCTAAGATGCAAACAAAGACTTGATCATTTTCAGTAGCTTTACCTGAGGTGTGTTTAAACTTGTACATTAAAATGTTATTTCCAGATATTTCTGATCAAAAATGTAATGCAACAATGTACTTCACTTCTGATGGGCTAATCAGAGCTGAGTGTTTAAAAATAAAATTCCATTCTGTTCATAGAAATTAATATTTTTATTTTTTGTTTGAGCCTGAAAAGCTAATCTCACAACTCTCCATATAAACTAACTGGGTCGAGACGATCAAGTTTTATTAAAACTGTCCTCATTTCTGATGCTGGGGTGTAACTCATTACAACAGAAACTGCTTTTAATTGGGTGAAAACTGGTTGTCAGTTAATTGGCTCGTAGGTCATGGTTGACTCCATTGTCCTCTTCCGCATGCAGACCCACATTCCGCCAAGCAGCACGAGAACTAAAGGAGTCCCCAGACCAATGGCCATAATGGTAATAACCACTGGTGAGAAGGAGTCTGTGGGGGGTGAACCAATGCCAACCAGAACTGTCCTAAAAGATACAAAGAAATTAAAGTGAAATTAACTCTGGTATATTCTGATTTTAAATCTATAAATAAAACCAAACACACCAGCTCAGGAACTTTGTGTTTATGTAGAACGGATCTCCTGCCAGGCCAAAGCTCACGTTTAGTCCAAATGGCTTTAATTGGGAGTAGAATGCGCGGATCACACCTGAGGACGCTGCCATCGCTTCACTGTTCTGAGGGTGTGGGTCCGAGTGCCTACATGGCATTGCATCCTCTAGAGATGGGTTAGAATGACGGTAGGCCACAGGCTTCCACTGAACAAATCCCAGGATATCAGAGATGCTGTTTGGTGCTGAGACCCACTGAAACACCTGAGGGGTCAACAGGAAGCACAGGTAATGTAAACATGCGATCCTGAGATCATGAAGTTCTGTCTGCAAACGCAGGAAGTTTGACCAAATATGGATAATTGACAAACAGGAAGAAGTTCATTATAACCTACAGAAGTTAAAATTTTACATATTACCAAACCTTTTCACTAAACAAACCTTGAATACTGAGGGCGTGTATTCATCGTCGATGGACTGATGAACTTCCACTCTGCTCAGAGGATAGGACTCACTAACTGCCTGCAGCTCCAGGAGAAACCTTGAATTATTTGCCCGTGGGAGCATGCCATCAAGCCACACCTTCACCTGGGAGGAGTTAGCGGTATGTAGGAGGTGGGGCCAAGACAAGCCACGGCCCCCCATCTCAAACACAGAGAGCTGGAAAAAAGGTTATTTTAATATGATTAAATCACAAGTCTTTAAACCAATTCAATTATTTTTACATTAACACTAAATATAAAACATGAAAGATTTCATTAGAAATCTAAATTTATTAATCTGCTCTGACCTGAAAGCAGATAGACCCACTGATGGAGGTGGCGTTGGCTCCACAGAGCAAAGCAGTCATATCTGACAGATTGAGGGGGGACCAAATAAAGTCTTGCAGCTCATAAGGTGGGAAAAAGCCTGAAGTTGGATCCGCAGTGTCGTTGAGGTCGTTGTACTCCCACAACTGCAGTGACAGAAACCAAACCAAACTGGCTCAGACCTACAGCTTAATTCAACCAGTCCTTGGTTCTTAAATGCTCTCTGGGTCTTGACTCTAGGAACCACATGTGCAGCTCTTCTGTGGTGTTAGTGTTTCAAAGAAGTTCAGTTTTATTTGTATTATTTTTCATCTGACAACAGATGTTTTGTCAGATGCTAAATTCATTTTATAACCAAATTAAATTAAGACGATTACCAGGCTGAAACAATTCCTTAACTAACTCAAAGTAAAGATCCTTAATTTAAAATTCTTTGAAATATATTCACACAGTGTGCTGTGTTTTACAGGTGTGGTTATTATTGTCACAACGCATACAAAAGGTGAAAGAAAAAAACATTACAGAACTAAGTAACAGTAGTATTAAGTCAGTGCTTAAGAATCTGTCAGTGAAGATTCTCAGTCATCCAGGTGGAACAGTCTTAGGTTGAGTTAACTGGATTTCTTCTTCTCAGTAGAAACGTTTCACCTCCAATCCAGGTGGCTTTTTCAGTCTGAAGAAGACCTTCCTGTTTATTTGCCACCAAATAAGCTCACATAAGATGAGATCAGCCAACGGAAAATGTGCCAATCAATAAATTCCTACAATGACCATGTCGAAGATTAGAAAGTCAGTATATATAGAAAGTATATTAGAGCCTGGGCACAAACTCTAACAAATATCATAAAAGTAAAGTTTGAAAAATTAACAGATACATTTATATATATATAGTAGTATTAGTGTTTCCATTTAAAAAATATTTTCTAAAACCAAGAAGGAAAAACTGACTTTAAAGTGTAATATATATTTACACTAAACACTATATACATTATTTAATCAGGTAGTACCTTTTTATTTAGTCACTGCTCTTTAATAAAGTAAACTCAAATAACTGCAGCCTTAAGAGTTATAGTTGGACAGACCCGACTGAAGACGACAGCTGTGCTGTACAGGACACTGCTCTCAGGCTCTATCTTCAGGCTGCCACTGGTATTACGAGCTAAAAACAAAGTCCAGTTCACCTGATGAAACAAAAAGCAAAAACATCAAATGGGTATTGGTCAACTCACAAGCCAGTGGCCCCCACACTGATATCTACAAGCTAAACACCATCACATAGACGCTTTTTTGGAATAAATAAAAGCCCAACCGAAAATAAAAACTCACCGTGACGATAGAGGAAGACACGTTTGTGTGAACAAGCAACAGCGTCGGCGCCCCTTGGTTGCAGAACAGAAAATGCAGCGTGTCGTTTCTTCCTACAGCTCTGATATGCAGCAGGTTGACACCCAAGTGTGGACCAGTGGAGCCAGGGTTCAACTCCATTGTCACCTGAAGGACAGAAAAACAACCGAAAAATAACACAAGGCAGACAACTGATTGACACATCAATTCAATTGAATTTCAATTAAATTTTATTTATATAGTGCCAAATCCAAAAAAAAAGTTATCTCAAAGCACTTTAAAAAGTAAGGTTTAAGACCTTACACAACTAAACCAAACAGATCCCACATACAGCAAGTCTTTAATTTGAAAGATACAGTGGAGAGGAAAAACTCTCTCTTTAACGAGGAAAAAAAAACCTCCAGCAAAAAGAGTCTGATGTGGGCGGCCATCTGCCTTGACCAGTTGGGGTGAGGGGATAGAGAGAGAGAAAAGCACAGCAACAACAACGTGCAACAACAGAGCACATGCAGGATGGTTGGATCCGCAGCTGCCCAACACAGACACAAAGAGTCTGAGTCCGATGATACCTGTAGGTGAGGTCAGAGTGGAGGAGAGAGGGAGAGCGGGGGAGAAGCACAACTACTGGAGAGAAAGAGACAAGGTTAGTTGAATATAAAACAATTGTGGGAGGTTATTAGACAGAAGAGATAGAAGAAAACAGAGGAGCTCAGTGTATAAATTAAGTCCCCCAGCAGTCTATTGCAGCTTAACTAAGAGATGGTTCCTGTGACTAACAATCATTGCCAGTGACCTGAACCATCTCTAACCATAAGCTTTATTAAAAAAGAAGGTTTTAAGCCTGATCTTAAAAGGTGGAGATTGTGTCAGCTTCTCGAACCTGAAGAGGGACCTGGTTCCACAAGAGAGGAGCTTGGTAGCTAAAGCTTTCCCCTACCGTTCTACAATTAGGAACCACAAGTAGCCCAGCGCTCTGAGAATAAAGTGTTCTGCTGGAAGCATAGAGAACTATGAGGTCTTTTAGATAAGAAGGAGCTTTATCATAAGTATTTTTTAGGTGAGTAGGAGAATTTTAAATTCTTTCCTACATTTTACAGGCAGCCAGTGCAGAGAAGCTAATGTAGGACAAATGTGATCTCTCTTTCTAAGTCCCATCAGAACTCTGGCTGCAGAATTTTGAATAAACTGTAGGCTTTTTAATGAGCTGTTAGGACATCCTATGAGTAAGGAGTTACAGTAGTGCAGCCTAGAGGTAACAAATGCATGGATTAGTTTCTCTGCATTGCTCTGAGAGAGGGTGGTTCAGATTTTAGCTATAATTCTAAGATGAAAATAGGCGGTTCTGGAGATTTGTTTGATATATGATGTAAAAGAGAGATCCTGGTCAAAGATGACACCAAGGTTCCTCACAGTAGAATCTGAAGCTAATGTTATGCCATCCAGGGTGGCTATCTAACTTCATAGTGTCTCTCTCTGATTGTTAGGCCCAACGATAGGAATTTCAGTTTTATCTGAATTTAGTTGAAGGAAGTTTTGGGACATCCAGGATTTGATGTCTTTTAAAAAACTCTGAATTTTGACAAGTTGATCTGTTTCATTTGGTTTCAAAGACATATATAGCTGAATATCATCTGCATAACAATGAAAATTAATAGAATGCTTCCTAATAATTTCATCTAGAGAAGACATGTATAGGCTGAACATATAAGCCGAAATTGGACCAAGCACAGAACCCTGTGGTACTCCATAGCTAATTCTTGTGCATGTGGAGAATTTCTCATTAACATTAACATGAACAAACTGGAATCTGTTCAACAAATAGGATTTAAACCCATCCCAAATGCTGTTCCTTTAAAACCGATTCTATGTTCTAGTCTCTGTAATAGAATGTTAAAAACAATTGTATCAAATGCAGCACTAAGATCTAACAGGACAAGGACAGAAATTAGACCATTGTCTGAAGCTAAGAGAAGATCATTAGTGACTCAGGTGCATAGCCTAAATGTAAAGATTGATTGGTTTGATTTAATATGGACGAGCTGATTAAAAGGTAGAACTTTGAGTAATCTGGTTGGGATTGGATCTAAAAGACAAGTGGACGACTTGGAAGAGTTGATTATTGAGGTTAATTCCATATGGGGAAGATAGTTATGGGGAAGAAGCTGTCTTGGTAAGACAGAGGATTTGATAAATTTAAAGTTGATGGCTCTAGACAGTGCTTTCTGTCATTTCAAGTTGCTGCTGAATTTCTTCTCTAATGGTGATAATTTTATTAGTAAAGTAGTTCATAAAGTCATTGCTGCTGAGATTTAAGGGGATAGTAGACTCAACACAGCTATGACTCTTAGTCAGCCTGGCTACAGTGCTGAAAAGAAACCTGGGGTTGTTTTTATTTTCCTCAATTAAGGAGGAATATTATGTTTTTCTAGCAGCTCAAAGTGCTTTTTTTATATATTATTAGACTGTCCCTTCATGCAACGCAGTTTACATTTATTTTGTTGGAACCCCACTGCCACAGGCTGCGGATCTCTGAGTTATACCATGGAGCAAACCTCCTCTGAATCACTGCCTTTTTCTTCAGAGGAGCCACTGTGTCTAACATTGTACGTAGAGAAGCTGCAGCATCATCTACAAGACAGTCAACCTGTTCATAAGATAAGGGTGACTGTTCTCCTCTGTGTATCTACAAGACAATGAGACAAAAGATGATGGAATCATCTACTTGAATCTGACAACAGAATCTGCTATAGTAAGATTTCTTTCCAGCTGCTGTAAGGTCAATTATGCTAAATTCAAAAGGTAATAAGAACTGGTCAGATAAAAGAGGGTTTTGGGGAGAAACTATTAAATTATCAATTTCAACCCCATATGTCAGGACAAGATCGAGGGTATGGTTAAAACGATGAGTGGGTTCATTTACCTGCTGAGTAAAACCATTAGAGTCTATTAAGGAGTTAAAAGCAGTGCTGAGACAGTTACTGTCAACATCTACGTTTGCCAACACAATGTCCAACTCCATAGTTTTCTCTGGCCCCTCCCCAATGTGACCAGCGATGACCGCTGGTTGTCTAGGTTGTGTCCTGCAAACGATGTGGGCTTTGTGGCTAATTGAAGCACTTTTTGGGGAAAACCTGGGCTGATTAGAAGAGAGGGCGTCCGTCCCACATTGAACGGAGCCTCTCTGCTCTCTAGTAACATGGCCATGTTGCTTAGTCTCCCCACTCCGTGACAACTCAGAGTGGAGCCCAGGACGCAGAGTCGCAGTCTTACACGCCTCTCTGCATGTTCTCTACAGCCCCCACCCACTCTTAGTCTTACTTATCGAGACTGTGTCTGCTCCCCGACCACCTAAACTATACAAGTCACAAACAAATCAAAGGAGGGACTTATCAGAATTTAATAAACATTAAAACGGTTCCTCTTACAGAATAAAGTAACAGTAAGTTAATAAAGTGTGGTTTATTAAATATCAGATCTTTCTCATCAAATTCCTTGTTAATAAATGACTTGATAAGTGACCATCACATAGATCTGTTCTGTCCCACTGAAACCTGGTTGAATGTTAGTTATTAAATTAATAGTAAGTAATTGAGTCAACTACAATATCTCACATCAACTATCATGTTCCTAGAAGTACAGGTAGAGGTGGAGGAGTAGCAGCAATTTATAACTCAGATTTATTAATTACTCCTAAACCTAAACATAGTTATAACTAATTTGAGAGTTGAGAATTGCCAGTTGTGTTTTGTATTGTTTACCGTCTGCCTGCTCCATATGCAGAGAAGAAAATTCAGAGAATTCAGTTAAGAACTGACTTAGTTCTTAGCACAGATAATGTCATTGTAGTGGGAGACTTTAATATTCATGTAGATGTTGACACTAACTGTATCAGACAAGATTAGCTCCATGGTATAACTTAAGAGTTTCGCAGCATAAAGCACAGGACCTGACAACTAAAAAGGCAGTGGCGTTCCAACAAAATAAATGTAAACTGCATTAAATGTGAACTGCATAGCATGGAAGGACAGTCTAATAATATATAAAAAAGCAGTTTGTGCTGCTAGAAAAACATATTATTCCTCCTTTCCTACTTAAGGAAAAGGTTTCTTTTCAGCACTGTAGCCAGGCTGACTAAGAGTCATAGCTGTGTTGCGCAAACTATCCCCTTAAATCTCAGCAGCAATGACTTTATGAACTACTTTACTAATAAAATGATCATTATTAAAGAAGACATTCAGCAGCGACTTCTTTCAAATGACAAAAATCACTGATCCACCATTAAACTTACCAAGATCTCTGTCTTAGAGAGCTTCTCCCCTATAACTCATATGGAATTAACCTCAATAATTAACTCTTCCAAGTCTTCCACATGTTTTTTAGACCCAATCCCAACCAGATTACTGAGAGGTTTCAGCTCATCCATATTAAATCAAATTAACCAATCTTTACATATAGACTATGTACAACAATTGGCTGTGGTCAAACCTTTGTTGAAAAAAACCTACTCTGGACCCTGGAGAACTAGCCAACTATAGGCCCATTTTAAATGTACCCTTCATCACTAAGATTCCTGAAAAGAAAAATCATAGCTACACAGCTATAACTATCCATATGCACAAGGATTAGCTATGGAGTACCGCAGGGTTCTGTGCTTGGTCGAAAAACTGTCAATTGTAAATCAGTCTATACAGGTCTCCTCTAGGTGATATTATTAGGAAACATTCTATAATTTTGCATTCTTATGCAGATGATACTCAGCTAAATAAGTCTTTGGAACCAAACAAACTAGATCAACTAGTCAAAATTCAAAGTTGTTTAAAATAAATCAAATCCTGGATGTCCTAAAACTTCCTTCAACTAAATTTAGATAAAACCCAGGTTCTGGCCCTAAAAATCACAGAGAAACACTTTTGAATTAGATAGTTACTTTGGATGACATAACATTAGCTTCAGAGTCTACTGAGAGGAACCTTGGAGTCATCTACGACCAGGATCTCTCTTTTGCATTACATATTAAGCAAATCTCCAGAACCGTCTATTTTCATCTTAGAAATATAGCTAAAATTAGAAGTATCCTCTCTCAGAGTGATGCAGAGAAACTGATCTATGCATTTGTTACCTCTAGGCTGGACTACTGTAACTCCTTACTCATAGGATGTCCTAACAGCTCCTTAAAAAACCTCCAGCTAATTCAAAATACTGCAGCCAGAGTTTGATGGGACTTAGAAAGCGAGATCCTACATTAGCTTCTCTGCTCTGGCTGCCTGTAAAATGTAGGATAGAATTTAAATTGATCCTACTCACCTACAAGGCACTTAATGATAAAGTTCCTTTTCTTTAAATGTCTTTAAATGTAGGCAGAGCTTTTAGCTACCAAGCTCCTCTCCTGTGGAACCAACTCTCTGTTCAGTTTCGAGAAGCTGAAAAACTCTCCTTTAAGATCAGACTCAACACCTTGTCATTAAATGTATCATTGGGGTCTCTCTCTCTCTGTCGTCAAGGCAGATGGCCGCCCACATCCAGCCTGGTTCTGCTGGAGGTTTGTTCCTCGTTAGAGAGGGAGTTTTTCCTCTCCACTGTTGCTGTCAAATTGTAATCAAAAGCTTCCTGTATGTGGCATCTGTTTAGTTGTTAAACCTTACGTTGCAAAGTTTAATGTTTATTTAAGCAAACTAAAAAATATATTTACAGACATTAAAACAGTTTCACGCGTTTTTATGATCCGTGATTATTGTCTGAAACGTGAAGTTGATAATGTTTCCTAAAAGGAACATATATGATTAAATGAATTGAGCGAAAAGCTTGATTAAGCTAAACAAACTTTCGTTTCCCGACAGTCTGACGAGTTCTCCCCGTATTAAAGTGTGTTTCCGCTCTTCTCAAAGCAGCAGTTGGTATTTTCTCACCTGTCTTTTAAATGTGTCTCCTCGGAACAGACTCTGACAAAAGCCGAAAAGCAAACAGAAAAGTATCACAAAGACCCCGCTGATTAGCGTCTTCACTGCTGCCGCCATCTTTGTTGACAGCAAGTCACATGACGCCGCCCTAGATAAGTCAGCTGACTGTCCCGCATCCGCAATAATCAAAGAACGTCTTCTGGAGTACTAAAGCACCAGTCCGTAGAAATAGTATTTGCAGGAAAGTCCCCACGTACATTTGGTAATGTTTTCATCTTATACCTATAGTCCCCAGCTCTAGTCCTTAAAGGCCAGTGTCACTGCTAGTTTTCCAACTCTACTGATTAACGAGGTGTGTCAGTTGGCTTTTCCAGCTGGTAATGAGTAGGATTTAGGCCCAGGAGAGATGGAAACCCAGCTTGTCAGCAGTACCTGAGGACCAGTTTGAAACCCCTGCCGTAGACCTTTTCATAGCATAGATTTCTACTACACTAACTTTGTGAGATTTCTGTAGTTTGTAATGTTTAAAAACCATCTTGATCACTTTATTTTCTAGACAGAACCAGCGTTGATGTATGACTCAGTACAAACACAAAAATGTAAGAAACACTTATACCAGAAAAATGTGTGAACGCATTTACTCCTTATAGCCATCAGTACGTATTGTACAGCAGCTGCAAAGCTCAGATCTTTTTTGACTCAGCTGATCGGTGAGAAGGCAGACCAGAGCACAGACCAGTTTGTAACTTGAGTTTTATTATGATGGTTGAATTAATGTTCAGTTAGTCTGGTCTCCACACACACTCAGCGACTAACTCTGGATCTACTCAGCTCCCTGTCCTCCAATGGCATCGTCTTTGTCCTTCTTCTTGTGGCCAGACACAATGTCGTCAATGCGCAGCAGCAGGATGGCCGTCTGAAAAACAATTAATCAGATTACAGAGAGTCCAGGTCCCTGGCAGAACGTTCTCAGTTAGCACCTGGGCAGCTCCTCACCTCCACAGCAGTCTTGTAGGTCTGAGCTTTCACAGCGAGTGGTTCCCAGATCCCCAGAGAGGACATGTCAGTCAAATTGCCGGTTTCACCATCCACTCCCCAATACACACTGTTGTCTTGAGTGTGTTTGGCCTGAAGACAGATGACATAACTGAAATGTTCTGCTTCTGAACTTCTGCACTATGAAGTGGGCACACGCCCAAGTTTCTACAATATAAGTTACCCTCAGGGAGGTCAGGACCCGGATGGTAGAGGCTCCACAGTTCTGGATCAAGGTTCTGGGGATGACCTCTAGGGCCTGGGCCACAGCGCGGTAGGGCCATTGTTCAATGCCAGTCAGAGAACGGGACTGCTCTGTAAGACGCTTGGACACAGCCATCTCTGTGGCGCCACCACCTGGCAGCAGGAAGGGGTCCAGCAGCACATTACGGCAGACCTGCATGGCATCCTGTAGGTTCCGCTCAACCTCCTGAGGATCAGAGACAGTACCAGGTCTGAGACTGAGACGGTTGAAGTCCTGAAGACCATACACATCTAATATTAAGAGTTCTCACAGCCAGGATTTCCTTGCTGGCCCCCCTCAAAAGGATGGTGCAGGCTTTGGGGTCTTTACACTCTGTTACAAAAGTGAAATACTCGTCCCCAATTTTCTTGACCTCAAACAGCCCAGCCCCTGTTCCCACGTCCTCCTCACGCAGCTCATCTGTCCTGCTGGCGATACGAGCCCCGCATGCCCTGAAAGACAGGCAGGAAACTGTTTCACATGAGGCCTACAAGTAAACGACAACAAGCATGAGGACAGTGGCAAGAGCTCACCTGGCAATGCGGTTGTTGTCTGTCTTCCTCACGCGGCGGATAGCAGTGATGTTTGCTTTCACCAGGTAATGTTGAGCCAGATCTGAGACAGAGAAGACATGCATGCAGCTTCTAAACACAGATCAGCTTAACTCTTCTTTGACACATCTGCAGATTTACGGCCATTACCAGAGATTCCCTTCTCAGTGAAGACCAGGTCTGGTTTCAGGCGAATGATGTCCTCACAGATTTGCTGGATGTACTCTTCCTCCATTTGCAGGATCCTGGCAAAATCCTCCTCCTTACTGATCTCTATGTCTGTCTATACAAACAGAGAACACATTAGAGGAACAGAAAACAAATCACAACACTTGACTGTGCAGCAGAATGTGCCGTTGGTGTGTTCATACCTGGCTTTCCCCCTTCTTGTACTCCAAGGAACAGTCCAGCAGGACAATTCGAGGGTTTTTAATCATGCGTCTCATCCTTGGGTGGGTAACATCTTTGTTCAGCATGACTCCTCTCAGAACACATGAGTCCTCAATGATCCCACCTGGAACCTGATCCCAGACAGGAATAAATATGCAGGGGCAGCTGAAAGCACTACACAACATAATAGACTGGGAGTCTAATCTACACTTTCTCTGATCTGAGTCAAAATCATTTGACTGTTGCAAGTTGCTGCTCTCGTACCTTCTCCACCTTAGCATACTTCTTGATGTCAATCTCTTTGCGTCCACTTTCCTCCACTTCTACAGTGCGAACAGCATCCAACGCAATGCTGCAGGCCAGTTCAGACCAGCGGCTCAAAGCCTTGGTGTTGATGGCAGAGTGCACAATCTTCAGCATCATGGAGCGATCGGACGTGTCAACAGGGGAACTGTAGGTGGATACATGACTGAATACTGTCAACAGCACTCCATTCATGAATCTGCTTCACAAGCTGATTATATTTTATGCCACACTGAGTTATGACAATAAACAATCAGCTGTGAATCTGAGCCTGTGCTACTAACAGACCCCATGATCATCATGTGTCAACCAGAGAATGAGAACAAGAACAAAACTACAGCAACAGACCCAGCCCAACCCAGTATACCTGATCTCCTTCAGAGTGTCCAGCATGTCCTCCAGAGCCTGCCTGTAGGCACCGATGACGACGGTCGGATGCATCTGCTGTTCCAGGAACTGCTCGGCCACAGACAGCATCTCACCGGCTGAACGCAGACCAGGGTCAGTAATAAACATGCATCTATTTTTTCAGCTGTGTATTGTGTCTGTCAGTATTAAATTTCTCACCTAAAATAATGACTGATGTGGTCCCGTCTCCCACCTCCTCATCCTGGGTGCGACTTATCTCTATCATTGATTTGGCTGCGGGATGCTGGACCTGGATCTATTAGGGCAGAGAAAGATGTTGGTTGGAGTGAACTGAACGAGAGTCAGGTTTTTAATCGACTTCCAGTCATAGGACTGACCTCTCGGAGTATAGCATTTCCATCATTGGTCATCACGATACCTCCTGTGGGGTCCAGCAACATCTGCACACATAAAATGTAAAAAATATAAATATTAAAAATCAACTAACCCTGGTTTATATATAAAGCTGATGTTCTACCAACTGTCCCTATTAGAAAAAAATAAATACACCTTCATCATGGCCCGGGGGCCAAGGCAGGTCCTGATTACATCTGCAATCATCTGAAACATAATGTGATACCAGGATTAGAAGAATTTAAGCTTTTATTTAACTTTCCAAGTTTAGGTTTATAAATTTTCACCTGGCTCAGCACCAACCAACATCACTTTCACTGCAGAAACACATGCAATAATCTGACTACTACAAAATGAATAACCAACCTTTGCAGCATTGATGTTCCCTGTCTGGACTTTGCGTCCGGACTCTCTTTTAATGTTCTGATCTGCAGATAAAAACAGGAAAAGTTTAATTAACAGAGCTGCAGTCAGATTTGTTTCTTTGCTGATTACATTATATTAATAGATTGCACAGCAGAGGTTTTTTATTTCATTTGGTTACAGATACATTTAACTGCAGAGACAGAAGAACAAGCATTTTATTAGGTTGTTGTGTTGACAAGAATACCCCATTTAAAGACGTGAACTGCTGCTGTAAGGGCCACAAAGAGAAACCATCAATGTGGGAGAACATTTCTTCTTCTAAATTTGTGCCCAAGGTTCTGGTTTTGTCTAAATCATGCGTCTGTTGACTGGCACACGCATGAACTTTAAACTATTAAAACAGGTGCCTTCAACATAAAGTCATATATCAAGCAATGACTCTAATAACCATGAGTCACGGGTTTATACCTACTAAGTAAGTACAGATGCTCTGACCATTAAATTATTGTGCTGTTTGAAAAGGAGGTTCACGTGTCTATGCGGGTGTGGCAGCCTTAGCATCATTTCAATGAATTTGTAACATTAGCAGCTAATATACGTGCAGATTTAACACGGTTCTAAACAATTAAACTGTAAACGTGTGGATCTACAATGAACTCAGAAAACTGTCCCGACGTGAATCGAGCTGCTAACTGTATCTTCATGCTGATTAACGGGGACAAGCTAGCTGAAAGAAGTCTAGCATGTCGCCATACTCTCCATTGTAAAGACTGGAACCAGCGACGCTAACACCATTAGCTCGTTGTCTGATGCTAACTGTTAGCCAGGATATGACCGGGGAACGCATGCTCCGCTGCCGGCTAACCGATGCCCGCGGTGTACACCTTAGACGCCGACAAACAGCAGCTACCTACATAGCTCCGTGTTAAAACAAACGGTTTAATGTTTGATCGCTTTTAAGATACTTACTGAGTACTAAAACCTGCTGGCCGATCATTGTGACAGCACTCTCTCCTGGAAGCTTCTGGTAGACACGAGGAGATGGCAGGAAACCCAAACAGCCTGACCAATCAGCTGTCAGAGTTCTTGTGATAGACGGTTTGGCCAATGGAGTAAATGACTTCACTCAGCAGGTCCGGTGAGTGTAAATTTTAACAGTTGATTTCTCCACCAAACGAAAAAATGACTCGTATTCCGTTTTTCCTCAAAACGAGAAATCTGGAAACGGCTTTAAATAAAATTCTGTCTCTGATTTTGAAAGAAATATTATCAGCTGGTTTATAGGTTTTTAGATCTGTGCTTTGAAGAAAAACAGAATTGCGTTTTGTACGTTATTTTCATGGCAACCTAACCAGAAGACGGCTTGATTCCAGTCGATATCGCCTGGGAAGGAAAATATAAATACAGTATTTAATTTGCGCGTGAGAACCGGCTTCCTGCCGTCGTTGTACTCCGTTTCAAAATAAGAGTCTCGCTTTCATAGGAGTGGAGTCTACCGTCATGATAACAAATCTCATGGTGTGTGTGTGTGTGTGTGTCACTACTTTAATTTGACAGCTTAATCTTCACTTATACCAAATACAACCAACTAAAAACTGCTGGTGTACTGTGATGGGTGAAATGGGTGAAACAGCTTTCAGAACATAAAGCGTGAATGTCTTGTTACAATATAAATGTACTGGATCTACTGGGAGATGTGGTCCTGACTACTTTACCTCTGGTCTTCTGGTTAAATCTGTGAAAATGTGTTTCCTGATACAATATGAATGTACTGGACTTACTCAGTTTACCAGATGACATGTTACTGGTGTGTTCACCATGAACAGCTGTATCCACCAGATTAAACTGGGAGAGACAGATGTTAAGGTGGGAAAACAGGTTGAAACATAGACTGGATCAGACAGGGGTCAAAAGAAGAAGTAAGGCCTCATTGTGTATAACC
The DNA here is from genome assembly GCF_900634795.4 of Betta splendens. NCBI lineage: Eukaryota > Metazoa > Chordata > Actinopteri > Anabantiformes > Osphronemidae > Betta > Betta splendens. The sequence continues at coordinate 16,252,904 of NC_040891.2, read as the reverse complement.
TGCACTGGACAAGACTCTTGCAGCATGCTACATACATGGGGCCTCCATGATGCCTAAATGAAAGTAAGAAAAGAAAAAGGTACCTATCTGTGTGGTGTAACTGGTGTAGTCTTTTGATGTTTTAACACAATATAATTGATTACATTAGAATAGATCAGACTTTATTAATCCCAAGATGGGGAAATTTCTTTGTTTGCAGCAGCAATAGAACATTTAACAAAAACAACAGACAGAAACAAGATAAAGCTAAACGGTATTAAAATGTACAAAATAACCAAAACAACAACAGAATGAAAAGGTACTCGAGTAAAATTGAAAATCCCTCCATGATTAGCTATTCTAAAACACATTTTTTTTTTGCTGCTTCCCCATGAAAACTGATTCTTTGTGTTACAAATAAATTTACAACTATTAGTAAAATAATTAGAAATAAAATTTATTATTAGACACATTTCAACATATTGACCTCAGTGAGATCAGGCACATTGCGTTAAAACATTAAAAGACTCCACCAGTTACACCACACAGGTTAGTACAGTATTTGCCTTTTTCTTTTTCTACTTTCACTTAGGCTTAATGGATGGCTTCATGTGTGCAGCTCACTGCAGGAGTCTTGTTGGGTACAAAGTGTACATTGAGCTGTGGCAGAATGGGTCAATGCTGTGCCTGATGCAGGATGCAAGAGCCTGTGTTCACTGAGGTTTTGTCTGCAGCCCTTGAGTTGTTCAAGTGATTATGAAAAAACTGTCACTTAGTTTATTGTTTGATTGCTCCTGTTCATGCTATTTTAAGTTAGTGTTTTATTATCATGCAGTCAGTTTTTCTTTTAATAATTGCTTTTTGTATTCAGATCACCTGTCACCTGCAGCTTCATAGTCAACTGTGGAAATCATTATGTATGAACAGCAAGTAGCCTGGTGTTGAACTGGAAAATAACAACACAGACCCAACTGTTACAGACTAGTCATATTGGCTTGAGCTTTACAAATGTAAGCAAAACACTTATTCTCTCCTGAAATTGACATGTGGTGATGAAACAATATTTGTACGAGCCCCTGAATGGTTACTCTGGTTGTTTTGGTTTGTTATTGATGCATTATTTCATCAATTATAGCATTTATTAAATTCTTAGTTTGATACAGCCAGATTGCTGTTTAACTTGTTCTTTGTTCTGAGGTATAAGTGAAACACAGTGCTTGTTTGTAACAAGAGACGACACTGTGGTAATTAAAGGGAAGCATGAGCAGGTGAAAAGAAGTGTGAGAAAGAAACTTGCTAAGGTTGGGTCGATAAAAGTTTATGACCGTACACAAATTGAATATAAAACTTGAAACGTGTAACATTGGGTAGCAGAAAGCATCTCGCAGTGTATTGCATAACATTCGGTTTTCAACCGAGCTGTGTCATAGACAATAAGTTTTCTTTTTAACCATAAAGACTGTCTTTGGATCAGCTGTTTGGGTGAAGCTTGACATTGACCCCTGTAGTCTGAGCTAGTGACAGTCCGTTTCAACCTGTTCTCCCACCTTAACAACTGTGTCTCGGAGTTTAATCAGATGGATACAGCTGTGCATATAAACACAGGTGCTCCCCTACACAGTGTCCTTGCTGGGCAGAGGAGCACCTTCAGCCACAGGCTGATCAGTATTTGGTGCTTCACAGAACGACACCGGTGGCCATCAGTCTGTTCCACTCCTCCTCCCTCTGTGAGGGTTGATCTTCATCCATACAATATCAATATAAAACTTAGATGTGTGTGTGTGTAGATGTATTGGCATTTTTACTGTTCCCTACCTGCTTGTGTGTACTTTCAACTGTGACAGCGATCAAGGTGTGCAAAATAATTTCCCTATGGGATTAATAAAGTTTTTTGAATCTTGAATCTTGAAACAAATGGATAGTTTAATGTGCAGAACTATGTTCATGAACAAGGTCTGCAAGTTTTGGAGCTGGAGGAGCTGTTATTGTGTCTGAACACGCCGGTGACATGCAGTAAAGTAGTTGGGACCGCAGCACTCTGTAGGTCCAGTACATTCATGTTGTATCAGGAAACACTTTTTCACAGATTTAACCAGAAGACCAGTGGTAAAGTAGTCAGGACCACATCTCCCGGTAGATCCAGTACATTTATATTGTAACGAGACAAATTTGCGCCAGCTTCCTGTCGTTGCTGTACTGTGTTTCAAAATAAGAATCTCGCAAAACAGACTAACAGCTGAGCAGAACAGTGTCAGTTTTCCAGTGGCAGGCTGAACCTCCTCAGTTAACGGAGGAAGCGGAACCATTGTCCGGCTTTCATTTTGCAATGGAGTCAATGTGGGACACCCACTTCAGGTCCTGAGAGATGATGGAACCCAGGAACCTGAATGACTCCACAGTAGCCACGATGTCATCCATGATGGTGAGGGGAGGGAGTGGGATCCCCCTGAAGTCCACTACCAGCTCCATGGTCTTCTGTGTGAAGCTGTGTCTTTATGATAATGGTAAAATCTTATTGGTCCAAATTTAGATCCAAGTCTTCCAGCAAAATCTCTTCTCTGTTTCTGTCCTGTCTCACTGCCTTTGTTATGGAGACCTGGTTGTCAGACCCGACCAAACAATAAAAAAGTCAGAGTTCAGCCCTGGACCCACTGAAAATGACACGGTGACTCGCTTCACGTCTCACAAAATTCAAGAGGTCTTTAAACTCCCGACCTCCCTGAAAAAAACAGAACAGATTTCATGTGACCCAGAAAGTATGACCACACTTAAATGAGAGAGGGCGGAACTGGTTCATTACCTCATATCGAATGGGTTCATCCTTTTTCCCCATTGGAGCAAAATAAAGGGTTGGATAGCTGAAGAGCAATAAGAGGAACAAGACAAGCAGAAAGTCAGACCAACAGCAGGAAGAGAGACAGACAGAGAGCGCAACAGAAAGAAAGAGGGAAAGAGGGGGACAAACAGCAGAAGGAGTCCAGTTTGTTCTCACCCCTGCACATCGTAGCCCAGCGGGATGTCATTATCAACAGCGTTCATCTTAGCGATAATAATCCTTGAATCTGAAAGCAGCTGAGCAACAGACAGGATCTTTTTTGGTCAGTACATCAAAACCAGTGTGACCGCCTGCTGAGCTGATGAGAAACATACCACATCAGCTAGCTCTCTATAAACCGGCTCCAGTTTCTTGCAGTGTGGGCAGGAAGGAGAGTAAAACTGGATGAGAACATCTTTTTCTGGATCATTAACAACATCATCAAAGGACTCAGCAACTACTACCTGCAAAACCAAACAAGGGTCAAAGATCACAGTCAGAACATCAGAGGTCACAGAGAAATGGTGAAAGGTCATAAAGCAAAGGTCAGTGGTTGTGGAGAAGCACCTAGTGGGTCAAAAGTCACAGAGGGGGAGGGAGGCTCGCACTGGGCAAGGTCCTTCCTACCTTAACAGCTGAAGCGCTGTGCTCAGGTACAGGTTCGGACCTGACATAGCGTTTGAGTCGACCTGCAAAGTAATCATCTAAAAACCGCTCCAGTGAATGACCGTCCCTCCTGAAACAAGACACCAACTGAGTAATCTGATTATTGACTAGGTATCACTGTAATGTCATTGGCTAAACATCTTGCAATGTATAGATTCAAGTCCTGATGGTGTTTATCCTGATTTGGACCAGTTCAGCCCAGTACATACGTGAACTCCTCTCTCATGGTGTATTTGTGACCCAGTTTGGTCCGGATTGTGACGAACGGCAGCTCTCCTCCCTCAGACATCCCCAAACCAAAGTCATCCTCCAGCTCAGCTAAAAAGTCTTTTTTATTGGCTACTGAGAAGATCAGGCCCCGTCCTGTGTATTTTGATGCCACCTTCATCACCCTGACAACAGGAAAGGAGCGTGTTCTTTAAATGCATGTCGTCAGGTCACAGTAATGGCAACTGCCCACCAGTATGTTACCTGTTCCTCCAGTAGTTGGAGCCACGGGTGTTATGGAGGTAGTCCAGGTCGTAGTATGCTGTCAGGAGATCGCGGACCCTGAGACGGTCTCTGTTCTCCAGAGTCATGTGAGGACACAGACCATATCTACAGACAGGTGGACAACCAGGTGAGGCCAAGTCCAGCTCCCTCTAGGCCAGACTTTCACTGGAAGAGAAAACCTACATGTGATCCCTAATGAATCGTCTCAGAGAACCAATTGTCAGATAATCTGTAAAAATGACCATGCTGTCCTCAAACATGTTGGCGAGTCGAGGTGGTCTGAACAGCAGAACGCTCCTGAAAACACGTGTAAGAGAAGAACAGGATCATCAGGATCAGGACTGCGTTTTTTTTTATCTTCAGCAGTGTTTACTTTACACACTTTTCACATGAAAGCCTCTGTGTTCTGTTTCTATGGAAAACACTGGGACCTCAGTTGTTTTAGGTGGGATGTTTTTATGGACTTACTCTGAGGTGACTCCATGTTCCTCTCCCAGTTTCAGATCAGTGGTGTGAGCAAATCTGAACTGTTCCCTCAGCAGCCCTGCAGCCCTCAGAAACTCTGCCAGACGAGAGCTGCTAGGACCTGAGAACACACCTGAAACAGAGGAACAATGACACACTGTGACTGCTCTGATCGGCTGTTGAGTCAGTCAGTCACAACACTAGTACACTACAGCTTCTTATGAAACAAGTTCTGAAACAGCAGCCAGGCGTCATAGAAGCAGATGTGTCACATCGAAACAGGTAACATGAAGCAAGGGAAACACAGTGCAGTGCCAACAGATAGAAGGAGAACATGAGAGGTGTACCAACGACACTGGCATCATAGTGGTCGATGAAGGTCTGTAGGTCTTCCTTAGTCTTTAGATGAACTGAATCTGGACCAGTCTGCTTCTTCATGTAGTGGTAGATCCCATCTGAAACACATACAGTACACAGTTAACAGATGGGTGTAAAATCAACAACTCGCGTGGGGTGTAGGCTTGGGTGTATTTTACCTGCAGTGCGAGGACCATCATAGAGAGCGGAGTCTCGTCCATATCTGAATATCTTGAGTGTTGGGTAACCTGAAACTCCAAAACGAGCACAGGTTCCTGTGTGAGCAGTACAGTCCACCTGAAGAGGGTGAAGACAGACAGGTGAGTCTGCAGGTTAGCCAGAAGTAAAAAGGTTGATACCAACAGTAAGCAAATGAGTAACTGAGTCATTCGTTCTCATGTGCCCTTGAATGCACCACAACTCACTGCGTTCTTTCATTTTAGTGATTTATTTATGTTATTATATTTTGAAATAAATACAAGTGATGAAGTAAATGTTCACCTCACATTTTAAAACTATAGACTCGATTATTAGATAAAAGATTTTTTTAAATCTATTTAAAGCTGGTGTAAGTACACAGTCAACAATTTCTACCAACAATAATGATTAATAATATGAAGTATACTACAAACTCCAAAGATTATTGCAATATTAACCTTACGGTACCTTCGCTAACTGGACACTTCCCTTTAGCCTGGTCGCTGCTTTATCAAACTCGGGAGCTAATTTTTTACAGTGTCCGCACCTGAAACATAAACATTATTGATAAACAATCATTAAGAATCAAGTAATGATGAAAGAAGAAAATGACAGAATGAGAGAAAGAAGGGGGGCATGGGGGCACGTGAACGAAAGAGACGCAGGGGGCAGGTAAATGAATGAATGAATGAATGAATGAATGACGTGTTTTAACTACTACCCCGCCATTATGTCAATACTAATATTCATAAACAGGCTAGTAGTGCTAAGCTAACGGCCCTCCGTTACCATGGAGCGTAGAATTTTAGCAGCATGGTCTCATGCTCCGCCGCCAGATAGTCGAAGTCCGCGTCCCCGAGCTCGAGCACGTCTCTGCGCGAGTACACCGTTGCAAGAAAAACGGGTATAAACGCTAAGATGACGCCAGGAAAGACGCGGACAGTGGCCGCCATGGTAGAGGCGAAAGACGAATGGCTCTATGTGGGAGAACTTAAAACATGTAACAGAAGCCATAAAGGACGGAGGAGACCCCCTCACTACACTACTGTTAACATCACTAGTGTTTCCGGTCACGTCTTTCAAAGTAAAGCCTGTCTTCGTTTGAAAGTTTAGCCATAACGAGCCGTCTGCAACAAAGCTATACAGGAGTTACACGTATGGATCCTGTGACGTCACGTCTTATAGATTTTGCACGTGTGACCTCATATCTGTATGAGACCACACACACACACACACACACACACACACACACACACACACACACACACACACACACACACACACACACACACTTCTCACCCTCCACGGGTTCTTCTCTGAGCCCTTGGTATTTCTCTAGTTTCTCATGTTCCTTTTTCCTGATGTTGCCATCGCTTGGTATTGACACATCCACCACCATGGCTTTCCTCTGCTCTTTGTCCACCACCACAATGTCTGGTTGGTTCGCCATTACCATTCTGTCTGTCTGTGAGGGTCTACTCTAGCTCCCAAACCCAAGGCCGGGGAGTTGTGTATCTCTGTCTGTTGAGTGAGTGCTCCTTCCTCTCTGATAGTTTTGGTTTGTTAATGTGCACAATCAATTTATTATTTTTCTTTATTTTTATAATAATTTTTTATAATAAATCTTACAAAAGACAACTCTCTCTTATCTGCCTCTTTATGGGAAATTTCCACCACACTGTATCTGGAAGTCCTACAGGATCTTGGCTCGCTCGTTCTCTACCACCTTGGGAGGTGTTTCCCACTTTGACCTTGGGGTTTCCAGTCCATACTCTGCACAGATGTTCCTGTATACTATGCCAGCCACTTGGTTATGGCGTTCCATGTATGCTTTCCCTGCCAGCATCTTACACCCTGCAGTTATGTGCTGGACCGTCTCTGGGGCCTCTTTGCACAGTCTACACCTTGGGTTTTGTCTTGTGTGGTAGATCTGGGCCTCTATGGCTCTGGTGCTCAGGGCCTGCTCCTGTGCAGCCAGGATGAGTGCCTCTGTGCTGTCCCTCAGCCCAGCCCTTTCAAGCCATTGGTAGGATTTGTTGAGATCAGCCACTTCAGTTATGTTCCGGTGGTACATCCCGTGCAAGGGCTTGTCCTCCCATGATGGTCCCTCTTCCAGCATCTCATCCTCTGTTCTCCACTGCCTGAGACATTCACTCAGCACGTCATCTGTCGGGGCCTTATCCTTGATGTACTTATGGATCTTGGATGTTTCATCCTGGATAGTGGCTCTCACGCTCACTAGTCCTCTGCCTCCTGTAACTGTCCTCAATGTCTGCTATTGTTCCTTCTGGGAGTGAGACCCCTTCTGTGTGGATAACCTTGCCTCTCTTTATCACCATTGTCCCACATTTCTCGAGCCCGAATGACATCCCGATGTCCGAGCTGTAGATCCTGGTGGTGTGGATCAGCGAGTCGATGTCTCGCTCACTCTTGCTGTACAGCTTGATGTTCATCAATATAAAGGAGGTGACTTATGGTGGCCTCGTTACGGAGTCGGTATCCGTAGGCAGTCTTGTTTATTATTTGGCTGAGTGGGGTTCAGACCTATGCCCTCTGCTATATTGTCACTATCTGCTTTCAAAATCAATTTGCATGGAAAACAGAAAGACACATCCCATAAACAAAAATGTAGCGTAATTGACTGTGTACTGTCTCACAGTATATGATTCGGCCTCACAATGAATTAGAGAGAAAAATAAATTAAATTACTCCAATACAAGTCTGTAAACAATAAATGAAAACCAAATAAAGTTGTACAGAAGTAGTGCAGAAAACCAGCCAGAAACAGTCCTGATGAAAAGCATGGAAGAATGGAGCGTTTCGTGTGCTGTCCAAAGAGATACCTCCACCTAAAGTCGCTGCACCTTACCACGGCGGACGGATTGGCGTTGTACTCAATTGAATCCTCGAAAAGGAAAAGGTACCATTGTAAGGGGCGTCTGTCCTGTGCCCTATTACCACCTGAAGCCTGTACCTTTCTTATTACTTTGTGTTGTGTTCTTCCTGTGCTTACCACCCAGCAAGTGGTGGGGTCATAGAACGAGAGAATGGCACCCTGAAACATAAATTGGAAAATTGTTGTAAAGAAACAGGACTCACGTGGATACAGGCACTACCAGTAGTGACAATGTACATGAGAATGAGACAAAGATCTAGGGTAAATTTAAGCCCCACATATGGGAATGCACCCCACTGAGAGGCCATTACCATCCACCTCTCTGTACGAGGATGACATGCTATAGTATTGTAAGTCGTAGTCTGCCGTTCTCTTTTAGATCTCTCAGCAACTGACAGAAGCCTTGCCAGTTCCAGCCCAAGGAGCACTGCACTCTCTGGAACCGGGTGACTGGATCGTGGTACGGGAGCACCGTCCAAAACCCTGGAAGGCCCGGAAGTGGGTTGGATCCTTCCAGGTGCTGCTGACCACACTTACGGCTGTGAAGGTTGCAGAGAGGGCGACTTGGATCCATGCAAGCCGCTGCAGGAAGGTTCCGGAACCGGTAGATAACATCCCAACAGCTGTCTGACAGGACGACGGCTCGGATCAACAGTAACACTTTTGTATACAGCGTTGACGAGCACAGTGGGAGAGGCACATTGAGTGCTTCTTCACTGCACCGGTGATATACACTCTTAGCTTAGCACATACTACACGTTCCTGAGAAAACACACACAAGTGACTTCAGGTCACCTACAATGAACTACAAGGGAACTCATCGCAACACGTTCGTACCGTGCAATAGTCTCTCTGGTGACACAGGGGAGGGAAACCTAGTGTTGATAACAAAACTCCCTGTGACACTATGAAGACCATTTGCTCAGGCGAACTCCATACAAACTGGTTGGCTATTGTATTTACACCCTGAATAAGGAAAAGACAGTACGCAGTGATGCAGCAATAAATGACTGTAAGAAACATTGCATGATGATAACTGTGTTCTATTATTTTGCTAAACTTTATCACCAGAGGTGCCTCACTTCTATAAAAATAGCTCTTGCCTTTTCAGTGAATAATTTATGATGATAGCTACTGAAAATCTTTGGCTATGTTGATGCGTTCACTTCGTGTTGTCACTTCATTTATTTGAAGGTATTTTCTATTGTGATAGATAATAATGGTAATAATTCTATATAATCTAATGAGTAGTGTTATTTGTTTGATGTGTTAAAAACATTGCATTCAACATAAAATGATCAAATGTATGACCAACCTGTTCTTTCTGTGCTATGTATGATATGATATGAATGAGAGAGAGAGAGAGAATTTATTGGGAAAAAAATTAAACACAAATCTGGAAAAATAGAAAGTTTATTGAATCAGTCAAACTACATTTTTCTTTTATTCAATATGAACAAACATTTTCCCCATCATGAATTTAAGCCTGCTGGGAATCAGGGGAGTGAGGACCCTAGTGCAACTTGGGAAATTGAAGTAGACTTAATACGCTTATCCATCAGGTGAGAGGATGGTACTGTCCATTTCCAGGATCAAAAGCAGATGGGTTTGTGACAACAGAACCAGTTTGACACTTTTTAACACGTCTTGGCTAAAGAGAGCAAATTATTTTTTAATGTCTGTTATTTTTTTATTGATGTTTCCTACAGTAAATAAGGATATAATATATATATGAAACTTTAATTAACCCCATTGTGCAACTATTAAAGGTTTTCTTATTCTCATAATGAAAAAACATAATTTTTGCTTCCGATTCTATAGAAAGTGTTTTTGTAATTTCTACAACTGTTAATTAAAATTAAGGTACAAACTGAACAAAACTAAAATCACAAGACAAAAAAGAGAAGTGATTTAATGATTGTTTCCAGTACCAGCAAAAACCTAATGAAAACCAAATGCCTGACAGGTATTTAGAGAGCAAACACACCCGTTCTGAGGAGTATGATTCACACTAAAACCTGAGGAAAAAAAAACACCTAGAGTCATACACTGATCTATGTCACATTCTCTTACAGCAAAAGATCTAGATCAGTGTCTTCAGTCCAGCGCTGGTTCCTGTCTCTTCACTGTCTGGACAGGATGTGGATTTTAAGGACGTAGAGTGGAAAAGATTCATCAGGTCATTGAAACGGAGACTCACCTAAACACAGCAGCACAATCACCTTTGAACAATTACACCCTTTACAGCTGAACTCTGTAGCCACTCCTCCTCACCTGCTGGGTGGTCTTGTTTCCCAGTTGTGCAGACACCTGCCTGAATGTTTTCCGAGTGGCTCCTCTCTGTTGACAGGCGGTCAGAATGGCTCGGTCTGCTTCTCTGAAACATTAATGTTAGACAGAGAAGTAGCAGCTGTGAAGTGACACAGACTGTCAGACAAACATCATCATAATGGTTCTGTGGTTAGGTTCTGACCGAGTCCACGTGATTTTTTCTCCGCTTGCAGTCATCAACGGGTGTTCCACCTCATCTACTTCATCTCCTGTCTTGTGTTCTCGGTCTCCCTTCCTCTTATCCTCAGGAGGAGTAATCTCTGTAGCTACAGATTTGGTTTCTGATGAGTTAGATTCAAGATGCTGGAAAAAGTGCCAGAATTCCTGCTGCAGGTGGCGGTGGTGCACAAGGAGAGTCGAGATCTAAGAATGTCAGAAAAACTTCAGTTGGAATCTGAATAAATGTGGTTCTCTCCTGTCATGATATAAAACAAGTCAGAGGTTTGAAAGAATCCATTTTTGTACTTTTATTTTTGAACATTAAAAAAGTAATGCATTAGTAAAACATTATAAATGGTAGGTAATCTTGGTCTATCCATCTTAGTTGTCTGAAAAGACAGACAGAAACTTAATTTATCATTTACACCTTTCAGCCGTATCCTCGGCTTCAGCAATAATGCACAACAAAATTAATAGGAATCTTTACACAGAGTACTGAGCAAATAATATAGTTAACACAAAATAGAATCCAAGTAAACATGAAGCTGCTGAAAAGGCTGCTACTCGCAGTGGTGTCGGACATTGTGACTTCTGATGTTCACTTCTGAGCTCTGAGATTTCTTTTTGGTTTGACTGCTGGTAAATAAACACTAATCTGAAAGAGGCTAAGACACCTCAGCCAGTCAATCAATGATAATAAAAAAAACAGATTTTCTACTTTTAAATCATTAATTCTGACTGCTGGTATAATTTTTTATGAGGTTAGGGGTTATTCAGGAAAGTAAAGGTACCTTCTCCATGTCGTCAGGTACAGGGGTGGTGCTTCCCTGCAGCACTGACACCACCTGTTGGTAGACACAAGAAGTTTCTCCTAGGCTCCGCCCCAGTTGCCATAGAAACCGGCGGCTGCGTTCAAATAGCTGTTGCTCTAACAGCTGGCGGGTGAAAGCACAGCACGAGTCAACAGGTTTAGTGCATCATGCATTAATGAACAACTGTTCTGTGATTTCAGTGTTATGTCACTTACCAGCCCACAGCGACTAGCCTGGTCTTGGTTTAGGAAGGCAGCAAAGTCTCGCAAAAGCTGAGGCCAGGGCTGCAGCACACAGCGTAGCCCATCATACAGAAGCTCCAGGGCCCCCAGGGGCCCTGCTGCTGAAAACTGATTCAACACCTGCAGCAGCTGCTCAGAGCAGCCTGGAGATCCCTGCACTGCATCACACACCTGCTCCAGAAACAGGAAGGTAAACAATGCATGACCAATTAGGAACATTCAGCATCTGCAGGTTACATCTGGCTCTACCCCCTAACGACAGAGGTGAAGCCAGAGGGTGATGGAAGGCGTTTGGACTGACTGGGCAGTGTGTGGACACAGGGTCAGAACTACACTTTCTGTACAATGTCCTGCTTTTAAGTAAAGTTTGTTAAATGACAAAAGCACAAACACGCACTGGAACTTATACTTCACCCCAGCTGTTGCCTTACTCTGTGGAGATAATCCTGAGCAAATGCCACATCTTCAGCCTCCCTCTTCTCGTCATCATCATCCTCAGTCTCCCCTGAGAGCAGCTTACTCTAGAAACACAGCATGCAGAGGATATTCCTAAAAAGCCCATTCTCTAAATCAGCTTTGTACAAATGATGAAGTGAAAATGTCACCAATTGCCGTATTGCAAGACAAATAAATATTTCCTGATCTACTCTGTATCTAAATGTTGGCTCGTATTCTAACCAAAGTGAACTGTGACAAACCTGCAGCTGCAGGACTGACACTCTGGATTCATCTAAAGATGAGCCTCCATCATCACCATCATCTTCATTACGCTCTTCAGATGTGCATGGTGACATTGACCCTTCCGGTTCACTCTCTGACATTGTTTTCTTGTCTTCAGGTAAGTCAACCCTTCCTGCAGCCGACAAGACATCAGCCTCCTCACATTTCTCAATCTCCTCATTCGTCCTGATGAGTTTATCACCAACTTCATGCGAGAGGGTGGGGCATAGAGCATGCCTCCTTCTCAGGCCGGCGAGGGTCCAGTAGTGGCTTAGAATTTCTTCTCTGGTTGTAGTGCAGATGGAACTGATGGTAGTAGTTGTGAGATCTGTTCTGGCCATACAGGGTTTATGAAGGAGAATTTGAGAGGGTGAACATGAGTTTAGAGGGGGTGGTGAGGGGGGGCTCACCCGTCCATCAGATAAAGCAGGAGGGTTGAGAAGCGGAGAATGGGGGGGCTGCTGCAGCACGACAAAGCCGATGCGTCTGAACTCGAGGTGTTTAGGGACACGGAGGGGGTATCTGGTTCCAGGAGTAAAACTATAGGTGTAGGCCGTGCGAAGGAAGGTCAGGTGACTCTGACGAGGGCCACCTGCCCTGCAGGGAGGAGGGTTCTGTAGGCCAGAGTCTGTGTTGCTGTTGTAGTGTTGGATAGTTGGGTAGATAACAGGAAGACTTCTCTGTGGGAGGGAGGAGGGGGTAAAAATCTTAAGAACATTTAAATCATCTGCAAATACATCAACGTTATTACTGTGCAATAACCCTTCCAATGATCTCATACTCTCACTACCTGTACTGTACTGCGTTGTACTGTGCCAACACAAAGTGTCACAAAGTGTCTTTTTAGCCGTTTTTGTTTATGTCACTGTATTCCTCTGCCCTGTACTTTGATGTTGTGTTAAGTAATTTCCCCGCTTTGGGACTATTAAAAGGTTTTTCTTATCTTTCTTCTAATCTTAACATTGGCTATTAAGAGCCAGCACCTACAGTGAGCCTCCACCTGCTGATCCTGCTTCAAACTGTTAGGACCTGATTTTAGCTGAACTCAAAGTTTGCTGCAGTCAGGTTGAAGTCATAGGCTGAGCACCTCCATTCAAGCTGAGAGGCAAACTGTGAACCATGAGTCAAAATCAAGACTCAAAGTCTCTGTCCTGATAGTGAAACATGATTTATTCAGACATCTTTGCGTTGTTTTCACATTGGGATCTTTTGCAGACTGGATTTGAAGAAGAGTGAAGGTAAACACACTGGCTGACATGGGACAAAATTGGATTTGAGTAATATTTGACTCTTCGTGTTTATGACAAAGCTTCTCTCTCTTTTAGTGCTGTATCAGAACACCTGTTTTTTAAAAAAAACATTACAACACTACATGTAAACAGCTCTGACAAGTCTGTTACCTACCACCAGCCACAAAGGCATGAGGCGCTCCTCTCTCTCCACAGGAGCGCGTTGATCTGACGGGTCCACATGGTGGCAGGCCACCCGCATAGGCCACAGGACTCGCTGATACCTGTAAGCCTTCGAGATGTACACAGTCAAGGAGGGAGCCCAGAGGATCACACTGGAATCGGCTGACGCGGCTCTTACCTTTACAATGTTGTCAGGAGAACCGGGTCTGCAGCACTGTAGGATTCTTCTTCTGACCTGGACCAGGGTCTTCCTCAGCAAGAACTGAGAAACCATTTTAGTTGGGTCACATGAGCCCTCCATGTTTCTGAGACCAAGAACCAGGAGACTGGAAACACACAGTTCATTTTTTACCAAACAATCATCGAGTTCCAGTATGAGAAGAAAATGTGAAGCAGATCAGTCTGTGGTTGTGGGGTTTACCAGTCCTCAGCTGCAGTGAATGCAGAAGTCCTGCGGGGGCAGTACAGAACTGGGTCGAGGCTAGCACAGGGTAACAGTTCTGGGTAGAGGAAGATGGGACGGGTTGCAAAAAGCCAGGCCAGTTCAGATGGCATTACAGGGTAACACCGCACTGGAGGGATAAATAGATAGACACACACACACACACACGCACACAGTTCTATTGGTTGATATGAACAACCAGCAACAGATTAGTTGTTCCCACAATGCCTAGCTGCAAGTGGACTCACTTTGTCCCCTGGCGTCTGGTGGGTGGCATTGCGGCTGGTAAACGATGGGGGTCAGTCGCAGCTCCTCCAGCAGCTGCAGGGCCCCCTGCAGGTTTGAAGCTCGAAAGATGCTGCAGAGCCCAGGATGAGCTGCCGACATGAGCAGCTCAGCCCTCTGAGCCAACATATCCAGCTCAAACTAATGGAGGCAAGCAGATTGCCATGGCACAAAACAGAGGCATTAGTCTGTGTGTTACAATAACTGTTCTGTTTAAATTCAATCTGTAGTTACCAGGAACTGTCTGGTGGTATTCGCCTCACTGTGAAGTTTGGCCACTGGTAAACTCAACAGGTGTATCTGAGTCAACAGCTGGACGTGCTGAGACAAACGGACACGGTTAGTGAGGCGTGACTGCTCCTGTGTTTATCTGACACATGACGGCTGCATCTTTACCTGCTGGAGCTGCTGCTGCAGTCTACACTTGTGCTGTTCATCTAGAATTAGTGTGTATGGCTCAGCATTACACAGGGTGTGTGTCTGTTGTCTCTTCCGGATCAGTGCCAGCTGCTGCTTTACTGTACGTAGATCTGAGAATGCCTCCTGCTCTGCGTCGACGCACAGTGCTCTGACGGATGAGCACAGGTGAGCTGGTCGAGTTGTAAGACACGTCTGTTTACATGCTGTTGGGTACATACGTGCTGTGCTGCTCCTCAGGTGTGTGTATCTGAACACTGTGTGGCTCCCCATCTTCCTCATGGATATCATCGTCCACTTCCTGTCCAGCAAGATCCTCTTTCAGCTGAAATGACATTTCAGGTGAGTAAGCAGAACCTGCCTCATTCAGTCATGCTTCAGTAGGGGAATTCATACCGTTTGAAATAGCTCTTCCATCAGTTCATTCACCTCCTTCTCTGGAAGAAACAGAAACACTGTCACACAAAATCCTTCCCCACGGCATGTTAGCGGGGAACAGGAGGGGGTGTACCCACTGGTGATGCGGACAGCTTTGTCATCACGATAATCCTCCAGGTCAGGCTCATCAATGTCAGCCAGGAAGTTATACTCTGGATCATCTTCATCATCACACTCTTCTGAGGACACAGAGTAGACTATGATTGAACAGTGACACAGGCTTAGTCTGATCTGTGATACCTGCAAGCACTGAACCCAGGTGAGTTTACACCTGAACCGCAAACCGCGGTTAGACTGCACTTATCCAGTGCATTTCTAGCTTCCACAATGTATGTCATTTACCCACAGCATCATGAGAAACTGGTCTTCACCTTCGTTGTCCATGTCAGAGCTCATCAGGCCTCTCAGCCAATCAGTCCATTCCTTGTCTTCAGGGGCGGAGCTCGAAGCATACATGTCAGGTGTGATGTCCGGCGCTCGGAGCTCCGCCTCAAGGCGGCCCAGCGGGATGTTTCGTAGAGGACGTTTAGACCGGGTCCGATATGCCATCAGACCAGCCTCATCTTCAGTTTCTGACAAAGGCTGACAGAGACAGGCACTTATCACCTACCGTAGATTAACGGCTCACAACTCCAGCCCTACAGCTCAGGTGTGTGTGGTACCTGGTAGGGCTCCATACAGACAGCCAGCTCCTCATCCACAGCATGGAGCTTCTCCAGGAACGTGCTGTCAGTTACAGCTTTGGGAGGCAGAGTTTTAGGAGGAGGAGGAGGGCCCATTGAGCCAGACCCTGACCTAAAGCACCTGGACTGGGCCCGTGACATCTGAAAAAAGGAATTGAAGGAAGGTGCCAGTCAGGGAGCTTCAACATTTTACTTCTAAGTGAAACCATTACCCACCTGCCAGGGGCTGCAGGTGTCCTCCTCCAGTCGGGTCAGTCGACTTCCTCTGGGAGACGAAGCTGTGCTTTCCATGTCGCTCTCCTGGAATGTCTACACACATAAATTGATGATCATTAATAACCCCTACACCCACACGATATTGATGATCGGTAAAAAGAGTCTCACATCTTCAGCAGTCTCATCATCCTCTTCCTCATCAGGATGGTACTCTTCATCAGAGGAGTCTTCCTCAGCTAGAGGGATGTCAACAAACTGACGAGGCTACAAACAGTTTATTAATATTTACATACTTGTGTGAAAACTGCTCATATTAACTGTGTTTTATTACTTTAAAAGAATTTGTTTAAATAAACATTCTACAGTTTTTACAACAAAAATGTTGTAACATAAAATGTTTGTGTCCATATTTCCTACTGTAAATATCTGATACAGGAACGTTTACCTTGATGTCACAGGTTTTCTTGATGGGAGAAATATTCCACGTGGGAATCACCTGAGAAGAACCACAGGAGAATTTGCACCAACCTTTCTACTGAGATTTGTGTTGTTCCACTTAAAACTCACCACTCCTTTCTCAACCACTTCCTTTAACTTGGATCGAGTCATTTTGGGCTCCTGTGAAAATTCACACATTTTAATGAAGAGACCTGCAGGTGAATTTAAATACTGACATCCAGTGACAGGCACACTCACAAAGGGGGGGATGGCCTCTGTCTCGTTGATGGCAGCTTTCATCATGGCAACTACATGCTCATTAGTAATGACTTCCTGTGAGTCAGAGCAGCAGTTACTTTCAGTACATTAATAATAACACACACAAATAAAAAACTCATTCAACATATTCACAGACTGCCTTCAACTTAGGGATGTATATGTGTACTCATACCATCATTAAGCACCCTGATACCTTTTTATGTAAGAGCATTAAACACTGAAAACAGAGAAATGTAATAATTTCTGTTATATCAAAAGTATGTCAGAAAAAAAACACCCAGCTGATCTAAATGAGACTCTTCCTAACCAGAGATGTCTGGTTCCTAAACAGACGAAAAGTGTCTGTTCTCTAACTGGTCCCAACACCCATGACTTTATCGCTACTGCGTCTCACGAGGAGCAGTTAATAACAAATTAATCAATGAGTGAAATAAATTCTGCTTCAGTCCCAGGTTCACCATCAGCAGACAAGTGATTATGGAATCCTAAAGGACAGAAAAACAGCTAACTGGAGCAAATAATCAGCAATGATGAAGTGGAGACACACTCACGTGAAGGATGTTTCTGACATTCACTGTGGTCAGGTTGTGTTGCTTAGATTTAGTCTCAAGTGATTGGTCAAGCTGTCTGTCAATTTCCACCTCCACTCCGTCCTCCGTTTGTTTCTTCTTCCTTTTCCTCTTCACTTTCCTTTTTGCTGCCTTCATCTCTTGCCTGTCGTCTGACAAGACACATTCAACAGTTCCGTGTTATTTAGTGCCTCACATAAACCAGCTGACTGAAACATGATCTCAGTATCACTGTCATGTCATCAGCAACAACTAAACCTAAGATTGTGAAGCTTTGTTTATATTGGTCACATTTCAGTTCAGGGTGAACAGTCCAGTCTCGTGTGTCTTCAGACCTGGACCTGATGCATACTAAAACCTGTGGTCACTGCCAGGTGTGTGCATGTTACCCATGGTGATGACGAGGCTAGAGTCAGTAATATCTTCCTCCGCCAGCAGGTAACACTGCCCCTCCTCCTCCAGCAGGAAGTCATCAGGGCAAAAGGCAGGTCGTGGTTTGGACGAAACCAGCTTGAGACGCTTTGGGACAGGGTTCATGATAAAGACACATGACCTCTGCACCAGTGACATCATGAGAAGGTTACCAACAGGTTAGAAACTATAGTAAAAATGTAGAAAGTCAACATTGATTTGCACCACTTCTCCTATAGATCAGTATTACCAGTATAGATCAATATTATAACGTAAGTCTTAGTGCTGTTATAATGAAGAGTTTAACTTAACAACAGAGAATGCGTTGACCCAAAAGAACAAAAAAGCGACTAGGCTGGTACACTGATGTCCCCAGCACGCCGTGGAGAAAAAGAAGTGACTTTGGACAATGGAAACTAGGAGTCCAGGGGCTAACTTAAGCCAAGGTCCACGCACTAAACAGTAACGGCGTTCAATCAATCTCAATCTGCTCTAACCCCTGTCTGGGGTCTTTTTAGTTAGCTAGTGCTAAGGAGACCTGACACCACAGAGGAAGAAGTTCTTATTAGACAGAAATCAGGTAGATCTGACACACATCACTACCTTAATGCATGTCCTGAGCAAGACAGTCCCTGCCACTGCTCCCCGGGTGGTGGTCAAAGGTGACATGTAAAAGCAAAGACTACTTCCTCTAGCTTGTAATTTAGGTCTCCAGCACATGGACAGAGTCTGATCAGTATAACATTCTATAATATATAACTTTTAATTAAAAGTACAAGACAAACTTTATTGAATTTCTAGTGAACTTAAATTAAGTGTTAATTTCAGAATATCACTTTTAACCAAAAGCATCTGTATCTGTTTATCTGTTAGCTCCTTATGCTAACAATCAGAAACTAACCTTAGAGGACCGGCTTCAAAGGACAGAACCGGAAGTGCGCGTTCCAACCGTCCCTCCGCCAGGCCGATACCATCCACTATGAGACAGTCGAACTACAACGTTTCGCGACAGCACAAACACGTACCCGCCATCATCTCTGCATTAAAACTGCATTTCTAGATGTGCGTCCCTCAGTTCGTACGCAAACGTCACTTCCTGTCCCCTGTTTCCTTCCTGTTTTTTATTGAAACGTTACAATTTAAAAAACTAAAATGGGGAATACAGTTATGCATGTAAACAAAAAAATATAAATAGATAGGTGCACACAATCCATACTAACCAGTTATCAGATTTACTAATTACTCCTAAACCTAAACATACTTATAACTCATTTGAGAGCCTCACTCTGAGCCTTGCAGCAGCTGGAAAGAAGTCTTAATATGGCAGATGTTTATCTGACAACGCTGTTGTCAGATTCAAGTAGATGATTCCATCATCTTTTGTCTCATTGTCTTTTAGATACACAGAGAACAGTCACCTTAATCCTTATGAAAGAAAGGCAGTGAATCAGAGGAGGTTAGCTCCGTGGTATAACTCAGAGATCCGCAGCCTAAAGCACAGGACGCGACAACTAGAAAGACAGTGGCGTTCCAACAAAATAAATGTAAACTGCGTTGCATGAAGGGATAGTCTAATAATATATAAAAAAGCACTTTGTGCTGCTAGAAAAACATAATATTCCTCCTTAATTGAGGAAAATAAAAACAACCCCAGGTTTCTTTTCAGCACTGTAGCCAGGCTGACTAAGAGTCATAGCTGTGTTGAGCCTTCTATCTCCGTAAATCCCAGCAGCAATGACTTTATGAACTACATTACTAATAAAATTATCACCATTAGAGAAGACATATAGCAGTGACTTCCTCCAAATGACAGAAATCACCCTCTAGATCCATCAACTTTACATTTACCAAATCCTCTGTCTTACCTAGACAGCTTCTTCCCCATAACTCATATGGAGTTAACCTCAATAATCAACTTTTCCAAGTCATACACATGTCTTTTAGATCCAATCCCAACCAGATTACTTAAAGAGGTTTTGCCATTAATCAGCTCATCCATATTAAATCAAATCAACCAATCTTTACATATAGACTATGTACCACAGGCTTTTAAGGTTGCTGTGGTCAAACCTTTATTGAAAAAACCCACTCTGAACCCTGGATAACGAGCCCATTTACTAGCCAAACTATAGGCCCATTTCAAACTTTAAAGATTCCTTAAAAAAATCGGAGCTAAACAATTACCTAACCACCTGAGTAGGAATAACCTGTATGAATATTTTCAGTCAGGATTTAGAAAACATCATAGCACAGACACAGCTCTGGTTAGAGTTACTAATGATCTTCTCCTAGCTTCAGACAATGGTCTGGTCTTTGTCCTTGTCCTGTTAGATCTTAATGCTGCATTTCATACAATTACTCATAACATTCTATTACAGAGACTAGAACATAGGGTTAGAGTTAACCCTAACCCTTTGTTATGTTCTAGTATGTTCTAGAATTAAAGGAACAGCATTGGGATGGTTTAAATCCTATTTGTTGAACAGATTCCACTTTTTTGATGTTAATGCCAAATCCTTCACATGCACAAGGATTAGCCATGGAGTACCACAGGGTTCTGTGATTGGTCCAATTCTGTTCAGTCTATACATATCTCCTCTAGGTGAGATTATTAGGAAGCATTCTACAAGTTTTCATTGTTGTGCAGATGATACATGTACTCAGCTATATAAGTCTTTGGAACCAAATGAAACAGATCAACTAGTCAAAATTCAAAGTTGTTTAAAAGAATCAAATCCTGGATGTCCCAAAACTTCCTTCAACTAAATTCAGATAAAACCAAGGTTCTTATTTTCGGCCCTAAAAATCACAGAGAGACACTGTTTAGTCAGATAGGTACTTTGGATGATATTACATTAGCTTCAGATTCTACTGTAAGAAACCTTTGTGTCAAATTTGACCCGGATCTCACACATCGTATAATAAACAAATCTCCAGAACCGCCTATTTTCACCTTAGAAATATAGCTAAAATTAGAAGCAATCTTTTCTCAGAACGATGCAGAGAAACTGATTCATGCATTTGTTACCTTTAAGCTGGACTACTGTAACTCCTTACTCATAGGATGTCCTAACAGCTCCTTAAAAAGCCTCCAGCTAATTAAAAATGCTACAGCCAAAGTTCTGATGGAACTTAAAAAGAGAGATCACATTTCTCCTACATTAGCTTCTCTGCACTGGCTGCCTTTAAAATGTAGGATAGAATTTAAAACTCTCCTACACACCTACAAAACACTTAATGCTAAAGCTCCTTCTTATCTAAAAGACCTCATAGTTCCTTATGCTCCCATCAGAATGCTTCGTTCTCAGAGCGCTGGGCTCCTTGTGGTTCCTAGAGTGTTTAAATGTAGAACGGGAGGCAGAGCTTTTAGCTACCAAGCTCCTCTCCTGTGGAACCAGCTCTCTGTTTAGGTTCAAGAAGCTGACACACTTTGCACCTCTAAGATCAGGCTTAAAACCATCCTTTTTGATAAAGCTTATAGTTAGAGATGGTTCAGGTCACTAGCAATGATTGTTAGTCAGAGGAACCAGCTCTTAGTTAAGTTGCAATAGACATAGACTGCTGGGGGACTTAATTTATACACTGAGCTCCTCTGTTTCCTTCGATGTCTTCTATCCAATAACCTCATCTTCCCATCATTGTTCCATGTTTAACTAACCTTGTCTTTTTCTCTCCAGTAGTTGTGCTTCTCCCCCGCTCTCCCCCACTCTGTCCTCACCTACAGGTATTATCGGACTCAGAGCTACGTGTCTGTGTTGGGCATCTGCGGCTCCAACCATCCTACCTGTGTCCAGTCCCGGGTCCAACCATCTTGCCTGTGGTCAGTCTCTGGTCCAAACCATCCTGCCTGTGCTCTGTTGTTGCTTATTGTTGTTGCTGTCCCCCCCTCTCGCTCTCTCTCTCTGTCGTCAAGGCAGATGGCTGCCCACATTCAACCTGGTTCCTGGTTCAGGTGAGGATGGCTCTGGCTGTGCTGCGTGTGGCGCCTGGGCAGTAGTACTGCGGTCCCTGCGTCTCGGCTGTCCCTTCCTGGCTGGGGGTTGTGGGGGGTGGTGGGATAGGTAGGTATTATTGGTATTAGTATTAATCTCCAAGGTAAACCACAGTACAAAAATTGTTTAGTTATGAATGTGTTAGCCTAAGGTACATCCCTGCTTCTTATTTATTTTTTTTAATTTTTTTTTTTGCTCCGATTGTTTACTTAACAGATTTGCTTGGTTTCAGCAGCTGGTTGCACCCCTTACCCCAACACCCACCCTCCCGCATACACGACCTAAAGCAGAAACCTAACCTGTCCACCAACACAGCAACATCACACACATTTTGGATTAGCTAAATAAACCATTAAATAAACCATAAATCAGGAAGAGTATATATATTCTATATATACTCTTCTTGTTAAAGCAAAGCTGTCCATCACAATGTGGCATTCAGCGTAATATATGCTGCTTGCTAAACTGCTGGACAGAACAAAAAAAAAACAAAACAAAAAAAAAAAAAAAAACCTGGTTCTGCTGGAGATTTGTTTCTCGTTAGAGAGGGAGTTTTTCCTCTCCACTGTTGCTGTCAAATTGCAATTAAAGACTGCTGTGTGTGGGATCTGTTTAGTTGTTAGACCTTACCTTTTAAAGTTTTATGTTTATTTACGCAAACTAAACAGTTCATAAAAACAGTTTCAAGCGTTTTTATGATCGGGATTATTGATACGTGAAGTTGATAATGTTTCCTAGAGGAACATATATGATTAAATGAATTTAGTTGTGTAAGGTCTTATCTACCTTGTAAAGTGCCTTGAGATAACTTTTTGATTTTGATTTGGCGATATATAAATAAAATTGAATTGAACTTGAACTGAATTATTTGTGTGCAATTACAGTCTTTACATACAAAAGTAAGTAAAAAGCGGGGTTGCAAGATAGTAAACAAATAGAATATATATCTATTTAAAACATATAAATGATTTGCCCTTTTAAAAGGAAAGAGACTCACATAGTTTTAAACAGAACACCAAGAGGTTTGCTATCTTTGGACAGGTACTTTAATGTTTCAACATATTTTCTACATTCATTTGGGGTTTGCTGTTGTTTCCCTTACTTTTATGTATATGGTATTTCCCTCTCGCAATAAAAATATTTGTCATCAGTGATATAGTTTTGAAACTCCATCTGTATACACTAGCACCTGAAACAATTTAAAGGAGGAACTGAGCCAGTTGTAAACATCCTGCCAAAACGTATTTATGCCTGAACAAAGAAAAAAAAACTATTAAAACATGTTTAATAGTTTGAGGCAGCTCTAAACAAAAGACACAGGGACCTATCTCAAAACAGAATCTTGTTCTTAAAATTTCAGCAGCCAGATAAACATTGTTTATTAATTCTGAACTGCATATCATTCATTTTGGGAGGGCTTTGCCATTTTACATATTTACCACACATATTTTCAAAAGCCCAATTATCAAACAGTTTTGTTTTTGAAGGTGTATTATAATATGAAAATGTTATTTTTTAATATATTCCCTATTACTTTGTCGTTTTAACTTCCTATGCCCGATATGTATTCCACCAATCTTTAGCTCAGGTAGTTTGACAGATATAGTTGCATATGTAAGGGTGTTTTGTATTTTAAAGAAGGGTGTATGGCTTTACACAGAGTATTTAATTTTCTAATGGAACATTTTCTCCCAAATTTTTTTATGAATGAATTATATTGAATAGTTTTGCCATCTTCATCTAACAAATCTACAACATACAGAACATTCTTATCAAACCACTCTTGCTTGAACACTGTCTTTCTATTTAGTGTAATGGTTCTGTTATTCCACAAGGTAGAGTTGTGTGGTAAGAGGATTGGGGTGAAAATCAGTTAGTGATATTTTCAAAGCCTAATTGGCAATTTGGAAACTTCAAAGTCACATTTCGACGAAAATTCTAAACCTCTGACTGCTTTGAATACACATTGTGTTATGTGAAACCACATTGAACTAGGCTGTGTTAAATAGGTTTTTATCCATTTCAGTTTAAGTACTCCAACCAATGATTCAAACTCAGCTGCTTTCAGGCCTCCATTTTTATAGTCTGTTGTCATTTGAGATTTTTTAACATAATGTGGTTTGTTTTTCCATATAAAACTAAACCTAATAAAGTTAACCTTTTTTATCAGTTGAGGAGAAACATAAAGGGAGAAACATGGGTAGATTAGTTTAGATAGTCCTTCTGCTTTAGTCAAAAGTATTCTGCCAATAATAGACAGGTCTCTCATAAGCCAACAATTAAAAAACTTTCTTATACTGTCTATTCTCTCTTCAATATTTACTAGTTCAGTTTTACTTAGATCATTAGCTATTGTTACACTCAAGTGTTTCACTTCAGATTTAACAGGAATATATTCTAAAATTTTGTTATTACATAAAACAGAGGTTCACATTTTTTTAAATTTCAGCAAGGGCCTGACGCTCTGGAAAAAACTGAAATAATGTTCAGGGCTGTCTTGACCATAATTTTGTTATTTAAAAATATCACTCTGTCATCAGCAAATGAAGATAAAAAAAATCTATAAATAAAATAAAGCTTTCAGATTGTACCAGTGATTGATAGTCAATCATGTCTAAGATTAATCTATTATGATTTTGGATATGTCTTCCCTTAATTAATGCTGATTGATATTACTCTATACGTGTCCCTAGAATAAGTTTAAGACGATTTGCATATACTAATGCAAGTAGTTTATAATCTGTACATAACAGAGTTATTGGTCTCAAGTTATCTAATGATGTCAGTTGTGTTTTTGGTTTGGGTAACAAGGTTAATAAACTCCTGTTTGTATTATAGATGATAAACTTCTTTCCTAAATACATTCTATAAATGCATTAAATAATAATCCCCGAATGTTATTCCAGAAATGCTTTAAAAATTCTGTAGTTAGTCCATCTATACCTGGGGTTTACCATTATTCCTTTGTTTCAGAGCTATATCCAGTTCATCTAAAGCCAACTTATCCTCAATTAAAGATTTATCTTCCTCATTAAGTTTATGTATATTATCTCTAAAAAAACTTATTTCTGTCCATTGAGCTGTGTTACATGTTTTTTTATACGTTATAAAATATATATATTTTTTCCTATAATTTATCTTAACATTTTCCTGAGGAGAAATCGCTAAATCTGCACATTTCCTGATCTAAAATGGCGAGTAACCGGAAGTGAGGCGTCAGCGAGTGTAGCCTCAGCCCCGATGCTGACTGTCAACAAATGGGCTGATACAAGGCGTAATTTGTTTCTGTTTCACATTATGTCTACAGTGTAATGTTTGCAGGTTTCAGGTGGATTTATTCTACACCATGACTTTGTACAACCTGACTAATGTGTTTATTGATGTTTTTGTGACATTACTTTTCTGATCGTGCTAAAACCAACAAGGGGAGGCTAAACAGGTCTGCGCCTCATCCAGAAGGGGGCGCTGCTACCAACCTTTAACACAGGGTATCCCCACAAAAGGGGTTTCACTTTTCTAAAAAGACTTACTGAATGACACTAAGTAAAACAATTCAAGTGTTGAGAAGTAAATTCTATCCTTGAGTGAAATATTCTATCTTATGGAGCCCTGGAGCCCAGGACGCAGAGTCGCAGTCTTACACGCCTCTCTGCATGTTCTCTACAGCTGCCACCCACTCTTAGTCTTAGTTATTGCATAGAGACTGTGTCTGCTTCTCGACCACCTAAACTATACAAGTCACAAACAAATCAAAGAGGAGTGACTTACCAGAATTTAATAAACATCAAAACAGTTCCTCTTACGGAACAAAGTAACAGTAAGCTAATAAAGTGTGGTTTATTAAATATCAGATCTCTCTAATCTCTCTCTCAGGTGAGATTATTAGAAAGCATTCTATTAATTTTCATTTTTATGCAGATGATACTCAGCTATACATGTCCTTGGAACCAAATGAAACAGATCAACTAGTCAAAATTCAGGGTTGTTTAAAAGACATCAAATCCTGGATGTCCCAAAACTTCCTTCAACTAAACTCAGATAAAACCGAGATTCTTATTGTTGGGCCTAAAAATCTGAGAGAGACACTATTGAGTCAGATAGCCACCCTGGATGGCATAACATTAGCTTCAGATTCTACTGTGAGGAACCTTGGTGTCATGTTTGACCAGGATCTCTCTTTTACATCATACATTAAACAAATCTCCAGAACCGCCTACTTCCACCTTAGAAATATAGTTAAAATCAGAAGCATCCTCTCTCAGAGCGATGCAGAGAAACTGATCCATGCATTTGTTCTCTAGGCTGGACTACTGTAACTCCTTACTCATAGGATGTCCTAACAGCTCCTTAAAAAGCCTACAGCTCATTCAAAATGCTGCAGCCAGAGTTCTGACAGGACTTAGAAAGAGAGATCACATTTCTCCTACATTAGCTTCTCTGCACTGGCTGCCTGTAAAATGTAGGATAGAATTTAAAATTCTCCTACTCACATACAAAGTACTCAATGATAAAGCTCCTTCTTATCTTAAAGACCTTATAGTTCCTTATGCTCCCAGCAGAACACTTCGCTCTCAGAGCGCTGGGCTACTTGCGGTTCCTAGAGTGTTTAAATGTAGAACAGGGGGCAGAGCTTTTAGCTACCAAGCTCCTCTCCTCTGGAACCAGCTCCCTCTTCAGGTTCGAGAAGCTGACACACTCTCCACCTTTAAGATTAGGCTTAAAACCCTCCTTTTTGATAAAGCTTATAGTTAGAGATGGTTCAGGTCACTGGCAATTATTGTTAGTCACAGAAACCATCTCTTAGTTAAGCTGCAATAGACATAGACTGCTGGGGGACTTAATTTATACACTGAGCTCCTCTGTTTCCTTCTACCTCCTCTGTCCCATAACCTCCCATCATTGTCCCATGTTTAACTAACCTTGTCTCTTTCTGTCCAGTAGTTGTGCTTCTCTCCTCTCTCCCCCCCACCCCCACTCTTTCTCCCTCTCTGTCCTCACCCACAGGTATCATTGGACTCAAAGTTTGGTGTCTGTGATGGGCAGCTGCGGATCCACTCATCCTGCCTGCATCCAGTCCCTGGTCCTACCATCCTGCCTGTGCTCTGTTGTTGCTTGTTGTTGCTTGTTGCTGTTGCTGTGCTTTTCTATCTCTCTATCCTCTCACCCCAACCGGTCGAGGCAGATGGCCGCCCACATCCAGTCTGGTTCTGCTGGAGGTTTCTTCCTCGTTAGAGAGGGAGTTTTTCCTCTCCACTGTTGCTGTCAAATTAAATGCTTGCTGTATGTGGGATTTGTTGGGTTTAGTTGTGTGAGATTTTAAACCTTACTTTGTAAAGTGCCTTGAAATAACTTTGTTGTGATTTGGCGCTATATAAATAAAATTAAATTGAATTGAATTATCCTAATGAAGAGCAAACCTGTATATTTTGAAAGTATGACCAAGCCTTTATTTTGATGTACAGGTCACTGGCGGGAGTTTGCGAGGAGCATTGTGGGTCAGTAGCATGAGGGCAGAGGACATACGCTAACTGCTGGTAATTCTGCGAACGATCCCAGAGGCGCACACGGTAATTGTGGTTTAATGTTGTCGATGCTATTTGTCGTGTACATGTTTAGTGCATTTATTTCATTCTATTGTTGAAGTTTTCTTGGTGTCTGATGAAGAAGAGTAAATAAAGAACGTCAAAGACATCAGTACGATGTGTGGCCATGATTGTGGATCTGTGCAGCTACAAAAGGTATGCTCAATACCCAGTGTCTATGTTGTCTTAGTCATGATTTATAAATTCTGGATGTCTCTACTACGGATTAATTCAAAATTTTTTTAATTAAAATCATTTATTTATGATTTGTCATTTTTATCTATGGTTTTGAGTATAAATATGTTTATATATGATATTGAATTTTATATAATGTAGAGACGAGGGAGAGGAGGAGCCAGGTTACCGCAGCATGTGTGGCTGATGGCATTTTGTACTTTTATTGATGACAATACAGAGACCAGTGAGACAACAAGGTTGCAAGTGCCTTCTCTGCAGCAGCGCTGCTCAGTACATATTAGACCACGTCACGAGCGTGTACAGGTAATGGTCAGCTACAGTACACAGCCGTTACACACAGCAAAGCTGTAGTCGTGTTTTTTAGCCCGGTAAAGTTAACTGCTGGTTTAGAGCTTGTTGTTGCATTGATTTGCTTTCTCAATTTATCAATTGTGGGACGAATTTAGACTTTTCTATTCGAGCCTGCATAAATGCATCTGCTACCACCTCCCCCGCCCCCTTCTTGCCTCCAGGTTAGTGGCATTAGGTGCATTACCCACAGCTAGATTTGAACTCACAAGATGATCCACTTCCCACTCAAAGAACTCCACCATCCAGAGAATGCCTTACCGTCACCTACCATAAATGCTCAGGAGAGGGATTGTTCCTGCATGTTGACTTACTGGCCATGTGACAATAAACTGCTGCTTAATTATTTACAATAAAAACTAAATAAAAGGAATTTAGTTCTCATACCTGGACAAAATTCAACTTTCAACCAATTAATTCTTTTCATCTGCAGAGGTCGATGAAAACAAGCAGCAGGGCCTACTCATCGTAAAATCTGGATCTTTCAGTTACACCATAGCCGAACAAGTATTTTTGCAACAAGCAACCAGTCCGACAACATCAAAGGCACCTTGTTCCTGTCACACGTACCAACCATCAGAACCCTGCACGTGTCAGACTGACCTGGACACACAAAGTCCACCGTGTAAAACATCACTATAGCTTTATTAAAACAATCAAATAGAACAATAAATAAAACTCTTAAACCATTCCGGTTCATCCGTCCAGTCTCTTCATAGCCACCGACATCAGCGGGTCTCGGTCCTTCGAGCTGCTTTGGTTCTCTTTAGCGCTTTGATTACATGCAAGCCGAGAGCTTTGATGGGCCGCAGAGGCATGGAACCCGGAGCGGGAGAGGAATCCAGCCACCGATCTGGATCTTTAATGTCAGGGGACTTCTGGACCGGAGACCGTTTTCTCCGGTGAAACATGGACTCCCGTCGGCGCGTACAGGGGCTCGCGGCCAGCACGGCACAGAATCCATAGGACGTGGTTACCTTGTCCACGTGCGATAGCGACATGGCCGCGCGCGTCGTCAGATCGGTGTCGTTGGATCCTGTCGCTCCAGTTGCAGCGGCGCGGCCCGAAGCCTTGATACTCTGCGGCAAATAGCCGAACCGGAGCCCATTTGAGGCCGCGGGGCTGCGGGGTGTTTCAGTGTCGTCATCGTGGTCGGAAAGCAGCCTGGTCCGACCTGATGAGCTACGCAGGGACCGCGGCGACAACAGCATTAGTGGACTGTGGGGGATGAGAAAAGTCGGGATCCGCTCCGGAGTCACGACCAGGTTTCGCAGAGACGATCCTTTGATGGCTGACATGAGGCCCGCTGTTCCTGCAGAGACAGGAGGCTTTAGTAAACACGTACCTCTGTCGCGGGGGGGGGGGGGGTATTTTGAAGACACAATTTTTATTTCAAACAGTTTGACAAAAAAAACCTCACCTGAGTTCAGTCTAAAGGTCACAAAAGCTAGAACTTAAGACCTAACACAGTTTAACCTTAAACCACAAATGTTCTCACAAGCAGCGCCAGACTATGGAGACGTTAATCAGAGCTGGAGTCGCTGACCTGTGGCCTTTTGGCTTCAATCTGTAGCAGCAGGTGGATCCAATCACACTGATTGAATGATTCAACTGCCACCTTTTACCTTCAGCTCACCATCACATTCATGAAATGAAATGTTGATGCCACAGGTTCAGTTTTCAGATAAAAATTAAAAACTGATTAGCTGATTTACCAACTAACAAAACATCTGTGATAAAGATTTTTTTATTTCACTGTTTTATGCAAAAATGAAAATACACATAAAAACAGCTGAAACTGAGTGACACCAAATTAGGATACTTTGATTTTAACTGACGTGTGGTTAAACCTTTGCTGAGTGCCCTCAGTAATAGACAGATAACCTGAACAATCAATCAGTTTTTATATGAACAATTCATCAACATGATGTTCATAAAAGATGAGGAGCTTTTACTGCAGCAAGACAAACAAGGAGCTGCTAAAAACAGCAGGAAGCCAAGATCCTTCTCAATAAGAGCCACCCCTCCCCAGAAAACCCTGAAAAATAAGGATCTGCTCACTACTCATCTTCATTTTCATCAAGTTTCTGTATTAAAATCATTTGGTTCCCAGAGTTTATGGCTCCTCCCCAGAGCATCCCGGAAACTCAACCACATGTGTGTCCTTTGACCCGGGTGGCCCTTGTTTTCATTGAAACAACAACAACAGTCCCAAGGAAAAGTCAGTTCAGCATCTGTGCCTGTTGCTGTCAAGGTGGACAGTGAGCATCACTGGGCGGGTCGGGGCCTGTTCCAGTGGACTGAGCAGCTGATTGGCTGTCCATGTAGCAGCTGGCATGTGACTGGTCAGAAAACCAGTCTATCAGTCGCTGTCAGAGCCAACGGCTGATGAACCTTTCCTTTTCCTCTTTGGAGCTTTGGGCTTCGAGTCCTCCTCCTCCTGAAACATAAAACACAGCTTCATCACACGGCTTGAGTACTGAATTATACAAAAATTATTGTGTTTCTTATGATTCATGATGACCGCAGTTCTCTGTCCTGAGTCTGGCCATGACACCGATGCCATTTAATAGCACAGGGGACAGTAACAGGGTCAGAGTCAGGCTGAAGGAACAGAAGCGTAGGTACCGATGCACTGCTGGAGGCGCTCTCCTCCTCATTGTTGGTAGGCGGAGCTGCTCCTTTCCTGGAGCGGGGGGAGGAGGCCGGAGCTTTGCGCCGAGACTTGGGAGGCTTTGTCTGAGAGTCCTCATATTCCTCAGCCAGTGCAAACAGGTCACTGAACCTGCAGCAAAGTGATGAATCAGAACCTTACGTGATCTCACCTGTGAGTGTGTGGAGGCGAAGAGGTACTTACCTCATTTTATGGGCTTCGTCACAGCTTGCCTGGACATGCTGCAGAGCCTGGAGAATCGGAGTCTGAGTAAAGACTGAGACACAAACAACCAGTTGTTAACCAGTAACTGTGTTTCCATGTGTAGCATGTACACTGCATGTACTGACAGCTGTTCTTGGTGTTGCTCAGGGTCAGTCTCAGGTTGTCCATGTGCTCCAGGATCTGTTCCAGGGTCAGCTGAGCCAGTTTACTGCTGGAGCTACGGAGACTGGACACAGACACACAACTCGTCACTTCACTAGTCTCACCTGGGTGAGTGTCTCTCACTCTGGTCTCTCCCCACCCGGTCCTAACCTCTGTCTCTTGCGCGGTTGGTTGTTGTTCTTGATCAGCTGGGCCTTGATGTGTTCTGCCAGGGTGTCATCATATTTGGATGCCCAGTGCCTCAGGATGCTGGTGGTGAACTGGTCCTCAGGGTGACAGGGACGACTTAGAACCATCTTTACCATTTCCTCACTCGGCCTGGGACACACAAAGATGAGCATCATCAGAAAGCACTAGCATTAAGACGCAGTGTGATGCAGGTTTTTCCTACTTTTCTCTGCGGAGTTGCAGCAGTAGACAGGACAGGGCCTCAGGATGTTCTGAAACAGAAGAGACCTTTGAAACAGGAATGCAAACAGAGTTATTTCATTAGAGCATGATGCCAGCACTCACCCTTGTATTTGAGGTGCTGCAGGATGGGGATGATGGTTTCCAGAGGAATGCTATGTGCCAGAAACAGCTGCCATGTGCTGTACTGCTCAAAGGTCTCCCAGTCCAAAGACTGAACTGTTGATTTTGAGCCAAAGAGCAGAGAGGAAGAGTCAGCCACTGTCAACTACAACAAGGGTCTTTGGACAGTATCCGTTCCTTACTGAGGATGTTGAGCACCGAGTCTTTTCTGAACATCACTAGGTTTCCCATCATCACATGACACATCAGCTCCTGTAACTACACAAACAAACACAAAGAACTGTTACCTGTCAAAAACCACTGCCTCCGATTATTTACTCAGATTTCTTCTGAAGAGAAACTGAATATATGAACTAATAGTAACATAGAGGACCGGCGTGGACCAAAGTGTCTGAGGTGGACTCAACTTGTAAATAAGGAATAAGCATATAGACACAGTAACAAAAGTCAGCCAGAGATAAATAAGAAGAGAAATGAAAAAAAGAAACATTTGACATGTCTAAAACAGCAGACAACATCCGGGAGACTTACCTGTGTGGAGTCGATGACGGCTACAATCATGTTGAGCAGTTCGCCGCTCCGCAACGTTTCATCTGGAAACTGAAGGAAAGCAGTTTCAGAGACATGGCGTGACCACAACAGGGCAGTGACAGTCTCTGTGCGTGTTATACCTCAGAATAGATGGAGGGAGTGAGGTAGCAGAGTAGCCGCACGTCATCTTCTTGACATGCTTTCATGTCCATCATCAGACACGTGTGCAGGTCCCCGAGAGCTGTGGCCTGAGCAAAAGACTCATACAGCATCATCTTCCCATTCGCCGCCTTACTGCAAACAGACAAACCCAGATTAAGCCCCAAGCTGCTGGCAGAGCTGTCATCACGCCTGTAGCTGGGGGCTGTGGCAGTACCTGGCTTTGAGGTAGTACAGCAGGTGGTATCCGATCTTGGGCTGTTTCTGATAAAGTTCTGCCAACATGTCGAGCAGCACAGAGAAGCCGCTGTTGTCTTCTTGCATTGTGACTAGGTTCCTGAAGATCAGACAGACGGGTTTACACACCGATTCCTCCAGGGACCTGCACACAGACAGACAGGTCATCAGAGAGAGGCAGACAGGGCATCGCAGGTGACAGACCGGCAGACTTACTCCTCTGTGATCTCCTCTGGCAGAACATCCCCTCTGAAATGATCTTTAAACAGTTCAGACAGACAGGAGGCCAGAGCTGACATCTGCTCTGAGTCAAAGTCCTCCTGTAACAGAGGAGAACCACAGTTGAACCATCGCAAAACCACAGAACCTTATTCAGGCCCTAGAATGTGACAGAACGCACCTCCAAAATCAGGTCCACGATCTCCTGCATGGTCTCACACTGAGCCTCAGTGTCGCTGAGGAGGGCAAATATCATCAACAGAATCAAACAATAATCGACCGTTGAACCCACAAGTCCAAATCTGAGGAAGGGACAGAAAGGAAGTAGACGCTCACCTGGTCTTCTGCAGCTGCTGCACTTTGTCTTTCATAGTCTCATCTAACTGGTCCAGCCAGGGCGTGATGTCAGCGGGCTCCTCTATCACAGCCTCTTTGATTGGGTGGAACCTGAACTCCCTCTTTTTTCCTATGGTTGTTCAGAGCAGTCTGACGTCATAAAACTATGCAGTTTGGTTACAGTGATTTTAAATCACTAATAGGTGTGAATGTGTCCAGGTGATTCAATAATAAAATGTTAATTTTCTTTAGGATTAAGTTCCACTAAAACAGGTTCATTTCAATTTGGCCTTTTTTGGTTCTGGCCTTTAAACAGGGATGAACCAGGAGGCCATTCTTTCCACAAACACGCTGAGCAGAGTTTTATTAACTAAAACATAATCTGCTCCAGATTGCTCCTAATGACACAAAAGTCCATTATGTAGACAAACCTGCATGTGCTGAGTTATATTTTACATAATTACATAAAAATCCTTTACCTTTGTTGGTGACCTCCTCTTCATCGTCACTGAAGGCAGCCTCTGTGTTGTCATAGCAACCCTCCTCCTTATCCAACACGTGGTTTTCCATCTCCAGGGAAACAGACTCTTCCATCTTAACTGGAAGACACACATACGATGACTGATCAGTTCTGGCTTGACCAAATCAAAAGAGGTTTTTGGATACAGCGCAGTACCTTCGGTCGGGGGAGAGGGGGAGCTGCAGAACTCGGGAAATCTCTCTCTGAGCATTGATCGAAGCTCTCGGTCCAATTTTGGATTATCAAACAGCGGAGCGAGGTGACTGAGACACATTCATAATCAATAATCAGTACAGAAGCATAGAAAATAACAATGGAGAGAATTTGGACACAGCCACTGTTTGAAACTAGCCACCGAAAGCATTAAATGTTGGGTTAAAAAGTTTGGGACGCTTTTATTCATATTCACACAATAGCACTGGGGGCTGCTCAGCTGTGTTGTATTTCCTCCACAGTTAGGTCAATAGATAAAAGGTGTACAACTGTTTCCAGTACTGCGACCAGCTGAGCTGAACCTGATTATCATGCATCAGTGTCTGGTGAGTGTCTCTTACGCCAAGACTCTCTTCTCCATGATGAAGTTTAGGGAGTTGAAGACACCCTGACGGACCTGCGACTCCAGTGGGGGATAGAAGTGAGGGATGATCTGATAAAATACAGAAACAACGAGGAAGGCACAAAATAGTCTACTTTAATAGGAAAAATATATATTGGTCAAAAGGGGAATTCATGATAGAATGACATCAATAATGTAAGCAATTACATTATGGGCCATTTGAATTCTACAATCAGTTCTTAAAGGTCCAGTAGTGATCACTGGTTTATCTGATTGTGCAGTTTGACAGCAGCAGGAAGAAAACGTCTTGGATGTTGCTCCTTCACACACTTCAGAAGCATACAGATGGTGGGAGTTACAGTGTAAACTTACTCTGCACATGAAGTCCAGCAGTGTAGCAGTGATGGCAGGGTGAGGTTTCATAGAGTGATGCATCACCAGGATGGCAGGTTCTAGACCAAGAGTATAAACAGACACTAATTCTCATTTATCCAAGTAAGTGGAGTCATGCATCTGGACTTTGTTCTAACACGACTTATAGGATCCATTTACACATGTGCATTATGTGGATCCCTGAGCTACAGAATTACTCCAAACAGTCAGAAATCAGTCAGGGTCATGTTCTGACCCAATAGAACCCAATGAGTTCGACCTGAGCAGACTATCTGAGTGTGTGCTTGTGTGTTACCTATGTTCATGATGCTGTCTTTCTCTGGACTGAAGAACAGCCAATCATAGAAAAGTGCCAGCTTGGCGTTCGAAGCCGCGACATTAGACTGGAGAGAGATCATGGTGAGTGAATATAAGTATTTACCCCCCCCCATACATTAACCCACCCCCCACTCTATTACCGTGCAGGTAGTTAGCAGCCAGCCAATGATAGCCCAGCGTGGCAGAATGTCAGAGCTCAAGACCTCATTGGACGGATGGACCACTCCACAGATGTAGCGGATCAAGTCACAGCGCAGGGACTGGCTCTCTGCTGTTGACAGGTACTGTCTCTGAAACCAGTCCTGATATCTCTTCTGCTGCCCAAAACGCACCTGGACACACAGATAAAATCACCACTCTGCTGCTTCTGATATTGTTGTGATCCTAGTAGTTTGTGATAAACTTTACCCTTGAGGTCATGAACAACAGTTTGGTCTCCATGTCCGGTGTGAGTCGACAAGCCAAAAACTTTCTAGAGGTCCGAGCTGTGAGCAGCTGGAGAACGCCTGCAACACATAGAGGTCCACTTTCAGAGACACAGGTTCACAACATGATCACACAGTCAGAGTGGGCTGTGTATCAGTTTACCAGTGGACTGAGGACTGAGGACTTGTGGGTTGTGCAGCAGGTCTCTCCACAGCAGCTCCATCTCTGGAATTCGAGCAACATTTTGCAGTAGACGTACCAAATCTCTGCCGATAATCACACACTCCATGAACTGCAGACACAGAGTTTTTACTGTAACCTCTGGGAGATGAAAACACCCAACTGCTCCTTCCTACAGCCTTTTCCCCACCCTCACCTTCTCCCTTAGCATGCCAATACAAAAATCGACTTCCTTCTGACGGAGAGACAGCAGGTTCGGCGCTCCGTGGTCAACGATCAGGCGGAGGTAAGTGTAGACAGACATCGCTATTAGCATCCCGCTCTTCAAGACCCACTCCCTGCAAAAAGGGAAACCCGAGTTTCACAATAAAGCCTTGGAGCTGCTTCGCTGTGGCTTTAGAACTGAAAAGATAAAGCCTACTTTTGCTCCAGCAGGATGTCCAGAACGCTCTCAGCCAGCCACAGGTTTTTAGAAGACACATCTCCACCTAAGAAAAGCACCAGTGTTAGGTCAGGACAATCAACAGGGGCCTCATGTACAAAGACTCTGTAGATTTCCTACTAATCTTCTTTTAAGTTCAAATCCAGAAAACTGCGTACGTAGAAATGTATCAACCTCTACTAATTAGGAATTTACGCATGTTTACTTTGTACATCTCAATCAACATAGAATTGAGCAGGTGATTGATTTGCAGACTTCTCCTGTGACACGCCTCCATAAAAATATGTTAATACATACATACATACATACATACATACATACATACATACAGTCTGCGTCTGCGTAGTACGCTGAGTCAGACAGCGTCTGCAGGTTCTGAACAATAGCCGAGAAAAAAAGTGGTCTGACAAAAAGGTCGACGTGAAACGAAGGAGGGCTGTTTAACACCAAAATGTTACCAAAACAGGCGAAAAAGAAGTTGAATCGATCCCCCGATTCGTGTCCAGTCGATGGCTCCAATACGTCAAACAAACCAGTTCTTGCTGCAAATTGAGCTTTAATGTTGCCTTGAGTAGTCACATCATTGGGGACTTGATGCCTTGCTGACCCACACAGCTGGCATGGCTCAGCTCAGGGTCCACACTTATTTAAGCTTGCTCCTCCTTTGTTCGTTAAGTGAATTAGTGTGTACACAGCTTGTATATAGTTTTTTCTAAGTTTTGCGCAGTACAAGTGCTTGCCAGAGCTTGCTGATCACCCTGCGCATCATAGACCTGCGTAGACCTGGCTGACTCCACTCACCCTGGACAAGTTTCATCTGCTGCGAGCCGACAGAACTGAGGACAGCAGTAAGAGGAAGGGAGGGGGCCTGGCTGTGTTTGTGAACATGACTGCATACCCACTTTGACCACTGTTAAGTGTCGTACTGTGCCAACTCAATCTAATTTGACTGATTTGTTGCCATACTGTTCACTTGCTGCTGTAAAGGCTTTTTTTCTTATGTTTGTATGGATTTATTCATATTTTTATGTCCTCATCTAATTGCAGACACATAGCTTTATTAATTGTTTATCGCTTTTCTCCGGTGTGAGTAATGATCCTCTTCACATAATTAACAGTCTCCCACTTTCACCTCTAAGTGTTGCCAATGGACCAATAGCTATAGAAAAGTAATTTTGCCAGCCAAGGAGCTACCGTAGAGCTACACATATTTGTTATTCACATTTATTATATTATTATATTGATACATCTCAACATATGCGTAGATTTGTGCTTACTTAAGACTTGCGTAGATTTCCTACTAAATCTGGCGTTCGTTCAAATCCATAAAGCCGCCTAAGTACAGATGTATCAATCAAATCAATAATAATTGCAGACATGTGGCTGTATATTAATGATATATTGTTTTTCTCCGCTGTGACTAATGATCGTTTTCACACGATGAACAGTTTCCCAGTTTAACCTCTTGGTGTTGCAATTGGTCCAATAGCTGTAGAAAAGTACTTATGCCAGCCAGAGAGCTACCATAGATCTGCACAAGGTCTACGTTACGTTTTTTTTTATACATCTGACCTTAAGCGTAGATTTGTGCTTATGCCAGGTTTTCATGCATAAGTACCCTTAGTACATGAGGCCCCTGGTGAGTCTGACCTGCAATCTGTTTCAGCAGTGTCATGATGACTCCATCGGCTCCCATCACTCCACTCTTCACCAGCTCCCTGACCAGCCACACCAGCTGCACAGAACCATCAGTTCATGGTAAATACTTTTTCTTAGGTAATTAAGTCAAAGGTTCATTATTTATTTTTTGCTCTGTGTGTGAGTGTGTGTGTACCTGGGTTCTGGGGATGTCTTGCAGTTTAAGGAACTTCTCCATGAGGATGTGGTTGATTTTCACCAGGACTACATTCATCCCATCTCTGTTGACCAGTGTAAGATCTCTATAACACTGCCCCCCACATACACATCAATAGCCATGTTATTGGAAATGTCATTTATACTTTTTAATATGTCATTATACTGTCAGTGTTCCACAGGTAAAGACTGAAGTTTGCCTCACCCTCTGGGCTTGGGCAGGTTCTGTGAGCACCAGGGTGAAGAGACCCAGACAAACCTCCTCATGTTGCGGCTGACCTTTACATACCTGAGGGACAGGTAAACAGGAAGACAAAATAAAAAAAGAACCCTTTCACTAGACAATAAAAAGTCCAATGTCCACTACCGCATGTAGTAGCCGTATTAGTTATACTAAATATGGGAGTGTGTGATGGGCTGGTAACCTCTCTGCAGTGTACCCTGCCTCTCACCCTGTGACAGCTGGAACATGCTGAAGCTCCACCCATGACCCTTGTTCAGATGGTGAGTGAGTGAGTGAGTGAGTGAACATTGTTATGAGCAGTAGAAGCAACGTTCGGGACAGTTTGCATCATTGCTATAGTGTGTGTGTCTTACGCTGGCTGTGAGGGCGTCATTGGCTTCTCGGTCCGACAGCCCATTGGTTAACGACTGGACAATCCCAACACAACGCTCCAACCTCTGAAAACACACACGCAGTTTTATTAACCAGTTTTCTAGGCTCAGGCTTTTCTAAACCAGATTTAATCCAAAAATCAGATCACATTTCGATGCCAGGTTGAGCTCTACACCAGTTCCTGACTCACCAAAACAAACCATGAAGTTTAATTAATTTTATTTACCTGTTGTAGTACTTATGCGTAAGCTGTCATCTCACACAGAAAGCAATATAATGGTGAACACGTCTCCATCATCTCGTCTTAAATGTGGACTTATAGGTTCCTGCCAATGATTTGCTTTTCTATGAATAGACTGAGGCTATTCTCCACAAACCAACAGTGTCGTTTGCCTTCTCATTAAGGCAGATAGAAAAGTTCTTATCAGAAACTCTGACAGACCAGAACCGTCTCTTCCTACGTCATAACTCACTGGGCTATCAGTGACTGTAAAGCCGATCTAGAACGGTCCAGTGGGTGCCTGATGAACAGCCAGGAAACCCAAATGTCTCAGACCACAATACTTGTCCATCTGACATAGAAAACATAAGCAGGCGCATGCGCATCTGTCACTTTTAGGATTAGCACGTTAGCATGTAATGTCTGGGTTTATCCTGCCTCTGTGATGTCTGTCAGATCTGTCACACCTGTCTCACTTCATCGGCCTCACTCTGTCGGGTCAAAGGCGCTACATCATGTTAACATGCATAGCTACATGTCTATGCTAACTCTGCTGAACCCTGTTAGCATGCTAACTAGCCTAGCCTAGCGTCGATGCAGCCTGTAAACGGTTCTTTGTATCCGCTGCTTGTCCAACAAACTACAGATCTGTGCTAATAAACCCGCCGACCGGCGGCCGCATAGCGGATTACACAAGATTCCAGGGTTTTAGTCCGGGTCAACCAACCTCCTCCAGCTCGTCTTTAGCGTCCAGCGGGGTGGACACCAGGAGCCGGCCCTGCGGCTTCGCCTTCGCCGGTGCAGGCTCCATCTGCTCCCGCCGTGCTTTGCCGGGCCCCTCGGAGCTGAGAAGGCCTGGTCCCGGTTCAAAAGGACTATGTATGTTAGTGTCGGTGTACCGAGAGGTGCGGGGTTGCCGTGAACGTCGGTGTCCCTGTTTGAGACGGTCTACTCGGTTAATGTGTGTTTGTAAAACTTGTTGTGGGTCACAGTTGATCCTCAGTCCCGCTCCGAGACTCTGTCCGACCACAGGAACATCAACGGACATCCGCACAGACCGGAGGGGCGGAGCGTCGATGTGGACCTTCCAACCAATCCGTTTAATGGGCTCTTTGAGTGACGTGCGTGGAGACCAACGACAGAAGGCGACTATCGAAACGCTTTGGTGAAGGCCACCTGCATTGTACCTGCTAATAACGTTTTTATCGTCAACACACGAACGTAACACGTGTGAGACATACCACAATGAAAGAGTGGCAATACGTCAGCAGGGACCCTTCCACTGTTGCTATTAAGGTGAAAGGTCAACATTTTAATTACTATTCATTGTTTAGTTTTTCAATTGCCAGACGGCGTATAAGCAGAGCTAGATTTTTTTCTGCGTAAGTTATTTTATAATGAAGATTGTAAGTCTTTTTTTTAAATGGAGCTCCGTAAACACAAAGGTAATAAACAGACTGTTTATTTATGTATTTACAAGTGATGGTGTTTTACAGTGAAACATTCAGTGTCTGGGTTTTTCGTGCTCATCTGTGTTAAAGCATTTCTCTGATCCTCCAGTCAAGGAGAATCTGCGGTTGTTTCTGGTAAATGGTCCACATTCATATAGCGCTTAAAAACACCCATTCCGGGATCCAAAGCACCTTACACTAGTATTTCATTCACTCATGCACTCTCACATTCACATTCACACACTGATGCCAGCAGCTGCCATGCACCGGTGCTTGCTCAAAACACCATGAGCAAGTTTAGTTTACTTTAGTTTAAAATGCATTTATAGCATTTTTTTAGAAGTCTTAATATGTGATCTTCCTGTTGATTATATTCCCCATTGTGCATCACTTGGTGCTGATGCTGTCCTCTCCCAGCAGCCAGTACGTCCTCATGCGTCCTTTTCCCTTCACCTCAATCTCTCCTCTGAGCTGCAGCTGAAAGCTCATGAACTCCTGCAGAACCAGACGAGTTGCCTCCGACATGTGAATCTTCAGAGCTGCAGAGAGCCAACACGAAAAAACCTGTGACTGTTTGAGGCCTGAACTTCCTTCTTTTCAGAAGCACTCTCAGATCCAGAAAGACATATGGATACTGATTGCAATGATATACTTTGAGTGATGTATCTATCTAAATGTCTATTTGGATCTGACTTCCAAGATGGTTCTGATCCTCCACAGTCTTCTCATCTGCTTCTGTGTCCATTGAAAGTTGATTAAAAATGTGAGTGAATGTAACAAATCAAATCAGAAACACACTTTCGACAACTTTCAGTTACCTGCTGGTTCTGGCGGAACCTGCTGCACTTAACACTGTGGTGTGTGCCTGTGTTTTACCTTCTCCATTGGACTCCATGCGTGACGCTGTGTTAACTGTGTCCCCAAACAGACAGTATCTGGGCATCTTCAGCCCAACCACACCTGCCACCACTGGACCTGAATACACAGAAACCAGCAGCCACCAAGTGAAATCATTGCCTGCATTTCCTTCAACTGGTTCTCAGACCCACAAACAGACATGTGCGCACACACACTGACCGCTGTGTATTCCAATGCGAAGCTTGAGCTGCTGGTTGGGTCGGTGTCGGATTCTGAAGCTCCTGACAGCTTCCAGCAGGGCCAGTGACATCCGAGCCACCTCCCTACCGTGGAGCTTCCCGTTCCTGACTGGCAGACCTGATACCACCATGTAAGCATCACCGATGGTCTCCACCTGGGGGCATAGGTATAATAGATTTGTCTGACTGAGTGTTTCTTGGTTTGACTTGCTAAACTTTGCTACCTTAGTTTAGCTTAGTACAAAAGGAGGCAGCAAAAGGATGAGTCAAGTGGGGTGTTTTACCTTGTAAACATCAAAGTTGTCAATGATGGCATCAAAACAGGTGTAGAGGTCATTCAGCAAGGTCACAACCTGGAGTGAAACACAGTCTGTCAGCCACCAAGGCAGAAATTAGTTAATATTAGTCTAGAGCAAATGATCAAATTGAACTACAGGTATGTCCTGTGTTGATGGTTTAATGGTTAGCAGTAATTAAAAGACAGTTAACACTGATGGTGCATTTGCATTTTCATTGCTGGATCATTCAGCGGTTTCAGTTGACTTGCTACAAGGGTCTACGATGTTCTACTGACCTGCAGAGGTGAGCTCTCAGCAGACAGGGCAGTGAAGCCGACAATGTCACTGAAGTAGATGGTTACAGAGTCAAAAGCTTCTGCCTGAACCGTCTCACCTCGTTTTAGCTGCTCTGCTACTGAACTAGAGGTAAAAGTACACAACATGTGATAATTACTTAGTTTTGTAGTAGGAATTAGTAGTTCTTGCTAAGAAATATGGTAGTATGTCGGGTAATAGTACTGTCTGGTAGTAGCAGTAGTAGTAGTACTGGCTGGTAGCAGTAGTAGTAGTAGTGCCTGGCAGCAGTAGTAGTAGTACTCCCTGGTGGTATTTGGGGTAGTAGTACTGTCTGGTAGTAGCAATAGTAGTAGTAGTACAGTCTGGTAGCAGTTGCAATAGTACTGCCTGGTAGCAGCAGTAGTAGTACTGGCTGGTGGTGTGTGGGGTAATAGTACTCTCTGGTAGTAGCAGCAGTAGTAGTACTGGCTGGTAGCAGTGGTAGTAGCAGTGCCTGGCAGCAGTAGTAGTAGTACTCCCTGGTGGTATTTGGGGTAGTAGTACTGTCTGGTAGTAGTAGTAGTAGTACTGTCTGGTAGCAGTTGCAAAAGTACTGCCTGGTAGCAGCAGTAGTAGTACTGGCTGGTGGTGTGTGTGGTATTAGTACTGTCTGGTAGTAGTAGTAGTAGCCCTGCCTGAAAGCAGTAGTAGTAGTACTGCCTGGTGTTAGTAATAGATAAGACTACTGTGTCCCAGCTGCAGACATGGCACCCACAGGCACTGATTCTCATCTCTGGGGAGAGTAACTGAAGGACTGTTTCAACACAACAGACTGGGACGCTCTCTGCAGTCCACATGGGGAGAACACTGACAGTGGCACACACTGCACCACGGGCTACATCAATTTCTGTGTGGAAAACACCGTGCCAACAAACACAGTGGGTGCTTCTCCAACAATAAGTCCTGGGTGTCCTCTGAGCTGAAAGCTCTTACAGCAAGACTTAAAGTACACCATCAGAAGGTGCAAGGACAGCTACAGGAAGAAGCAGAACAACGTCCACGATGTGAGCAGAGGACTGAAAGACATCTCAGGCCACGGTGAGGCTGGAAATGGACGCTAGGTCACGGTGAGCAAGCCTGGGCAAATGAGTTAAATCTGTTCTTTAATAGATTTGATTCTGCCTAGCCCCCAGTCTCCATCCACGTGGCCCCCTCCTCACACCCCTCCAGTCCAGGCGTCTCCTCCCAGCTGCAACTGTTCACACCTCAGCACCTTCCTCTAACCGCAACAATGGGACCCCCCCCCAAACAACCCTCAGCTCCAGACCAGCCACCACCCACACCCCTCTGCCTCACTCTGAACCAGGTTAGGAGGGAGTTAAGGAGGACAAAGGCCAGGAAGGCAACAGGCCCTGATCACAAGCTCCCCAAGGAGTGTGCAGACTAGCTCAGTGAAGTGAGCCCTTCCATATTCAGCCTCAGCCTCAGCCTGGAGGGAGTACCAGTACTTTGGAGGACTCCCTGTCCAGTCCCAAAGGTACTCCATCTTAAAGAGCCGATCCACTTTAGACCTGGCGCCTTAACCTTCCACCTGATGCACCGAAGCCCCTGAAGTTTGCATATCAATCTGGCATCAGGGTGAATGACGCCATCATCTACCTGCAGCAACGGGTCCTGTTTCACATGGAGTCCCCTGGGAGCACCGTGTTTTTTGATTTCTCCAGTTCTTTCATTACCAACCAGCCATCACTAAGGAGGAAGCCGGAGATGGCAGGTGTGGACCAACATCTGGCTGCTTGGACCATCAACTACCTCACAGACAGGCCACCATTTGTGAGGCTGAAGGACTGTGTGTCCCATGTGGTAGTCTGCACACGGGGGCACTTCAGGGGACGGGGCTCTCCCCTTTTCTGTTCACACTGTACACATCAGGCTTTAAATACAACTCCCACCACTGTCATCTACAGAGGTTCTCAGACGACCATGCCATTGTTGGCACTGTATGGGGGGGCAGAGACAGGAACAGACTCAACAAGCTGGTTAAAAAAACTGGCTGTGTCCTGGGCTGCACACTGGAGTCCATGGAGGAGGTGGTGGACAGAAGGATGTTGGTAAACTAACATCCATCATGGAGAACCCCTCCACCCCCTGCACCACACTGTTACAGCCACAGTACAGGAAGGAGCTGCTGCAGGTCATTGCTCCCCACAGACATCGGACTGGACAACATATCACTGCAGTGACAACAACTACACTGCATACTCAATCATTCGATGTGTTATTACAATATCAATATCATCACCACAATGATACCATACCAATACCATAACACCAATGTGAAAAAACCTTCAATCTGCTGCAAATGAAAGAATTTCCCCATTGTGTGATGAATAAAGTCTTATCTAATAGTAGTAGTGCCTGGTAGTAGTAGTGGTACTGCCTGGTGGTGGTGGTAGTAATAGTAGTAGTACTGCAGTACTGACTGTGGGAGGATCTGGTAGAGCAGGGCCTCCGCCTTGCGCTTCTCCTCGTGATACGCCTGCGTCCTCTCCTCCACCAGTTCCTCCAGGTTGTTGGCGTACTGCTCCATGCGGGACAGGAGGTTGTCCAGGATGTTGGACCCGTAGCCTCTGAGGACACACAGGATGTTCAGACTGCTAACATATGGGCCGGACAGGCGACCTGCCCCCACCACTACCACCTATGTTGTTTCCTCAGCAGGATCTTGATGGTGTTGAAGTCCGGCCGTTCGCCAGCCTCTTCACTCCAGCAACGCTGCATCAGGACACCGAGCTCCTCGCTGTGACTGTGGGAGCACAGCGAGGGACGGAGAGGAGGGACGCCGCCCTGAATGACAGCCCGAACAGTTTCTAAGGGGATACACAGGACCTCATCATTTTAATCCTAAACAGTAGTGTGTAGACAGAAATGAAATTACGCTCCTCTAGGATCAGTGTGCTGCAAAGATCACATACATAAGACAACACATTCCTACAAAAGCTAAAGAATTAAACTTTTTTAGTTTAGTTTAGTTTAGTTTAGTTTAGTTGAAACTTAAAATGTGCTCAAATTTCAAGAAAAACAGACAGGTACTTTTCAGCGCCGACTAACAATATGAAGTACAAAAATTAGTTAGCAATACTGTGTCTCGAACCAGGCATACTTTGAAGTACTACAGTGATCCC
The DNA here is from genome assembly GCF_900634795.4 of Betta splendens. Taxonomy (NCBI): domain Eukaryota; kingdom Metazoa; phylum Chordata; class Actinopteri; order Anabantiformes; family Osphronemidae; genus Betta; species Betta splendens. The sequence goes on along the minus strand of NC_040891.2, from coordinate 16,208,197 downwards.
AGTGTATCTCGCTACTTGTTAGGATGAACCAAAACCAAATCACTTCAACAAAGTATGATTTATTTTATCAATAAATTACAGGTCTATACTTTTACCTCCTCCGCCCTCAACTCCCCTTTATGACCCATCTGTGTACCCTCTTCTTTACAGTCTTTAGTAAGAGGAACCCCAGACCATGGGTCAAAGCTCATTTAGAGCTTGGGGTCAGTGTGAACTCATGTCCCCACGGAAGCAGGAAGCTTGGCACTGACCTTTGGGGCTGAGAGTTTGGGAGTCGAGGTAGAAAACTCCTCTCAGCAGAGCCACTTCCTGCAGGATGACACCAAAACTGTACACGTCTCCTTTCTGAGTCCCACAGGGAGGAGGGCAGTCCGATCTCAGCAGCTCGGGGGCTGTCCACAGTTTACCTGTGTTTGTAGTAGACATTCAAACAGTGTGTGTGTGTGTGTGTGTGTGTGTGTGTGTGTGTGTGTGTGTGTGTGTGTGTGTGTGTGTGTGTGTGTGTGTAATCTACTGTGGACATACGTGCGTAGAAAGCATGCGTGTCCTCGGGGCAGCTGCTGGTGCGGAGGCTCTCCAGACCATAGTCAGTGATCTTCAGGACGAAGCGACTGTCCACCACGCAGTTGGACGACTTTAGGTTTCCGTGGGAGACGATGACGCTGTTGTGGAGGAAGGCCATCCCCTGCAAATAAACCCAGCTGATGATGAACACGATCATCCCTAAACCCAGTGTCAAAGCCTGGAAAACATGAGTCTGTGTTGTCCTTTAACTATGTTTTCCTTTGTCTCATCAAGTCCATTACCTTGACAATGTCATTGATAAGAGAGTATCTGAACATCCAGTCCAGAGTGATGCTGTCGCTCTCCATCAGGTCCTGGAAGATACATAAACACACAGATGTAATTATTTCCTATAAAACTCCACAGAGTGGGTTTAAGACTAAACTAAAGCTTGTTGTTACATTCTCTCAAGGGGCCTCAGAACAAGAGAATATTAAGGTTAGGTCTATCTACTGGACTGACTAGGTACCTGGTCACTGAGGACTGCAGTGGACCCTTTACAGTGTTAGGACGAGTACCCTCTCGGAGTAAGAACGCCTGCAGTAAGAACATCTGTGTCATCTTTATCTGACACCATGTGATCCAGTGGGCATCTGGCAATAGACCAAACCCCACACCACCCACATCCACCTACAGCTGTACCATGTGCTCAAATGTTGCTAGGTTACCACACTGGGATGTTGCTAGGTTACAATATAACTGAAAAGTGGAGAAAACATCTGAGGTTTGAAGGAATGAACTGGAAGAGGATGAATACTGCGGCATAGAGATGCTTAACATGTGATTGACAGATACAAGTCAGCATGTACTCAGGTTGAGTATATGCTGAAGAAGATTTTACTGCGTTGGAGCCACATTTACCTGTAGGCTGCCTCTGGGACAGTACTCTGAGATGATGCACATATTTGGTGGGTCGGTGCAGGCACCAATGAAGCGAGTCAGGTGCTCATTCTGAACATCTCGCATCTGCAAGAAAAAAACGGGTGCTGGTTTAAATGACAACCAATCATCATCCCATAAGCAAGGCAGTGACAATGTCTACAGCCAGGTTTCTGCCTGTCAGTGAGTCAGTCCACCAGTAGAATCCTTGGAGTGGAGGTAGTTTAGTTTCATTAGGGTCCTATAGGCAGTGAACCCTGCCTGTAGGTGTTAAGGGGCTAATTACATACATTTGACTTGTTTGGTTGGAATGAAAATGCACATTGATCAGAGAACTGTTCAAATTAGTGAGCTCCCAGCTGAGTGATCTGCTGCGACACTAGAAACAAAGCAAAGGTTCAGGAACCTCTGACACCAATACTAAAAGCAGGATCAATATTTTATTCTAGCTAATAGGTTGAGTTGTTTAACATGTTTAACTTGTTTGCATTGTATGCATGCTGAATCCATTGTACCTACTCTCTACACATGACTGGATCTCTTCTGACCCATCAAATCAAGTTTGCAGATGACACAACAGTACTGGGTCAGTACTGGGCCAACAATCTACATCTAAACACCAGTAAGACAAAGGAAATGGTGCTGGACTTTCAGAGGCACAGAGGAGAACTTACTTTTTACATCATGGGGGACAGTGTCTCCTCCTTCATCAGCTGTTTATCAAACCAGATTTGTGCAATGGTTATGTATCACTGTGTCACTGTGACCAGTGTGGGACATATATTATATATTATATTTTTACTGTACTGTATTTCCTCTTTAAGAGGTCATCTGATTTTGTTGAACACATGTACAATGACAATAAAGGCTATTCTATTCTATTCTATTCTATTCTATTCTATTCTATTCTATTCTATTCTATTCTATTCTATTCCATTGTTTTGCTAAACACAATATGTGCCGTTATCTATTAAAGCTGCTTGGAGCCTGTGTAAAAACTCACATCCACATCCATGAATGACCCTGGAGGCTTTTATGTTAAGTGGGACACACTTAACCGTATGTTACTTGACTGTCACTCGGACACATAACTAGACAGACTGCTCATCAGAGGCAGCTATAAGTTGACGGATGGGAGTGTGACCAGTATGGACATAGGGGTAGGTGGATCCAGCGTCTTACGTGTTTTAGTTCAAACAGGACCTTCCTGGTCAGTTCAATCCGTTTTTTGTTGATATATTTGATGGCTGCCAGGTTTCCCTGCAGAACAAAAATAACAGGGTCATATCCATATCCAAAGCACGTGGACGGTTCTGTCAGAACCGTGAGGTAGCAGATGGTTCCAAACCTTGTAGTATCCCGTCTTAGTGTAGATCTGAAAGTTTCCCTCCATGGTCATCAGGGAGCCATAGTTGGATCCTTTCTGCACAGAAACATAGAAACAAAGCCTCAGTGAAGGAAGAGGTTACTGGAAACCAGCATGGAATTCTTTACAATCCTTAACAATTCAATTTAAAATCTGAGCTACCAGAGACATGGTGAGTCGGCTGCAAGCTCTCTTTAGGACTTTATCCAGGTTGCTCAACTGGATGTCGTCCCAGTGAACTCTCCACAGCTGAGCTGCCAGCTCACTCTCCAGCTTCAACTTCCTGTTCAACATACAGCAGCAAAACAGGTGTGTGTGAGTTTGTCAATATGATAATGAGGGTCCAGTTTTGGTTATAGCCAGAGGAGCATCAGGTTGTGATGGTCAGAGTGATGCTTTAGGTTGTGATGCCAGTGGAAATCCATTTACTGTTATCACTATTAATAATGGTTGATTATGGTAGTTGCAATATTGTAGATTGCAGCTATTAAGTATTATGTGATCATGTGTAATAATATATGTGCATAAGTGTAGGAATATGAGTGTGTCTATGTATGATTGTACGCCTTAACATTATTATAGACATTAACATTTAACAGTTAACAACAGTCAGTTATTTAATTATGAATGTGCTTGACCTAAGGTGTATGTTCATTTTTGTTTTGTGCCTGTCTATATCTTGTTGGTTTGCCACATTGATTTGTTTGCTTTCAGCAGCTGGTTGCATCTGTGACATTGCATTGTGATGCTTTAGATTGTGATGCTTTAGATTGTGATGCTTTAGAATGTGATGCTTTAGAATGTGATGCTTTAGCTTGTGATGGTCAGAGCGATGCTTTAGGTTGTGATGCTTTAGGTTGTGATGGTTTGGGTTGTGATGGTAAGAGTGATGCTTTAGGTTGTGATGCTTTAGGTTGTGATGGTAAGAGCGATCCTTAGGTTGTGATGCTTTAGGTTGGGATGCTTTGGGTTGTGATGGTAAGAGCGATGCTTTAGGTTTTGATGCTTTAGGTTGTGATGCTTTAGGTTGCGATGCTTTAAATTGTGATGGTAAGAGCGATGCTTTAGGTTGTAATGCTTTAGGTTGTGATGCTTTGGGTTGTGATGCTTTAGGTTGTGATGCTTTAGGTTGTGAGGGTAAGAGCGATGCTTTACGTAGGTTGTGATGCTTTAGGTTGTGATGGTAAGAGTGATGCTTTAGGTTGTGATGCTTTAGGTTGTGATGGTAAGAGCGATGCTTTACGTAGGTTGTGATGCTTTAGGTTGTGATGGTAAGAGCGATGCTTTAGGTTGTGATGCTTTAGGTTGTGATGGTAAGAGCGATCCTTAGGTTGTGATGCTTTAGGTTGTGATGGTAAGAGCGATCCTTAGGTTGTGATGCTTTAGGTTGTGATGGTAAGAGCGATCCTTAGGTTGTGATGCTTTAGGTTGTGATGCTTTAGGTTGTGATGGTAAGAGCGATCCTTAGGTTGTGATGCTTTAGGTTTTGATGCTTTAGGTTGTGATGCTTTAGGTTGTGATGCTTTAGGTTTTGATGCTTTAAGTTGTGATGCTTTAGGTTGTGATGCTTTAAGTTGTGATGGTAAGAGTGATGCTTTAGGTTGTAATGCTTTAGATTGTGATGCTTTAGGTTGTGATGGTTTGGGTTGTGATGGTAAGAGCGATGCTTTAGGTTATGATGGTAAGAGCGATCCTTAGGTTGTGATGCTTTAGGTTGGGATGCTTTGGGTTGTGATGGTAAGAGCGTGCTATAGGTTTTGATGCTTTAGGTTGTGATGCTTTAGGTTGCGATGCTTTAGATTGTGATGGTAAGAGCGATGCTTTAGGTTGTGATGCTTTAGGTTGTGATGCTTTGGGTTGTGATGCTTTAGGTTGTGATGCTTTAGGTTGTGAGGGTAAGAGCGATGCCTAAGGTTGTGATGCTTTAGGTTGTGATGGTAAGAGTGATGCTTTATGTTGTGATGCTTTAGCTTGTGATGGTAAGAGCGATGCTTTACGTAGGTTGTGATGCTTTAGGTTGTGATGGTAAGAGCGATGCTTTAGGTTGTGATGCTTTAGGTTGTGATGGTAAGAGCGATGCTTTAGGTTGTGATGCTTTAGGTTGTGATGCTTTAGGTTGTGATGGTAAGAGCGATCCTTAGGTTGTGATGCTTTAGGTTTTGATGCTTTAGGTTGTGATGCTTTAGGTTGTGATGCTTTAGATTGTGATGGTAAGAGCGATGCTTTAGGTTGTGATGCTTTAGGTTGTGATGGTAAGAGCGATCCTTAGGTTTTGATGCTTTAGGTTTTGATGCTTTAGGTTGTGATGCTTTAGGTTGTGATGCTTTAGATTGTGATGGTAAGAGCGATGCTTTAGGTTGTGATGGTAAGAGCGATGCTTTAGGTTGTGATGCTTTAGGTTGTGATGCTTTAGGTTGTGATGCTTTAGATTGTGATGGTAAGAGCGATGCTTTAGGTTGTGATGGTAAGAGCGATGATTTAGGTTGTGATGCTTTAGGTTGTGATGCTTTAGGTTGTGATGGTAAGAGCGATGCTTTAGGTTGTGATGCTTTAGGTTGTGATGCTTTAGATTGTGATGGTAACAGCGATTCTTAGGTTGTGATGCTTTAGGTTGTGATGCTTTAGGTTGTGATGGTTAGAGCGACGCTATAGGTTTTGATGCTTTAGGTTTTGATGCTTTAGGTTGTGATGGTAAGGAGCGGATGGCTTAGGGGGTTGTGATAGGCGTTAGGTTGTGATGGCTTTAGGTTGTGATGGTAAACAGGCGATTCTTATGAGGTTGTGATGCTTTAGGTTGTGATGCTTTAGGTTGTGATGGTAACAGCGATTCTTAGGTTGTGATGCTTTAGGGTTGTGATGCTTTAGGTTGTGATGGTTAGAGCGACGCTATAGGTTTTGATGCTTTAGGTTGCGTCCTCACAGAGAAACGTGTGTGCATCTCACCTGTAAATAAAGATGGTCACCGTAACGATGATGACAAAGACAAAGCAGATCACTATGGCAACCATCTGATGCATTGACACTGTGCCTGGGAGAAAAGAAGAAAAGCCACACAGCTGACATCATATACGGCGATAACGTGAACATGATAAGTATAATGGTGTAATACGGACGTGCGACACAGGCCGGCTTATCATTCTTGAAGCCACACTCAGGGACGTCTGGTGGGGGAGACCCGCCCGGCCACTGGAACCTGTGTCCGCTCTGCATGACCATCTGTTTCACACTGCTGTTATATACACACACGACCTACGACACACAAGCAAAGCGGAGAACTGAGCTCTGCAGCTCTTGCTAGCATCTGAGAACTAACTTCCTCCCACCAGTACATCCTGCGGGCTGGATGTTTGCACATGAGTCATGATGACAACATGAGACATACAGTAAGGTAGGTGAGTGTACCTGAAACTCTCCAGAGTCGATGTCGGTCATGTCCCACACAGCGAAGTCGATCTGTCTGTCTCCAGACTCGTCCATCTCCATCAAACCCATCACTCCTGCAGAGAAAGGTTTGTTCAATGGATCTAGTAAAACCAGAACCAGTCCAGGCTTAGCTCTGTAAAGTTGATGCTGTGTTAATTTTTAACGTTGGTTGTTGGTCAGAATAGACTGTTATTGGTCAGTGCCACAACTGTAGCACACTATGTAAATGAATGTGTTCATCGCTCTGACACAGGTGGCCGTTGAATAACATCCACCAGCTGAGTCCCTGTTAGTGTTGTTGGATAAAAGCACAACAATCTAATATAGAACAGACACAGATGCCGGTTTATCAGCAGCATCAGCAGCGTCATGAACCCAAAGCACTCGTCTGTACTGACAGCTGGTCTGATGAAGGTGAAGTGATGAAGATGATGGTGGCACACACATATCTTCTGTTCTGACTTTTGACCTCCTAACTTTGTTTTCCTGCCCCATGTCTTGTCATGCCTATCAAAATAAAGGACACAGTTCGTCTCACAAAGGTATTTGTGTCCTAAGTGTCACAGTAGCTGGCTGTGAAACGAAGATCAGGTCACCTTCACAGACTAATTAGTTATGAAAAATAAACAAGAGATGGAGAGGAATTTAAAAAGAAATTCTGTATGACAGTAGGAAAATAGGGTTAAAATGTAAGAAGTGAACATATCTGATAACTACACACATCATAAATCGAAATATACATATGGACAATAAAAAGCAGGTGGTGCAGGATCTGCGTATCTGCCTACGTAGAATTTAACGATGGGCCACCAGAGCAGATGGGCAGTCACTGGGCATACGACTCGCTGCAGTTGTGTCTGTCAATGGCGCCTAGACAGAAGATTCCTGGGTTGCTAGTAAAGCACAGACACAGCTCCGGTTTCTCCTGCACTGACATGGTTTTACCAGATTAAGTCAGAGATGGCACAATCACAGTGAATTCAGGTCATCACAGAGGTCAGAGGCCATGTGAGGATCAGACTTATTTTAAGAGCTCATTTTTTATTTCTAGTGGTTTTCATTTGTCTGAGTATTTTCCCAGGATGAATTACTTTATCTCAGCTTTAACCTGATGCCATCGGCTACGATTCAAATCAGTTTACCTTGTGCCAGAAGATGTGAACTCTGTCTGACCCCAGCTGTTGTTTTACACACCAGCACCCACTCCATCAGCCTTTCTGCTGATTAGAAGCAGTAAACGCTGCAGGACAGAGGACACGCCTCCTCACTTGACTGATGAAGTTTGTCACCAGACTCCTGTTCTGTGGCTTCTGTCTGTCTTGCCGTTCTCTAGCCTTTCCTGTTGTTGTGTCCCGTTTTGTTCGTTTGACAGCCCACATGTACCAGCTGCTGTGTCTTCATCTTCTGTTCTATATCCCCATGTTCTGATCCAAAAAGCCAGACGGTTCTGTGTCATCCCATTGGTCCTAATTAAACAGGCATGTCCAGGCACCTCCTGGTGTTTGTGGACAATCGCTGATCCGTTTCTAACAGTTTTACAGCTTCAGTCCATCTGTTGCGCATTTTTCTGTCCACATGATGAAGAGTCTTGTGTGTTTATCTAGCAGTGTGTGTTTAAAACAACACACAATGCCAGACCAGGAGATTTTTATGTTTGCTGAACTGAAAACAGCATATTTATGCTGATTTGGTTTGAAAAAACATCTGGGAAAAAATTGCTGCAGTTTGAGGGACAAGCTCTAAAATCATGTGAGGACGGGAAACCCACTCAAACCCAACCAACTGTCAGGTTTGATCCAAACGTTAAAGAATTTGAATTTGATTTTACCTAGATTATTTTTTTTCATTTAACCTCTATTTAACCAGATAAAAACCCACTAAGATCAAGATCTGTTCTGGGTAACCTGGCCAGGAGGTCAACAGCACATGTCATCAGTTAATACAGTTGTAAATATATACAGGGTAACACAGAAAAACGGGAACTTTAAACCTGATTGCCAAAACGTCCTGTTTTTCACCCTCGATAACACACAATAAGTGAACCATAGTTTAGGTATTGCATTCAGTTTAGCAAATAATGTGCAGTAATTATACCATGTAGCAAATTTAAAAGCACACGTACTGTCCAAAGGGTTCTCATTGTCTGATGAGAGAACGAAGGCTTGAAGTGAAATGAATTCTGAAATCTTAAAAAAGGTCTGTTTGGAGAATGTTCCAGGTAGAGGGGGCAGCAAAACTAAATGCTAGCTTCCCCATTTCAGTCACAACGTGAGGCACAATGAGCTGGTAAACAGCCCATGAACACAAAGTCTAATGACTTTTCTTTTTTGTAGAAAAGAGCATAAGAATGGTGGAGCCAAGCGAAAAAGAGCCTTATAAGGTAATAGCATCCAGTGAGTTTACCTTGGAATGCTCAAAGAAGGCCACACATGCATACAATTCATGACGACTACATCCTGTGACTAAACTACACTAACCTTGAGATTAAAGTAGCGCAGAAGACTTCACTCAAACAATGGAACCAAAGAAAAGTCTAGTTTGGGCTTCTGAACCTGGGAATCAGGCCTGAAACCCCGGGCCTAAAGAAACATGCTGTTTCTGTGGACATATTACAGTTGCTATTGCTGCGTTCAGGGGCAGTGCCGAGTGTGGGTCATCTGCCTTTTAGTTTTTTTGTCTCTTAACTGACCTCTGACATATGAACCATCAGAGGCACTAAAACCAGTAGCAGTGTAGTAACTGCTACAAAAATGTAGTAGAGTACAAAGAAGTACAGTGAATGTATGTAGTCTCATTGTTGCCTAGGTGACCAGTTTACTTGACTCAAGCGTGTTTTTTTCCTGTCCTTGTGACCAAAGCTTTTTCCTGAAACTGTCTGCGTTGATGAGTGACGACTTCCTCAGATGGAAACAATGCAGAGAAAATGTCTGATATGTGTTCCTTAGACCACTGACCTTTCACCTCAGGACCAAACTCAGTTGAACTCTTAATCAACATCTAGGCTTAATAAGGCAAATGATCAGATCTCATGTCAGATCTCATGACTCGCTGACTCCTGCCAACTCTATCAGGCCTGCTGAAGGGTTCTCCAGCTGAAGCTTTTATAATTGTTTTATAGCTGTCATTTATGATGGACTGGTCCCTGTGCCCCAAAACGGAGGCAGGAGGTCAGGTGGGGTGTGGTTTCACTCCCTTCAGTGCATAGTAGTAAAAAGGAACTTTGTCACTTTGCTGCTAGTTACAGAGAAGTACCAGATTCAAAGAAGTAAGAAAGAAACAAGTGAATAACCATAAGACATGACTCTAATCCTTTAACATCATTTGTTTATCAGAAAAGTGATTTAATGCTGAAAATAATTTATTGACATCTAGTCTGTTTTATTAACATCAGTCCGACAGGCTGTGGTTTTACTGCTGCTGGGCTTTGTGGGTTTTTGATGAATTATATTATTTTTAACTTTTCTCAGCCTGCTCTGTGTTGCCATTGGTTAAAAACTCCCATGGGGACAGAAAAGCTTCCAGATTTTTCATGAGAAACTATGAAGGAACACCACAAACATCTGTTCTCACCTGGGAAGGTTCTGTTCCACATCCTCCTGGTCACCACGTCATGCCGAGGCCTCTGGAATTGCCCTGGTCTCAGTCCAGGTCCTGGCCCTGTCTGCTCAGTCAGAGACTCATTCAGAGCCTGAGAGTAGAGCATCACTCCATCATAGAAACCTCCAGCGATCAGGTTGTACTGACAAAGAGATTTGGCATTACTTGGCTGTACAGAGCAAACTGGTTCTGTTTGCTATGTTCTTGCGCCACCCTGACCCAATCTGTGCTTTAAGTCATGTCTGCATGTAGGATGTAGTGATGGAAGACATTCAAACCAGTGCTTTGTAATGGTAAATTACTCAGGGTCAAGAGGAGGCTTCTTGGTGTTAGTGCATAGGGAGAACATGAAACAAACTACATGTTGTTTTTTCCTGCTAAAGACACAAAGCCGGAGTAACTCCAGGAATAACACAAATGTCACATAGAAATGAAACTTGTGTTTTTTACCAGAGAGTCGTTGATCGTGAAGTTAAACATTTTCTTCGCGCTGCTCTTCAGAGTTTTTACAAATTCTCGATATTCTGTATTTTGAGGCTCCAGGTAGGTCAGCACCTTCACACTCTGGATGTAGAGCACAGACAGGGTCAACAGTGAATCTATTTTTTTCTATTTTTGTGATGGTTTCCTTTAGGACTGAACCTGCTTTTTAAACACTGTGACATTCTGGAGTAGTGAACTTACCCTGAAGGCCTGACGAGCCACGTAGTCGTCCTGGTCTCCTCTGTGCCACGGTTTGACTGGACCCCGACCCCCCAGACCCTCAGCAAACAGATCAATAAAGAAGAAGACATATTCTTCCAAATCCAGACCCTCCTTCCAGAGCTGGACCATCAGAGTCCTCAGTGTGTCCCAGGGACAGCACAGGTACACCACTACAGGAAAAGAAGTGAAGGAGAAACAATGGAAGGACAGAAGAAAGAAAACAAGGATCCAGAACAAGAAATGAAATAAAAGAAGGGGACAGTTGTTTGTATAATTTAACACACGTGGCGTGGTCCTGGTTTTGAGCCAGACATCTAACACAGGCATCAGAGTGTGGACCAGGTTAAAGCAGTGTCCTGTTTCCTTCTCTGACCTCTCCTCTCAGCTCGTCAGTAACCATGGCGATTATCACAAAGCCTCCCCTCCTTTAACAAGCACAGCACCAAATCGCATTGATCACGTGGAACTATTGGAAGCATTGACCTGGTGGAGGAATGATCTGGCTTTTATTTCACACATAATTCTTTCACACATAATGACAACATCCAGGCTATTGATTTGAAATCTTCCAAACAGGGCGTCTAGATAAGTAACAGTCTCTGACTCGCTGTGGATGGACCAACACAATGGTTTGTCTGAAAGCTGTGTCAGTGGGAGATCGGTTGTCAGGCAGGAACACTTTTACAGGACTGTCCTTACTGTCCCTGGGGTGTTCCTAATATAGAGGACACTAAGAGTTTAACTTGTTAAACAAGAACATCATGCAAAAAATATATACAAAGGTAATCACTACATCTAGTGTTGCCAGGGACAACAGAGGTCTCCATTAAGATAGGAAGAACAGGAAAAAGAGGAAGAAGAGGAGGAGGAGCAACAGAAGGAGGAAAATGAGGAGCAAGAAGAGGGGGGAGGAAGATGAGTAGGAAGAACAGGTGGACGACGAAGAGAAGGAGGAAGAACAGGAAAATGAGGAATAAGAGGAGGAGGAGCAGCAGAAGGAGAGAGAGGAGGAGGAGGAAGAGGAACAGGAGGAGCCAGCTCACCGCGGCCGTGGTCCCGGATTTGCTGGACCGTCAGCTTGTAGTTGTCGGCGGCGATTGTGTGGTCTGAGATGCTGATGTTGTGGCCGCCCAGCACCGTGTACAGACCCTCCACGGTGAAGTAGCAGGGCCGGTCATCGTTGGTGTCCTTGTTGTCACTGTAGACCAGCATGACCTGCTGCCGCCAGCCGAACAGCTCCTGGAGTCTGATGCTGAACTCGCCCAGCTTCTTGTGCGTGGGGCCCGTGTTGGTGACGGCCGCGTAAGACTCGAACCCGATGGCTCGAGCCCCTGCTGTTACCATGGGAACCTCCCAGTGGGTGGTGAAGCGGGCGACGGGTGACGAGGAGTAGTCACAGCCAGGCCCGATGAAGGCCCACGGGTCATAGGACAGCTTGAGATCGACGGCGACCAGCGGTGCCATGGAGTCGGAGCAGAAGCCGTCACGGTTCTCTGAGCTGCCGTTGACCAAGCGCAGCTTCAGGCCTTGCAGAAGCCACGGGTCCGAGTTGACCCTCTGAATCGCCAGGTGCAGCGCCGGCGCCACTCGAGGCCACGCCCATGCGTAGTCTGTGTTGGTCAGGGGCAGGATGGCTGCTAGCGTCACCTCCTGCACATCCTGGGTGCTGCTGTCAGCAGACACGTGGATGAGGACACAGAGGAAGGACCACCTGGACAGCATGGTAACAAAGGCTGCAGGGAGAAGGACAGCAGCAGAACCACAGCATGACTCTAGTGGAACCGTTACCCGCTCACTAAACATCTGCTCCGTGGTGAGTTGAGCAGTACCTGAAAGGCCCCGGCCTAACCCTTGGCTTTAGTTATTTACTTGGTGACATGGATCCCCTTCAGGAGCCGCTGGGATTTCTGGGCACTAAACTAACTGCTCCATGTTGGCTCCATGTGTGCTTGGGGGACAAACTAATGTCCCGGCTGAGCTCAAGGAAAAAAAAAAAACGGTACAGGACAAGGTCCAGTGCAAAGTAACTAACCCTTACCACCCTTAGGTCCATTTACAGCCCAGTCTGTCTCTGTCTGATTCGTTGAGTTAAAGGCTTTTGTTTAAGTCATTAAGTATTTTACGTTTTTTTTTACACATAGAAATTAAATTAAGATATTTTAATATTAATATTCCATTCACACTTGTCTAACCTGGTTCTGAAGAGAAAAAATCTGATCTGGGGTCAACTGAAAGTAAAGGTTTACGAACATACATTAGGGACTATAGATTACATGAACCAGGACCCAGAACGGACCTACACAGAACCTCAGCATCTGTGACCAATGAACATCATAACCTGTGGGTCACTAGGTTCATTTCAGTCAAATCATTTTTTTCTACTTTTACATAAAACTAAATCTTTACACTCCATCAACAGGACAATAACCGGTCCTGGTCCCGTCAGTTTTTCCGTGAATCTTCGAACTTAACCGTCTCGAGTTTGTACCTGCTCGGTATCCAGTCCGTGGCTCCCAGTGGACAAAATGTTCAGCAAAATCAAACCAAACGGTGCCTGTACGTGTGCGAGTCCGGGCTCCACGGTCTGTCACAATCCAAAGGCTCCGGTACCGCTCTCGCTGCTGCCGCCACTGTCTGTCCGTGCGCACGCCGAGGGGTCCGCGGGCGCGCGCATTCGCATTCGTGCACTTTTACTTGGTGGGCAGAGGGTGCGACGGGGAGCGCGTGCTGGCTTTCGTCCCTCGCGAGCCAGAAGATTCGATTACACGAGACCCCGGTTGTGCACGTGTCTATCTTCGTTTGTGCTGATTGGGCTCCAGGACCCCTGGAGCAGGAGCGCGCGGGGTGGGGGGATGTTGGTGATGGTTTTATTGTTTTTATTATTATGGTCAGAATTCCACAACCCGAATCAGTTCTAAAATCCTTTAGTAATCAATTTATGAAACCACCCACCGAACAGGCCTGGTTCTGATCTGGAGCCTCCACGAGCCTGGACAGTCTGACTGACCCGCCAAGCAGCGAGTTGGAGGGACAGAGGAGACATCAGGTTTGATCCTGACACACACACACACACACACACACACACACACACACACACACACACACACACACACACACACACACACACACACACACACACACACAGCGTGTGTTTCAACAGGATACACCCGGTGGAGCAGGAAATCACTAAGTCACAAACACAAGTCTCCCTCTTTGTACCTCTTCCTGGAAATGATCACCACCCAGCTACACACCGTAAAACACACACTCCCTCCGTTCCTCCCACTCGCTCCTGTTAATGAAAACACTCCCAAATGTTTCTCTTGTCGGACAGTAAATATTGTACTTGAATGCACCACAGACTCCACTCACAGACCAAAGGTTGGATGACTGATACAGGTTGGGTGTGAATTTGACTAGATGTTAATATAATTTTAATACAATCAACCAATCAAGCAGCCAGTTGTTCTCGCTCTGCTCCCGAGTCGTATGGCTTCGACTGTAGGAGGAAGCCACTGGTTTAGAAACGCAATGCAGAGCTGGAGCAGCAGGGACATCTGGTGGGCGACACCTGCAACAGCAACCACTGTTAATACTGCAAATACAAAGAAAACAATCTAAAGATCCTGTCCAAATGCATGTAAGATGTGTAAACAATGCTCAGTTTAAAGAGACATAAATCTGCTTTGTTCCACTTGGAGCATCCATTCAACCCCAGACAATAACAATTCTAATGATTTAATGAGTCATTTGTCACCAACTGATCTGAGGCAGCACTAAACACTTGTCTGATTGACAGATGAACAGGTGAAGAGTGACTGATGTAAAGAAAAGACATTTCAGGGAAAGGATTTACGGCAATGTACTGCATTTCAGAATCACAGAAATATACTGTTGAATTTTATACGTAAATTAACAGCAAAGTCTAAGAGTGTACAGTCACCAGAACCACCAGACACAGAGTCAGCTTCTTCCCCCAGGCTGTGTCCGAGCTGAACTCACATAGAGAAAGGACTCAGTAAAAACACATGTGGTGCAATTTTAATTTATTTTATTATATCCTTTATTTCCTTTATGCATATTATAATGTATGTATAACTGTAATTGCTGGGTAAATAATTACTGTTCTGTATGAGGGTATGAAAAGACAGAGTTAGATTGGATGCAATTCCTTGTTTGTCTTGTGCAAAATAATAGCTAATAACTTGACCCGAGTGTAAACAATAGAGTAGCATCCTAAAGAGTCCCCCGAGGCCGGCTCAAAAACAAAGTGCAAAAGTAGTGAAGTTTGTGCCCACCGTTGCACGACTCAGTATGGAGTTGAAAGAAAAACACAGCACACATATGAAATTAAAATACACATAAAATGCAAATAAGGGTTGCACGGTGGTGCAGTGGGTAGCACCGTTGCCTCACGGCGAGAAGGCCCTTCGATTCCCGGAAGAGTTTCTGTGTGGAGTTTGCATGTTCTCCCCGTGTTCGTGTGCGTTCTCTCCAGGCCCTCCGGCTTCCTCTCACAGTCCAAAATCATGCATTATGTTGATTGGTCGCTCTAAATTGCCCGTATGTGTGAATGGTTGTTTGTCTGTGTGTTGCCCTGTGATGGGCTGGCGACCTGTCCAGGGTGAACCCTGCCTCCTGCCTATAGCCAGCTGGGATAGGCTCCAGCACCACCCGTGGCCCCGCATGTGGGATTAAGCGGTATGGAAATGGATGAAAACGCAAAGAAAGGACTCCAGTTTATTGTTAAGATGCACACCCAGGTACTTGTAAGAGTCTACTCTCTCTATGTCCCTCCCCTGGATGGGCATCGGTGGGATTGACCCCCCCAACCCAAGGATTATCGCTGCCACTTACAGGTCCCACCATCCCAGACCAACTGCGCATCCACTTCACGCCACTGTATATAGTCTGTTCATAACTTCATTTGAATTTATCCTTAATTGCACTATTCATGTACCATGTCATGTTGTATGTTGTACTATTTGTACATTTTTATGCTGAGATGCACTACCTGCCAACACCATGTCAAATTCCTCATTCTGTAAAGTGCTTTCTACAGGAACTGGTAATAAAGCTTTTCTGATTCTGATTGTGATACACTGACTGGTTCCTCTGAGCCTGTCAACCCTTCACTAATCAGTACCTGTGGTACCATGTGGAGGTAAGTTCATGGGGTGCTGTGTTCTGAAGCTGTGTCTGAAAGTGAGGGTGAAAACCCAAACTGCTTCAGTGCATTTTACTTCCATACTGTACAAATCTGGGGCTAAACCAGTTGAAGAACCGAACCTCGACTGTCCTTACACTTATGAAGTTTTCTCCTTTGCAGTGATGTGATGAAATCGTTACCTAGCAACCGACAGCTGTGACGTGGCTCCAACATGGCAGCTGCCTGCTGGGACTCAGCACTCCGGTTTATTCGAACCACCAGGTTTAGCACCAGGTCAAGCAGCCAGTTCCGCCGCTCCAATGATCCACTTCCTCGAGGTGGCAGCTCCTGCACGACCCATATCCACCGCTCCGCCTTTCCAAGAAACCCAGAACTTCGTCCCTGACTCGTCTCAGTTGCTCCGAGACAGACTCTGTCACAGCCCGGAGCCCTGTCTCAGTCAGGGACATCCGAATGCGAAAGGAAAAGGAAACTAGTGGGGTGTGTTCCGGGTAACCGGGTTCATAACGGGAAGAACGTTGAACCAGAGCAGCAGCCCTGTTGGACCGGAGAGTGACACCGCATCCACAGAATTTTATACTTCACTCATTCAGAGGCTCTGCTTTATTTAATGTCAGTGAAACAAATGACAATCTGCGCGTTTCTATCTCTGTACCTCTCTAAAATCTAAAGAAAACCTGTGTGTAGCAAAACCAGTGGATTAGTCAGAACCAGACTTTATTCTCCTACATCCACTGAGCCTTTTACTTCTACAGAACCACCTGACTGGACAGGTCTCCATTCCTTCACAGGCAACATGCGCAAACAGAACCTTTCACACCTACATTCGATGAGTCACCTCCTGCTCAGGTTTTGGCAGTGAACTGGGCTTCAAGAGGCTTTCTGTTATGTGGCCTAAAAGCTCTGAGACATGACTTTGTTCTGATTCGTAATAATGGTAATGATTAAAGCTTTATTGACCCCGGCAGTGCAGGAAATTTATGTCTGCATTTGCCCCCTCTCCTGGAGGGAGCGGTGGGCAGCCACAGTGCAAAGCCCAGGGAGCTGGATTTAAGTGTCTTGCTCAAGGGCACACCTGGTGCCTTCTGCTTCCCAGACTGACACGCTACCTACCGAGCTGCCAGGCCAGTGGCTTCTGAACATCAACCAAAACAATAAATATCTCCAAACTGGAGCTGTAGAGTTTGTGGCTGTTCGTCTGACCTGCTGCTGTGCCTGCTCCATCCCACATGTCATTGTGAAACTACTGCAGAAACCATAAACATGTTTCCAGGTGTTAGTACTGACTTGGTACCGAAGGCTGGTTCCTTGTGACTTCCCTCAGAATCAAGAATAAAATATGTTGCATTGTTTGTTTTCTTTTACCAATTCTGGATCAGAACCACCTGTGTTTGACAGCAAGGACTATATTTTCAGTCACTACATAGACAACAACCATAATGTGTTTGTTACTTGGGTTGCTTAAGTGTAAACTGTTAAAGCAGCAGCAGATTCTTTAAACAATAATGGGTTTGAGGTTGTGAAAGGTTCCAGCCAGGTCCACTACAGTTGGACAAATCTTGAATAGAAACTTGAGTCCATCCTCTGCTTAGCTGACTCTTGTCCCGGCTCCGGTCTGGTCTCATCCCCTCCAGCTGTGTGGACTTTGAGGTGTCCATTAAGTGAGCGTTTGGCCTGGAAGCTCTTTCCACAGACCCTGCACCTATACGGTTTCTCTCCAGTGTGAATCAGAATGTGTCTTTTCAAATCCACGTCCTGCATGAAACCTTTCCCACAGACCTGACACAGGAAGCGCCGCTCCTTGTTGTGGAAACGGACATGGGTGTCTAGAGTTTGTTTCTGAGTGAAGCCCTTCCCACAGAGGCTGCAGGAGAACGCCCGCTCACCTGTGTGGATTTTCAGGTGTGTCTTTAGGTTCCCGCCCTGGTTAAATGCTTTTCCACAAAAACTGCAGGTGTATGGTTTCTCCCCAGTGTGTATTCTCATGTGCATCTGCAGTGCTGCATGAGCCGGGAAGCTTTTCCCGCAGATGTCACAAGTGTTGCTGACATCACGGTGGGAGTGCATGTGGGCAGTAAGTTTGCTAGTGGAGTCGTACTGGTGTCCGCAGAGTCCACAGCGGCATTCTGGATTCTGCATGTGACTTTCCACATGTTTGACTAAGAATATCCTCCTGTCAAAGTTGTCCCCACACACCTTGCAGTCGTAGGTCTTTGCTGAGGGGTATCTCTTGGGTATGTGGGTGTTGTCCTTATGAGCTGCAATGTGTCGTTGCAGGCTGTGCCGTTTCTTGAACTCCTCACCACAGACATTGCAGGTGTGAGGCACCTGGCCGCAGTGCTCCTGTAGGTGTCGCTCTAAGGATGACATGTGACAAAAGGCCCGGCTACACTCCTTACATTTAAAGGGTTTCTCTGCAACATGGACACGCATGTGTGACTGTAGGTTTCCTTTCTGGCTGAACTTCTTGCCACAGACATCGCAGCTGTATGGTTTCTCCCCGGTGTGCAGCCGGACATGCAGCTCCTGTGCCAGGATCGACTGGAAGGTCTTCCCACAGAAAGAGCAGGTTTTGCTCCATTTCTGGTGAGTTTGCAGATGAGCCACCAGATCTTCAGCTGAATCAGAATGTTCACCGCAGAAGCCACAGCGATGATCTGGGTTTTTGATGCAGATCTGCAGGACGTGTTTGAGCAGGAAGCCTTTTCCATGCAGAGTGCGTCCACACACTTGGCAGATAAAATTCTGAACTGCAGTCTTTTTTTTTCGTTTCTGGACTCGACCGTCTGTAATGCCTCGACACGGTCGGCCTCGCTTCCTCTTCCTTAGTGGACTTTGTTCAGTCCAGTCGCTGTCTGGGTCATTGTCACTGGGAACGGCCATGCTGCCTGGGGAGGGGGGCAAAAATTTAGTGGGGGAGGCTGACTGAGGGGACAGTTGGCAGGAAGTATCACATTCAATCTGGTTTTGGCCTACAGAATCTGGTGACTGGGGGCTGGTGTGGTCCAAGTCCAACAGCTGCGGCGGCTCTGAAGAGAAAGGACACCAACAATCAGAGATTATTTATTTATACATGGTGCTTTGTGTTGACAACAGCATGTGAGCCACATGGAAATATCTGGAGGATCTCCTTAAATAATATTTTGAACAGAAACTGAGAAACTGGATCACAACCCGCATCCTCTTGTCATCAGTGAGTGTTGGACTACTCAAAGTAACAGTTCTTCTCAGTGATTTCAGCAAAATAATGTTTGTGTAAATGCGTGTTGGGACTTTCTATAGTTTGCAACAGTGTCCACACTTTAGTACCTAGAGCCGTCAATACCTACACATCTGTTGAGACGTGGAGTTTCAGCTACAGTTATACACAAGCATTTGACTTCTTTAATGGATTAGTGCAGTACGTCCATTAATATCTAAATATTCTAATTTTAGGACTGCAGAACCCTAACTCGCCATCTTGTCTTGTTGTTGTTGTTTTTGGGTGAAAGGTGGGGTTCAAACCTATGGGTCCAGTTAACCTGAGTGCATCTCACTGGCTGTAGCAGGAAACCGGAGAGAACCCACACAGACACAAATAGAGCATCCGACCTCTACTGACCCCAGAACCAAAGGCAACTACAAGCACGGTTGGTAAAGATTCTTGGTCCAGGCCAAGTGCTCTGGAAGTTGAGTCATGGGATGTGGAGATGGCAGAAAAACATTGAGACGCCACGACCCAACCTCCGGACACAGTTGCTGTATGTTCTATCTTATGTAGGTCAAGATGTAGCTGATACCTTGGTCATGAAGAAGAAATCTGAACTAGATATTGTTATGGATGTATCTATGCTTTACCTTTAGATCAGACCAGCAGAGTTATCATGGGAGCACTTCCAGGTCAACTTTGATTCACATTTTTCTCTCGATTCACGGTCCAGTTTCGCTTTCGCAGTTTGGTTAGTTATTATTACGTGATATAACCAAAGGCGTCATCTCATGCGTTTGCTTCTTCTGACAATATAAAGCGGGTCTAAGTATGAGCTGCTAATAAGCGTGTGTGCTAACCGCGGTTCCGGCTCCGGGGACTGACCTGCCCTGTGCAGCCGGACCTCGGGCTTCAACACGGCGTCCAGCAGCCTCCTCTGGCGGCACACCTCCCGCTCGGACCGCTCCACTCTGTCTTCATACTTCGCCACGGCTTCCTCGAACAGACCGACTATCTCCTCTGCAGCCGCCGTCAGCCGCTCGGTGAGAAGCGCTCTCAGCGCCGGGAGTTCCGCCGCTACCTCCCCTTTCTCCACCTGCAGCAGAAAGTCTTCGGCGGCGGCGCTGATCCGCTCATGGACCGACACCCGCAGCAGCTGCACGGCGCACATCGTCCTCCGCTTCTGCGCCTCGAGGTCCAGGCGAACAAAGGGCGCAGCGGGGAGGTAAACACAGAGTTCCGCGTCGACGACGCTTCGCTTCGCTTCGCTTCGAGGAGAGAAGGCGAACAGCGCCCTCTGTTGGACCCACGTAAAACCCCCGGGATGAAGGTTCGAAAGACCGTATCTGTCTGTGATGGACCGGCGGCCTGTCCAGGGCTCAAATCCGAATCATTGAATCAGCAGATCAGCCATCTGAAGCTCAGTCAAACAGCCTTGTCATAGTCGACCAGTGTGAAACGTCTGTTCAATCAGTGTGGGTGGTCATAAATTAGTTCTGCAATTTCCTCTGCGACCTTTGCTCGACCCAGTGTGATAAAGCAGAACCAGTACTCGGGTCTGAAGTACAATCAGATACACCGTGGGTACCCTGCCAGAACACCAGTGTCTGTGGTTTAAATAAAGTTATTGTTGAAAAACAATACTGTTGCTAGGATACATTTTTCCGCGTTCCCTCGTTGCTAGGATACAGCAAAGCACGCCGCCATTGTTGTAGCTCGGAGAAGCCTGGGGTCAGTTTTTCACGGAACACTGGGCCGGCAGGATGGAGATCGTCCACGTTTACATGAAGCTTCGCGGTGAGTTCGGCCGCCAGTGTCTTTTATCAGACCGACCGGTCGAACTGCTGGTGGACTTCCCCCCGAACCCGAGCCTGGGTCTGCAGTTCATCCAGAAAACCCCTAGAGACCAGGCGGTACAGGCCTGCACGGACACGTCTGAACACCAGGTGGGTTCACTTGACAGCGGTGACGTCACAACACGTGACAAGGAGTAGTTACAGGTGCCACTTCAAATTCTGTCGTCATGTCACTGTTATTAATGGAAACAAAGCTGCTGATAACTCGAACACATCATTCTGACTATTTACAGAGAACCAGCAACACCAATCAAGACATTAAACAGTAAACGACAAACGTTAACGCCACAAACCAGAGAAAATGTCCAGTGTATACCATGAGCTCTGAGATGGTTCCTCATATTCCAGGTGAACACGGAACGCTTTGAGTCTGACAGCTGCGGCATCAACCATGTGGAGGGAGGCTGGCCTAAAGACGTGGACCCTGGGGAGATGGAACAAACCATCCGCTTCAGGAAGAAGGTGGAGAAGGATGAGGGCTACATGAACACCCTCCTGCAGTTGGGCAGCGTAAGATCCACAGACCACATGGACCAGACCAAAACATTTCTCAGTCCTCATCAGACCCATGTTTATTTACAAACTTTTAACCTGTTACTGAAAACATCTGGCTATGATGTCACGTGGTGATGTCACGGTGTGATGACACTGCATGTGGTCTAGGTCATGGAGCACTGCATCCGACAGAACAACTCTGTAGACATCTATCAGCTGTACTTTGAGGATGAGGTGGATGTGGAAGAGAGTCAGGATCCACCATCTGCTAAGACCATCAATGTCTTCAGGTAAAAACGGGATGGCTACTTCAGGCTAATTGATTGGGTCGTGGCTGCTTACTGGACGTCGTCTCCTGTGTGCCTGCAGAGATCCTAACGGGGTGAAGCGTACTATCACTGGCCTGTCCTGGCATCCTGATGGTGGCAGGAAGATGGCCGCCGCCTACTCCTGCCTTGAGTTCCAGAAAGCCTCTAGGGACATGAGCCTGGACTCCTATATCTGGGATGTTGGTATGTCATAGGCTGGAAGCGCTGGGGTTCAACCCCACACAGAGTTCAGGCTACCCACAGGTGTCTTTATGTGTCAGAATACCCAAAGAGACCGGAGATGACCCTGAAGCCGATATCCTCACTCGTCTGTTTGGACTACAACCCTAAGGACCCCCACACACTTGTGGGAGGCAGCTACAGTGGACAGATCGGTGGGTTCTGGACCACACTCACAGCTGGGTTTCGGTGTGTGACAAAATCGTTAGCCTTTGGGGTTTTGTTTTAGCGTATTGGGACACCCGAAGAGGTAGCCACCCAGTGGAGCTGTCCTCTGTGGAGCAGAGTCACAGGGATCCGGTCTACAAGATCATCTGGCTGCAGTCCAAGACTGGGACAGATGCCTTCTCTGCCTCCACTGATGGACAGGTGGACTAACATCAAAACCACTAGACTCAGTGTAGCGGACCTACACTTGACAATGTTTGATGAATGAATTTCTGTGTCTTTGTCAGGTTCTGTGGTGGGATGTACGTAAGCTGAGTGAACCCACTGAGCGTCTGGTTCTGGACCCAGGCAGGGAAGGGAACTTGGACAGAGCTTTAGGTGCCATCTCTCTGGAGTTTGAAGCCACCATGGTGAGTCTCTAGTCTTCCAATTCCAGTATCTCTGGTTTACTGGGTGTGGTTGAAGGTGCACATACACATTTTCTGGCCTCATTGTCTCTTCAGCCTACAAAGTTCATGGTGGGGACGGAGCAGGGTCTTATTGTGTCCTGCAATCGAAAAGCCAAGACCCCATCTGAGAAGATTGTTTGTACATATGACGGACACCACGGGCCTGTCTACGCCTTGCAGAGAAATCCCTTCTTCCCCAAAAACTTCCTCACTGTGGGAGATTGGACAGCACGGATCTGGTCTGAGGACATCAAGGATTCATCCATCATGTGGACCAAGTAGGGATCAACTAAAATGCACGCGAGCTGATTTTCAGAGCATATTGTAAAGCCTGTGTTTTGCTTCAGGTATCAGATGTCATACCTGATGGATGCCTGCTGGAGTCCGGTCAGACCGGCCGTCTTCTTTACTGTGAAGACGGATGGTGTGCTGGACGTCTGGGACATCCTGTTCAAACAGAACGACCCTGTGCTGAGTTTTAAGGTGCTGGGTCCTAATTTGTAGAAACACACTGCTGCTGTTTGTTGCTGATGCTAACGCAGGTCTGGTTCTCAGGTCAGTGACAAAGCTTTGTACAGCCTCCGGGTTCAGGATAACGGGCGTTTGGTGGCATGTGGTTCTGAGCAGGGAGAAGCGACGCTGCTGGAGATTTGCTCCGGACTGTCCACCCTCCAGAAGAATGAGAAGAGTCTGCTGGCTGCTGTAAGAAACACTGAAACCTGTTGATCTGAGATCAGCTCCACATGTGAACAGGAAGAGATCAAATGTGTTTTCTCTTCAGATGCAGCAGGACATTAAACCCGTTATTAACACTCTAGTGAAGATGGAGTTTGAACTGACTGATTGTAGCCATTAAACTATGTTTGCAGATGCTCGAGCGTGAGACAAAAAGAGAAAAAATCCTGGAGGCTCGACAGAGAGAAATTCGGTTGAAGGAGAGGAGTCGGTCGGAACAGAGCAGGGAGGATGAGATCAGTCGGGACGAGGGACAGGAAAGTCCTGAACAGCTGATGGGCAGAGCTGAGAAGGACTTCTACAGCATGGTGGAGACGGAGCAGAGGAGGAGGAGGGAGCGTGAGGATGAGACACAGCGGGTACGATTCTGAACTTACACTGTTCTCTAGCCTGAGAAAATGTGAGGACCTGTGAAGATAAAGGTTCAGGTGCTTCTTTTCTTTCTTGCACATGCTGTAACTATATTCATCGTAAAGCTGCTGTCTTTCAGGAGAAAGACGTCTGTGAAGAAAAACATGTGAAAGAAGAAACAGAAACACACTGAGTCATCATTTAAATTTTAATAACCGATAAGCTTTTGTTCAATTAAAATAATCTGTAAAAAATCGTGCGAATGTTGACTAGAATTTATGAATATTTTGCGTTTGTTTTTTTGATCAGCTAAAAGATCACAAAAAGTCATACATGTAAATAGGTGGGAATATAATAAAGGAAAATATTATGGAGAGAAAAAATGTTTTATTGAAGCCTCTGCGTCAAACGAGCTCATGCTTTTATTTTGAAGGATCTAGGAGGTCTGTCCAGTGGAGTTGCGGAGTAAATACGAAGTGGTCATTTAAATAGTGCTCTACACCTACCAGGGAAACTTTGTGTGCACATGTAACGTTATAATGCAGGAATTAGAAAAAGGAAGCAACTGATCAATGTGGGGAAAAGATCAGATCCAAATCCTGGTTCAGAACGAACAGAAACAGTGACATCAGTGGCCCTGTCCACTTACATTGCACTCATTAATCCCTCTTAACACACCGAAACCAGAACACAATAAAACGTTCTTAAACTAAGACGAAGAATTTGAAAAAAACAGGACTGAGTGTTGCGGACGCTATGTCCTGTCAGAGGCAGTTGACTTTACGGTAACTCTGTTGTTCCTTCAACCATTACAAAACCTTAACGGTCGACTTTGAAAAAAAATGGTCCCGTGGCTAAATTTAAGTTACGACATCACGACAAAACTGAAACTATTTAAAAGTAATTAAAATTAATGACGTAAAAAAATACTAAATCGTCTCTATCCAGTTTTAACAGCCGCTTGCATCTACTAGCATCCCTTAGTATCCATTCCCCCCCTGACGCAGTAATATGACGTAGGGCGTCGCTGTTTCTACGCAAAGACCCGGAAACGACCTCACATTGTTTACATTCAGCTCTTTGTCCCGCTAAAATGTCCAAAAAACGATGCACTAACACTGAGAACCTGAACTTACGAGCCGTGATCGACCAGCAACTGGCTGCGGCCGCCGAGGACATCTTCACGCTGCTGCAGCAGCGCGGCCCGGCGGAGCTGGACGGGCTGAAGGAGGTGGTGGCGGAGCGGATCAGCGCGGCCGTGGACGAGATCTTCAATGTGTTCAGAGCTATCAGAGAGGAGCCCAGAGCAGGTTAGTGTTCGGGCACTGCAGCTGAAGACACAGATGTTTTTTACGAAGACATCAGTTTACAGCACAGAAAGTGTTTCGATCGGTGGTTGAAGGCGAGTCAGCGATTCAGACGAAGAGTCACAGTTTATCAGCATCAGTATATGTTTATCTGACTTAAGGAGGAGAATGGTTAAACTGCTTAGTGGTGCTATTCTGTGTTGTGTGTTTTTCTCTGCAGAGCTGTGTCTATTAGTGGGTGTCAAGAGCTTCTCTGATGAAAAATGTCTGAGATCTGATGTTTCTGTGGGCGACCAACTTAAAGAGCCTCTACCTGGCACATCCAGCGAACATGGCGGTACCTCTCAATCAGTCATCCAAACAAGCTCTCCAGGCGATTTGACCAGTGAGGACGAGGACGGGGACAAGGACAAGGGGGCGATACCTCATAGCTGCAGAGTGTGTGGGAAGTCCTTTGACAGACAAGGCTTTTTAATGAAACACGTAGAGAAACACTTAAAGGAGTCAGAGTGTTTGTGTGGTCTGTGTGGCGAGCGTTTGGAGTCCAGCAAAGGTCTGAAGTTGCACATTCAAGCACACCGCGACAGCAGCAGGACCTGTGATTTTTGCGGTAAAATGTTCCCTTCAATCAGAGCTCAAGAGACACACCGGAGACTGCACACTGGCGAGAAGCCTTTTAGCTGTCATGTTTGTGGAAAAGGCTTCAACCAAAAGGGCAACATGGTGACTCACATGAGGATCCACACAGAAGTGAAGCCTTTCAGGTGCGGCATTTGTCGCAAAGAGTTCAGCCACACCGGCTCCCTGGAGCGACACACACAGGCCCACAATGGACTGACACCATTTAGCTGCAAAGTCTGCGGGAAAGGATTCACAAAGACCGCTGTGCTGAGACGACATGCCCGCACCCATGAGTCCAGTGAACTCTCTCCTGTGAAAAGCAGACGCAGGAAGCCAAGTCTGACACCGTCTCACTGCTGCAAGGTCTGTGAGAACACCTTTCACAACAAAGGTAACTTTGTGCGGCATGCCGAGACTCACTTAGATGACCCTGGTTTTCACTGTGGCGTCTGTGGAGAGCAGTCTGAGTCTTCAGAGACACTAAGGCTCCACATCCAAAGTCACAGAGAAACCAACAGGATCTGTGACTTCTGTGGCATAGGTTTCAGGGACATGGAGATTCACATGAGGATGCACACAGGCCAGAAGCCCTTCAGGTGCAAAGACTGTGGCAAGGACTTCCCTAGGAAAGGTTCCCTTGAGCGACACCTAAAGTTGCATGCTGGTGAGAGGCCGTACATCTGCGAGTTTTGTGGAAAGACTTTTACCGAAAACACTGTTCTAAAGAGGCATATCAAGAGCCACATGGGTGGGAAACCCAGGATTTACTCCTGCGACATCTGTGGCAAAAAGTTTGCCATGAGCCAGCATCTGGATGTGCACAAGAGGATCCACACTGGGGAGAAACCATACACCTGCAGGGTCTGTGGAAAGAACTTCCGGCAGATCGGGAACCTGGACTCTCACATGAGGATCCACACGGGTGAGAAGCCATTCATCTGCAGTCTCTGCGGCAAAACATTTCGACAGAAAATTTCACTTGAGACACACGAGAGGTTCCACAAAAAGGAGAAACCCTTCAGCTGCCAGCTCTGCAGCAAGAGTTTCGTCCAGAAGATTGACCTGAAGAGACACATGCTGACCCACACAGGGGAGAAACCCTATAGCTGTCAGGTTTGTGGCAAGAGCTACCAGGAGAAACGCTCTGTAGATGCTCACATGAAGGTCCACACTGTAGAAGTCACCAAAGACTCATCTGTGGCACAGAAACAACAGGAAGGAGTTCACTCTGACTTCATCCAGCTGTAGAACGTCAGTGATGGAGCCAAAGGCACCTCTGTCTCTTTAGTAGGTTCAGTTAAACTCTGTTTTCTCCATGCAGTCCAATCAGATAAGATTTTATTGTTTTACTTTAGTTAATGCAAAGTGTGAATTATAATTTAACATTACTGTCATTAGGCAAGACTATGTTATTTGGAAAATGTCCTAAGTCCCAAAAACAAATACAGAAAGGCACATGGTGGACATGATGTTTGAGTCCTGTAAAAAATAAAATTGCATCGTTACCTATTAAGTTTCTGCTGCTCTGTTGAAACTTGTTTTTCTCTGATTCATCTAACTTTGTACAAACAACTGACATGAAGACTAGTTTCAATTGAGCTGCATTAAATGTTACTTAAGTTTAGGCTACTGACTGATAACTAAAAAAACATTTCCACTTTTCTGCACTATTCATTATAGTCAGTGATCATTTACCTGAATGTGGGTGAAAACATCTTGAAAAGAAAAATGAGCAATGCAGAACTAATTTATGACCACCCACACTGATTGAACAGACGTTTCACACTGGTCGACTATGACAAGGCTGCTTGACTGAGCTTCAGATGGCTGATCTGCTGATTCAATGATTCGGATTTGAGCCCTGGACGGGCCGCCGGTCCATCACAGACAGATACGGTCTTTCGAACCTTCATCCCGGGGGTTTTACGTGGGTCCAACAGAGGGCGCTGTTCGCCTTCTCTCCTCGAAGCGAAGCGAAGCGTCGTCGACGCGGAACTCTGTGTTTACCTCCCCGCTGCGCCCTTTGTTCGCCTGGACCTCGAGGCGCAGAAGCGGAGGACGATGTGCGCCGTGCAGCTGCTGCGGGTGTCGGTCCATGAGCGGATCAGCGCCGCCGCCGAAGACTTTCTGCTGCAGGTGGAGAAAGGGGAGGTAGCGGCGGAACTCCCGGCGCTGAGAGCGCTTCTCACCGAGCGGCTGACGGCGGCTGCAGAGGAGATAGTCGGTCTGTTCGAGGAAGCCGTGGCGAAGTATGAAGACAGAGTGGAGCGGTCCGAGCGGGAGGTGTGCCGCCAGAGGAGGCTGCTGGACGCCGTGTTGAAGCCCGAGGTCCGGCTGCACAGGGCAGGTCAGTCCTCGGATGTTAGCACACACGCTAACATTAGCTTAGCTAGCGACGCCACATTTTAATAAAATGTACTCCTGACGTTTTTGCCTGATATAGTGTGGTTAGCGTCGTCTTTGAATAACTAATAACTTACCAGGTAAGGTCCTGGAGGCAGAGCAAGTGTCAATGTTGCCACACGGTAAACAGCAGCTGCGATGAGTCTGTGAATCACTCACCTGGCAAAACCATGTCTGACAGTCTTTCTGCTGTTCTGTGCTTCAGGGTATCCTGCAGACGTCCAGCAGCTGTTAGTATGTGATGAGGCCCCGTCCGATCAGGTGCTGAGCTCCAGACTGGAACAGGAGGATCTGGAGCCTCACTTCATTAAAGAGGAACAGGAGGAACCGTGCACCAGCCAGGATGAAGAACAGCTCCATGGACCTGAGGACACTGGTGTCGCCAAGTTCGCCTTCAGTCCAGTCCATGTGAAGAGTGAGGATGATGATGAGGATCCTCAGTCCTCACAGCTTCATTTGCCCGAGAACTGCAGAGACGCAATGAGAGCATCAGAACCAGATACGAACTCAGGTCCTCATGGACATTTAGGACCAGTTAGTGAAGACACTTCTCTAGACTCTAACTCAACTGATGACAGTGATTCTGATTGGACACGAACTAGAGAAGCTCACTTAGGTGGAGATGTGGTAAAAAACAGCAAAGGGTTGGACAATGACCCAAGCTCCTCAACGAAGGAGCAGCCTTTTCCTTGTTCTTACTGTGGGAAGCGTTTTAGCCTTAAAGGAAATCTGAACAGACATGTTAGGGACCACACAGGTGAGAGGCCGTTTCCCTGCACAGGCTGCGATAAATCATTTAAAGATAGCGGATCGCTAACGGCCCACATGAGGTGTCACACAGGAGAGCAGCCATATAGCTGCTTATTCTGTGGGAAGAATTTTAGTGGGAGGGGAAACATGACTCGACACATGAGAATCCACACTGGAGAGAAGCCCTTCACCTGCTCAGTGTGCAATAAAAGCTTCCATGTAAAGGAGCATCTGAACAGACACATGAAGTACCACACAGGGGAAAAACCCTTCAGCTGCTCTGTCTGTGGTAAAGGATGTGCTCAGAAAACAGATCTAAAGAAACACATGAGAGTTCACACTGGAGAGAAACCTTTCACTTGTCCATTTTGTGGAAAATCTTGTGCTGAGAAAGGAGACTTGACTAAACACATGAGAGTTCACACAGGAGAGAAACCGTTCAGGTGTAATGTCTGTGGTAAGAGCTGTGCCCAAAAAGGCAGCCTGAAGATTCACATGAGGATCCACACTGGAGAGAAACCGTTCAGCTGCTCAGTCTGCGGCAAGTGTTTTACAGTTACTGGACACCTGAAGAGACACATGAAGCTGCATGTAGCAGAAGGTCAAGTATCCACAAATCTCTGTTCAGCCGAAGAACTGCATGAAGACAAACCGCTGAATGCACTATGAGTTCACCCAAGGCTACAACAGCGCAGGGGGCAGGGGTGGTCTAGGAAGCCCAGCTGGGGCTCCATGGTCCTTGGTTTGCGATAGCGTCAAGGTAAAGGGCAGAATCTGAAGGATCACCTACAGAATCGTCCTTCTGGACAAGGCCGGTCCAAACAGCTACTTGCTCAAACCTGGACCAGTTAAAGTTTGTGCCGAAGCTGCCTGTAATTCTTGTTTCTGCTGCATTAGATGAATCAATAATTGGAACTTATTATGAGTAGACCGGACCCATAGAGAACACGTCAAAATCTAACTTGAACCCCACAGGTTTTAGAGGGCCTCAGTTCAGTAAAGACATCAAGACATGTGCACAGCCACCTCAGAACCAACAGACGTTGCTGGTATTTGGACTTTCTGTCCTGTAGGCATGTGAAGAGAATGGGTAGATCCAGATCAAAGTCTTCTGTCTACTTGTAATTGCTGTGTAAGAGTTCTGAGCTTGGTCTTTTGTATTTCTGACCAAATTTACTGTTAAAAAAAGTATTTTCAGACTTAAATTAAAGAATCATTACCACAATATCACACATAACCAAAGTATAAAACAAGAACAAGATCATTAATTCAAACAATGACGGGAACAAACATAGGTTGTGCTTCTTATACCATGTCCATCACTGCTGTTGCTGGTTCTGGTTGGACTGTTTAATCGCTGTACTTCTGAAAAGTAACTACAGTTACATGTAGTTGAGTAAAAGTACAACATTCAGTGTCAAGGAGCCGTCCCTCAGACAAACCACTGGAGCAAATGTTACTGATTTGTCCAAGCAGATAAAAGGAAACAAATCCTGCATCAGTGCAGCTGTGGCTGTAGGCTGACGAGCAGGATTCTAGAATCACCAGCGAACCAGACTTCTGCTCGGTGATGCCGTCACCACCTCCAATTGCAAACACCCCATGAACCTGCTCTGGTGCTCAAGTTTGTTTTCAGCTTGTGACTGCTGAGCTCAAAAACATACAAAGCTGTTGTTACATCAGAACGCGGTCACAGCTCCAGGTTCAGTTTGCAGGGCTTCGATCCAAACACAGCAGCAGAGTGAGAAATTCAGTGATTGTGCAACCACAGGAATCCACAGAGTTGGTGAGAGACGTGTTTCATTAATCCAGCAACAGGACGAGAACATGGAGGACGGAGACAACTACAGCAGCCTGCAGGAGTTCAGCGAGGAGCCAGCAACAGGAGGGAACAGGCTCATCGTTCAACACGCAGATGGTTTGTGTTTGTGGTGACATCAAAGTACTTTTACTCAGTAGCTGACAGAACATGCAGAGGAAGTGCCTGTATAATTTAGTGAAGAGGTGGTAAAAGGCGTCACATGTAGGAATGATGTGAGTTCAGTTTGAAGGAAAACCACGAACTCAGCTAAAGTTGGTGGGCTTCGTGTTTGTGGTTGTGCTCTAGGACTGAAGCGGTGCCTCCAGTGTCGGAGTCTGGCCGCTCGGCTCATGGCGGTTGGCCTGCTGCTCTCGCTCTGCACCAACGTGGTTCTCATTGTGCTCTGTGAGTTTCATTTTGTTCTATTTCAGCTGTGCAGGAAAACTGTGAAGTGCTACCTCACACACTGAACAAAAGTCCAAAGTTGTGAAAGAGGTGGCGCTGGTGCTGATCCAACACGTGTCTGCCAAGGTTCATTTGTTCAGCTCTTTGTTTGTGTCGTCACCCGTCAGGGGTGGACGCTCTGCAGCGAGTTGCTTCTTCGGACTCTTCCCTGCGTCTGAAAGTGAACTTGGTGCAGAAACGCTACGTCCAGCTGTGCGAGGACTACGCCGCTCTGGGCCAGAGCTGCTCTAGGACTGGTGAGGGCAAGAAGCAGGTGGAGACATTGTGCCGTCTCCCATCACGGCTTCACCTGCATGCGTGTGTTCTCAGCAGTTCAGCCGTGTGCAGAGTGTCCTGCAGGATGGAGGCAGCTCTCTGATCAGTGTTACTACTTCAGCAGCGACAAGCTGGACTGGCTGAGGAGCAAAGCCAGCTGCGAGGAGATGGGCGGCCACCTGACCATCCTGCACAGCATGGAGCAACATGTAGGTGTATGATGTGGAAGACACACAGCAGCGTGACCTTCAACTCTTAACCAACGTCTGTGTGCAGGATGCTGTGGAAGAAGAAGCCAAGAGGATTGGTGGGTTCGATTTTCACTACTGGATCGGGCTGTCTGACACAGGGAAGGAGGGAGACTGGAGATGGGTGGACAACACAATCCTGCAGCACAAGTACGACACTCTGCATCCGTTGGTGTAAATGTCCCCTCTGCTGATCACCCTGACCAGGTGTGTTCGTTGACTGAACGAACACACCTGGTCAAGGTGATCAGCAGCTGGGGCAGGGCGCCTCGAGGACATCAATTTGCCACCCCTGTTTTAATGACACGTGGTTGTGTCCCTGTCACAGGTACTGGGACGAGCACAGCTCAGAACCTGATGATCACCAGTCAGGAGGGGAACACGGAGAGGACTGCGCCACCTTAAACAGCCAGTCAAAGACGTGGTTCGATGTTCCGTGTGATTTCCTCTACAAACGGATCTGCCAGATGGGTGCGGTTCAGCTCCACTGAGTCACAGGAGTCTCCATACGCTTTCATCGAATGCAAATAAAATGTTTTTGTGATGGGGTCGTTGTTTGGGTATCTTAAGTCCCCCCCCCCCTCTCCCGGAAAGTCCCGGATGTGAGCAGCGTATGTACGTCGCCTTCTTCAGCTCCAACGGAGTCCGTTAGCGGGATGAAAGCTGAAGCAAGCGGACACTAATGACCTCAGCGAACGGGAGAAGATGGAGAAACGCCTCCACCTGCGGCACCTGGGTTTCTGTCCGGACAGGACGCTCAGAGCTGGAGGTTCGTCCTGCTACCGCTGTGCTAACGATGCTAAGCTAGCGTTAGCAGAACTCACCTTTGAATTTAGAGCCGTAGCTGCGTCTGCTGCTGTTATTCGTCATGCTGAAAAAACATCAGATGCAGCGACCAACCTGCGCTGACGTTTCACTCAGCACGGTATTGAACGTTAAGAAGCTCCATAGATTGTAGTCAAACAGAAACACTTCATGAGAGTCAGGGTTCCAGATCAGACTGCGGTCGAACCGTCCTATTGTCTAACCAGCGAATGTGAAAAGAAAATATGCAGGAAGACCCACAAACTCAAAGTACCACAATGTGACACCTGTTAATAATGTGCCTTTCGTGATTTAGGCATCAAATACCTAATAACCAGCAGCCTAATTGTCCATTAGTCACAAAATCCACTGCTACATATGTTGATGTCCAAACCCTCATAGACACAGGACACAGAACAAAATGATGAGTTCATCTTTTTGTCTCCGTCTGCCTCTGTACATCACCAGGGGGGTTCACAATCTGTTGGATCTCTGAGCTCTGACTAACAGATGATAAAATACTTGTTTACTCTCTATACATTGGGTTCCTGTTCAGTGTGGTTCTATCGGTGTGTGTTTCAGCTTTACCTTCGGACGTTGGAATGGTCATTATTGGTGAGGAGCATCACCAGCTGTGGCGTTCCTGTTTGGACCAGGAGGACTAAGAGCCGTGCCACATAAAAAGGGAACCTGAGGAATCACGGAGCAGTCAAGAGGGAGAGCAGTTCCAAGCACTAGAAGAGACTGGTGTCACCAGGTTCTCCTTTAGTCTGGTCCCTGTGAAATGTGAGGATGAGAAAATCCAGCCCTCAAAACTTTGTCACAGTCCAACTGAGGAAAGCAAGCACTCAAACAGAGGATCAGAATCCCACACAGGTCTAGAGCCAGGCACTGATGACAGGGCTTTAGACCCTTCAGACACTAAAGTCAGCCACAAGGACTGGGCGGATACCACAGAGCCTCAATTAGGTTTGGGTTCGTTGAAAACAAGTAAATCCTTTGTGGATTTTAACATGAATACATTTGAGAGATTGTTCAGCTGCTCTGAGTGTGGTCAGAGATTTGGCCGTAAGCCGCACCTCAAGGCACACGAGAATCCACACGGGAGAAACCATTTAGCTGCTTGATCTGTGGGAAAAGATTTTCCCAAAAAGGAAACTTCATCAGTCACATGAGCCCTATCTGCAAAAAGCACTTTAGATACAGTGGAGATTTCAGCAGACACATGAGGATCCACACAGGAATGAAGAAAACCAGTAGCAAGGATAGTCACATTTTGAGCAGTCGCACCGGGCCAGAACCAGCCAGATACTTGGATCCAGACAAACCTCTGATGTTAGCTGCTGAAGAGATTCCTACAGGACTGGAGACTGAAGTCAACGGCGAAACTAGTGAACCACTGCCAGACCATTCACAGAACAACACTAACAAAGAGTCATTCAGCTGCTCTCAGTGTGGGAAAACATTCTGCCGTAAGGACCATTTGAGGAACCACATCAGAACACATACAGGAGAGAAACCTTTTAGCTGTTCAATTTGTCAGAAATGTTTCAGCTGCAGTGGGAACATTCTAGCTCACATGAGAATCCACACGGGGGAGAAACCCTTTGAGTGCTCATTCTGTGGAAAAGGTTTCAGCCAGAAGGGAACTTTACAGCTGCACATGCGTATACACACTGGAGAGAAACCTTTCAGTTGCCCTTCCTGTGACAAAAGCTTTGCACATAAACGTCGTATGACTCTGCACATGTCGGTCCACACAGAGGAGAAGAGGTTCGTCTGCTGTCTGTGGAAGAAGGTTCACTTGGTACACACAGCTGAAAACTCACACGTGTGTCAGCCAAACATCTCAGCTTCAAATCCTGACCGGGAAAAAGGTTCTAGCCAGAGAATCATTCAGTTGTTTAGAGTGTGGGAAGAGGTTTAGCTTAAAGGGAAACCTAAGACCCACATGAGGATCCACACATGAGAGAAACCATGTAGCTGCTCAGTGTGCGGGAAGAGCTTCAAACAGAACGTGCACCTCACAGAGCACAAGACCATTCACACGGGTCAAAAACTGTATACGTGCAGCATTTGTGGGAAAGGGTTTAATAAAAAGTTATTGGTGCAAAATCACGTGTGTTTAACCTGGAAACAAAGTCAATTAGAGCCTGAATAGTAAACAATCAGCTGTGTTTCCGATGTAGAAGAAAACTCACATGAAGGTAGCAATTTCCACCTTAAACCAAAAACATGAATGAAGCGAACATTTTGGGTTAGAGATGGCGAAATCGAAGCCTCATGAATCACTGAGCAACTATGACACAGTTGGGTTGGAATCGACACATTGTTCGACGCCGTTTGACACAGTCAGAACGACGACATCTGCTGGTTGTGTGTGAGACCTGCATCAGAGCAGACTGACCATCAAACCCTCGCTGATACGTGGTTGTTCAGGATCACGGTCCATGTTTTATTTGAAATAAAAGTTATTTAATCAAAGGTGTGTAATTGTTTCTTTGTGGATAATAATATATCGGTAGCCTGGATATGGTAAATATGATTGATAGTCCGATTCTGGTGTTCTCGTCCAGGGTGTTGAACTCTAAACTAAACACGGAGCTAACCAGACGTCAAATGAAGAGGATTCACTTCATCAAAGTGCCGTTTATTTTCTTCTCTTCACTTAAAGTGCGTGAGTTTATATGGTCATTTGGTAAAAAGGCATTGCGTCTATGGAATTTTTTAGCAGATGGCAAGAGATTCACATGACGGCCGCATGTGCCTAGTTTCTCCCGTATCCTGTCGTAAACAGGAAATTACTAACGCGATCTCCCGCAAACCGGAAGTCATTTAACACATATCGCGAGATTATATAAACTTCTCAAATTAGCGATTTGTCCTAAGAGAAACAATTTTATATTATTATACACATACTTATAAACATTTGAGATGAACACTTTGCATCAAACAAACCTAAATACAAATTTAGGAAAAAATATGCATAAGTTAAAGATTGCCTTAAAGGCAACACACCAATGTTATTAGTACTGTATCTGGTGCTTCTACAACTTTGTTTATTACTCCATTGAGGAGACATGTTTGTCATTTAGTTAAATCAAAGACTTTTATTAAATCGTTTTAATAGTGGAATCATGGCCTAAGACTCCGACCTGAGCTCGGGAGTGGTGTCCATTCATAGTGTTCATCAGTCACGTGAAAGACAAAACCGAACAATGCAACCATCACACATGCCTCCTACACCCAGACATTGACTTAGCTCTTCTACCGGGTTCGGACCTCCTGAATGAATGGAGATGGACCAGGACAAACTCAAAGTGATGCATTTTACCAGTTTTTCAGGATTTCTTACCATCAGAACAAGCTTGGCTCCAGGTTCAGGTTCTGGCTTGAATTCATTCTAGAGCATTTAAAATTACACAACCTGAAATTGACCAGTTAAAAAGACAAACTTAAACTTCAGACAGTTAATAGGTCCAGTTGTAATAAGTCCCACACAAGCCAGTGTGTAACGTGATCACTGGGTGTGAGCCCACCATGCCACAGAGAAGCTCTACATGTCATGACCTGGACTGTTTCGGTGGAGTTCTGTGTTGCCTGTCTGTGTTGTTCATTTCCTGTTTTATTTTCCTGCACTTCCGGTTCTGTCTTGTCATGCTTAGTTCACCTTTGCTTTTCAGTCATGTGATCACCAGCTGTTTCCTATCAGTAATTACTCTCCGGCATTTAAGCTCCAGCACTGGCCTGTTCCGTTTGCAAGATTGTTCGTTCAAGCACCCTGTAAGCCTTCCAGTGTTCTCAGTAAATCATGTTTTTTTGCCTTTGCCTTATCCCTGCCTGTACGTCTGCTGATTTTGGATTACTGGTTTTGACTACTGCCTGCTTGACTACGTTTTTTGCCTGCTGTTTGGTTTTCGCTATTAAACCCTATTTGCTTTGAGTCCTGTCTCCTGAGCTGTGTGTTTGGGTCCTTCACTCCTGCTCACTTCCGCCGAGCCATGACACTACAGTCATCAGGTAACAGAACATCAAGAAGCACCATGTTACAGGAAGGAAATGAGTCATGTTCTGTAACATGACCTGAAGGATATGGAAATGATTCTGGTTTTAGAACAAACATAAGCTGGACCAAACTTAATTTATTTTCAGTCTAGTTGTGATGTGACAGATTAACAGAATGGATGGACATGTCCATTAAATGTTATCCAAACCTTCACATTGTCTGGTTTGTATTTATTTATGTATAAATGTGGGGAAATTCTATCTCACAACAGCATGGGCACAATAAGGAAAGTACAACAACAAATGAAACATACAGCAACAAATTCAGTTCAATTTAATTCCATTCAATTTTAATAACTGATTAATATATAGCAATAGAAAGAAAAGCACAGCAGCAACAACAGAGCACAGGCAGGATGCTTGGACCAGAGACTGGACACAGGCAGGATGGACTTGCAGCTGCCCATCACAGACACAGCTCTGAGTCCAATGATACCTGTGGGGGAGATAGAGCATGGGAGAAGCACAACTACTGGAAAGAAAAGGACAAGGTTAGTTAAACATGGAATTACAATAGAAGGTTATTGTATAGAAGAGATAAAAGGAAACAGCGAAGCTTAGTGTATAAATTAAGTTCCTCAGCAATCTGTCTATTGCAGCTTAACTAAGAGATGGTTCCTGTGACTAACAATCATTGCCAGTGACCTTAACAATCTCTAACTATAATCTTTATTAAAAGAAGGTTTTAAGCCTGATCTTAAAGGTGGAGAGTGTGTCAGCTTCTCGAACCTGAAGAGGGACCTGGTTCCAGAGGAGAGGAGCTTGGTAGCTAAAAGCTCTGCCTCCCGTTCTACATTTAAACACTCTAGGAACCACAAGTAGCCCAGCGATGAGAACGAAGTGTTCTGCTGGGAGCATAAGGAACTATGAGGTCTTTAAGATAAGAAGGAGCTTTATCATTAAGTGTTTTGCAGGTGAGTAGGAACATTTTAAATTCAGTCCTACATTTTACAGGCAGCCAGTGCAGAGAAGCTAATGTAGGAGAAATGTGATCTCTGTTTCTAAGTCCCATCAGAACTCTGGCTGCAGCATTTTGAATAAGCTGTAGGCTTTTTAATGAGCTGTTACGACATCCCATGAGTAAGCAGTTACAGTAGTCCAGCCTAGAGGTAACAAATGCATGGATCAGTTTCTCTGCATCGCTCTGAGAGAGGATGCTTTTAATTTTAGTTATACAGTATTTCTAAGATGAAAGTAGGTGGTTCTGGAAATTTGTTAAATGTAGGATGTGAAAAGAGAGTTTTGTGGCATTGTTCTTGCACCAATGTCTGTCTCACCCTTTTGTGAATAATGTTACAGCTTTACTAACTAAAACCAATTTATTTGGTGAACTCTCTCTGCACCCAGGTTTCTATACGGTCCTTCGCCTGCTTTTGTTTTCATCAGTCCATCTGAGCTGCTAGTTTGAGCTTCTGTTAGAATCCGATGAAGCCCCAAAGACTCACCGACACACATGCGGATTTCGAGCAGATAAAGTTCAGTGACTTTCGTATCACAAGACAGTTTCTGTTGCGTGTGATGCATCATGTGATGAACTAGTTCCAGCTTCTGTCTGAATCGCCTGCTACAGATAGAGGAGCTAAACAGGTTTTTGTGACCCAGAGTGTGTGGGTTCTGTCTGAACTGCTCCCCATACTCACAGCACACATTCTGTTTCTTACCATCATTTAGCAAAAAGTTTAAACTACAATTTTTTTTCTGGTCATTGCTCTTTTCCAGCCTGACAGTGGTTCTGGCTGTTTCTAATTCTATGTAGTGTTGTATGTCACTCTCAGTCTCTACAAGTTGAGCTGAGCTGCTGGTCAGAGGCTCCTTATTCTCACTCTTCAAGGCAACAGCATCTTCCTTCAGTCTTCTGAGCTGCTCTTCTTTCGGGTTCTTTAATGTGAATGGGCTCTGGGTCCTCCTTAAGTGGACTGGGTCTCCTCTGCTGATCTGGGGGGGGGGGTGGCGGGGGCTGCTGGTGGTCTATAGGAAATGATGAAACATAGACACATTAGTAAGACCTACAGGTGTGTTTAAATGATCTGGATTCAACTGGACCTTGCCCAATGGATCAATAACTGCTACGTGTTCCTCACCAGGGGTGGAGGTCTCCTGTCACCATGACAATCCTCAATCCTCCTTCACAGAAACAAAGATCAAAGCCACTTCAAACATTATTCTGACTTTAAAAAAAGAACCACACATAACAAATTAGCCACGTTCTAATCCAAACCACTGGCACTGAAGCAGACATAAAGGGGGTTGGACCTCAAAGGACTGAGGAAACAGCCAATGGACAAGTAGGAAGGTTCTGAGGAAGAAACAACATAACAGTTGTGAACCCGAACCACAATCAAAACCACACAGAACAGGGGTCCACCTTTTAATCCCGATTGAACCAGAGCCCAGAAAACTAGACACAACCAGCAGAGAGGTTTGACCCTGGACAAACAGGCCTAAAACCTGACTGAGCACGTCCAAACCAAGCAAGTGATGGAGTGTTACTGGTTTCTTAGTTATTATTAGTTTAGGCTTAGGTGTATTACTTCATTAGTTATAATTAGTAATTGGTTTACATTAGTCCCTGAAGGAGGAAGCGGATCAGAACCTGATTGATGCAAACACTCATTTAAAGTGGACCTGCTGGTCCTGGTACCGGCTCACGTCCAGGAGCAGCTTATCGTCACACTCGGTTCAGTCCACGTGCCCACAGATTTCCCGCAGCGCCGGCGTGAGAAGGTGGCTGACAAAGTCCAAATATAAAAAAACAGCAGCACATCTCTGGGTCTGAGCAGGAACCAACCTTAGTAAATCACAAAGCAGCACTTCTGGGAGCCCTTCACAATAAAGTTTTTATTTACCATAAACTGTTGAAAAAGCCAAATAGAATTAAAGCATGTTTTTTTCTATTAATTCACTTCTGCTCCAGTTCCTGAGAGCTGCTCCCTCCTGACTGGTTACTCTTTAATGTGGTGGCTCTCCATGTTGTCCTGGATGTCTTTCTGCTGTAACGGGTCACATTTCAAAATAAAATTGGTCTGTTGATTGTCCCAGGTTCAGATTGAAGCTGGTGTAACCAGGTGTGGACCACACCCCATTCATAAAATGACCGCTGATAGGTCCTGGTGTTGTCTAGACCGGAGATAAATAGGTGAGGACAGTTTCTAAAATACTAAAAAATACTCATACTAACATACTAAAAAGAAGAAAAAGCATAAGCAGCAAGCACTAAATCAAAATGTTCCAGGCCAAAGGTAAGTATTTTTGTTCTAGGACTTGAGTCTACAGTGTGGGACAGTTTTAAGTGAGTGAGCACTGAAAAAACACATATCACAGAACAACAACCACAGTCTAGTTGTAAGTCTGGTCCCTAAAAGGCTGATGGACCAGATCCTGTGTTTTGTATTTCTGTTGAGCCTAAAACAAGCTGGTGAGTTTTAATATGTTCAAAATAAGGATTTGCTCTCTCGTCTAATCATTATGCAGAGAGTGTCATGTTTCCCAGAGGTTCTGACGCTACTACAGTGGAATAAACGGTGCTGAGGTTAAGGTAGGAGCTGATTTCAATCATGTGAAAGGTCCAGAAGTTAAGGAACAGCCAAATCTTCCATTTGGTTACAGTATCTGTGTAAGTGGAGCCTAAGTGTCAGTGTCTCAGTTTTAATAATATGATAGTCTGTACTGGTTCTTTGTTGATACCTCACCTACATGAATGATTCAAATCATAATTAACATGTAGCAAAGGACACAATCTCCGTCGGTTTCATCAAGATTTAGGACAGGACAGACAGAAGCAAAACCACGTGCAGCTTCATGAAGAATCTTTAATAATAAAAATAAATGAATCTGATGGACAGACAGTGAAGAAACACAGAAAAAAAGATTCAAACTGCAGGTTTGGTGAATGAATAAGTTCAGTAGCAGCGCAGGAAGAAGGTGTTGCAGACTGTTCCTCTGAGACAATCACACAGTCGACCGATTCGAGGTCCGTGTTTCATCGCACAGCGTTCACCAACATCACACTGATGCAGAGAGAGAGAGAGAGAGAGAAAGAGAGACAGAAACAGACAGAGAGAGAGGCTCAGTGTCAAAGTCTCACATCACACTTACAGTAAGTAACCAGATTAATGTCAACATTCACAGTAAGTTAATATCACTGATTACAGTCTGTATGAACAGAATAACATATTTGCGTGAGTCTCTGTGAACTCGGTTTGATTGACAGCTGTCAGTGCATCTCACCCGTGGGATGACGCTGGCCTTCTTCTCCACAGACAGAGCGAGCGAGTTGTCAGCTTCACCCAGGAAACCCTGCAGAGCCTCCGCCTGAACAAAGCAACATAACCATGAACCGGACCGGGACAGGGGGGACTCGCCTCACTCAGAGCATTAGCATATTTATTATTTATTATCTAGGTCTTTAAACAGTCACACTCCTTCTAAATATTAAGTCACTTCATTAAACGCATTTACATAGTTTGAATTTCAGCTTCATCAAGTTTCCACACAAACTGACTATAAAGTGTAAACATTGTTAAGATAAG
The DNA here is from genome assembly GCF_900634795.4 of Betta splendens. Classification (NCBI taxonomy): domain Eukaryota; kingdom Metazoa; phylum Chordata; class Actinopteri; order Anabantiformes; family Osphronemidae; genus Betta; species Betta splendens. The sequence continues at coordinate 16,167,456 of NC_040891.2, read as the reverse complement.
ATGAACCTTATCTTAAACATTAGTGCTTTTATGTTCTTTAAACATATAACATTTGTTTCTACTACCACAGATTGATTATAGCATTAATTAACTGTCAGACATGAGCATATCATCATTGTCTGTCTGAGTACAGACCACTCACCAACTCTCTGGTTGTGAGTCCAAGGACCGAGTCGTCCGGTGCCGGCTGCAGCTGGGTGTCGGGCGACCTTTCACCCTGACAAAGTGATGTCAGCAAGGACAGACAGACAGACAGGTAGACAAAGGCTCGCACGCTCTCCATCCTCAGAAACGTCTGATCAAGTCTGAAAACCACAGCACAAAGTAACACTCAATGCTTTAACACGGACGTAGAGACGCTGTGAGCTCACGTAAAGCAGAAATACTCCGATTCGTCTTCTCTGGTGTCCACACAGCTTCTTCTGTATTTGGAACTCACACGTAGCAAGCTTCATCCTCCTTCTGTATTTATAGCCTCCTCCTCCTCCTCCTGCTGCTGCTGAGTGTTATTCATGTTCATGCACGTCAGATAAAGTGTGTGCATGCGCTGCCCGTGATTGATGATGCATCTGTGTAGTTAATGTTAAACGGGCCAATGCTGAATGTTTAAAGGTAAGCAGACCTGAGGTGGAAGGTCAGAATGTGTCAGAGGGGCAGTGATGGGTTTACAGCCGGTCGTTTTGTGGACTGTTGTGTAGTTGTTGTGGTTCAAACTAGTTTGCAGCTTTAAATACATACGCATTTTCTGAGCTGCCCTGGGCCCAATATCGGCTCGGTTCATTCAGGATCAACCTGGTGCCTCCTTTCACAGGTAGGAGGTCACAGGACACGGCTTCCTCTGACCGGTAATTGTTTAGCAGCGGTTCTGGTCCGATCCAGACTGGAGCCTTGTTTGTGATGACGCAGGACCAAGTGTTCGTGCCCTTTTCTTTGTCTGATTTGCATCGTGAGGTGACCTGCAGCTCGGCTCCTTCAGTCTGCTGCTTTCATCTCAACTCTCATTAATAGTTAAATGTCAAACTGCAGCGATGGCGCTTGGCTGACCCATCAACAAGTCGTGTCCCCACATGAACCGTTAGAGTTCACATCAGATGGATGCTGAGCTGCCACACTCTCACCAAAAGCTTCTTTTAGTGGCAAAGGTCAGCCAAGAAATATGAAATGTGTAGCAGGGATTTCAAGCATTGCTTTCATTCTCAAAAGCAAATGTCAGGGACAAGACGGACTGAAAAACAGCCTCCACTCAGCGTCTGTTCATCCTGCTTCAATGTGAAGCAAGAAGTTTCAGCATTTAAATGTTGTTATACCGTTTAGTGGGTGAGTAGATTCACAGATGAATAAAGCAGCTGCATCATTAACGTGGTGAATCCATCATCCCAACGAGTTTCCTTGAAGCATTGTGTTCATCGCAGCAACTGTTATGAAGTCCAATCCAGCAGAACCAGTGAACAGAACAGCTTTGATCAATGTTTTACTGTGGAGCTGAAATGTTTCTGAATAATTAGCTGCAGGTGCAACTAGTTAAAGACCGACAGTCAGTCGATACTGAAACAGCCGCTCACTGGCTTCATTAGTCAAATCAGGGCTTCAATTAAAGAAAAGATGAATAAGAATTGAATGAATATGAATGATTCTGTAACCGCAGTGCTGAGCCTCCCCTGAATAAAAGATTCTTCTAGATAAACAGTTGTGACATTTATGACTCAAGCTGAAATAATGGTGGTAGTTGTCTGAGCCCTGTGGTTCTCCACATGCAGGTCCGACTGCTCACCAGCGGAATATTAATCACTCGTGTGACTGACATCAGAGAGAAAACCTTGGCTGCTGCTTCTGTCGTTTCCATCAGCAATTTAATGAGTTTGTCTGTTTTATCAGCTGACAGCAGATTTTCACTGAAGGTCACCGACTGTAACGTAACACACAGGTTCAGAGAGGAGCTTTCATCAAACACACACACCGTGACCCTCCTCAAACAGGATGATGACGGTAAAGACATTCTGTTTATCGCAGACTGGAAGGTTAAAGGTCGTACCAACCACATCGCACTTGTTCTCTACGGGCGATAAAACTATCTAGTTGTAGTTTGGTGTCGTGCAGCTTCGTCGTGGACTGAAATAACCAAGCAGCTGGAGGCGCTGTCGCCTCCTGTTCCCTTGTTTTAATCATCACTTGCTGTGTGACTGTGACACTGATGGAGTCGATCTTGATCAATCAAAATTAAGCCACCACAAATAAACCCACAGCACATGAACCCTGAGGCCCGCTCACAAAGAACTGGTTCAGCACCAGCTGCTGCTCGACTTCAGTAGAATGAAGATGTCCAGGATCAGTGGGTCATACTGGTTTATTCAGTTAGTTGGATCAGAAGCAGACGCTAATTGGACCTGTTGAATTATCACGGAACCACTGATTAAACTCACAATATGTTAAAAATTACAGAACAGGAAAAGGACTAGTAATATGGACATAGTTCAACGTTTAGACGGGATCCTCAGCATTTAACATGTTACAGTCCACGGGTCATATTTAGTCCATTTCCTCCGGCTTCTTTCCTTCATAGCTTGTGTGGCAGCCTCAGGTTCAGTCACATAAACTAATCCAGCTCTCACTGGGCGACTGACACCTGCTTTGACTTGCGCAGCATAGTCATCAATTATCCACAACAAAATAACATTTCATGCTTTTCATTGCAAGACAACAAATATTAAAGTGATAGAACCACAATGTTTCAATGTAAATAGTTAATTTTAACATTCTCATGATATAATAAAACAATTTACCCACAGGAAAACATAATTTAACATCTTATACAATGTTTGGGCAGGACTTGAAGTTTGACAAGACTCCATATTTATCAGACTTTTAATTTGACAATCAGAATCATATCACCTCATGGTATTTATCTTCCAAAACTCCTCAGAACAATCTGGAACTGGCCAAAGCAAGAGGGATCACACTGATCTCAGATCTCAGATAGATTGATCTAGATCACCTCAACTACAGTAAGATAAGCTCTGTGAGGCACCGTGATAATGTCTCAAACTGAGGACGATTTAATGCATTATTAAAACAGAAAGTGCCACAGCATCAGTCTGAATGTTCAGACCTGTTTCACTGTGTGGTTCCCTCCATTTGGACTTTACATGTGGAGAGAGGTGATGACAAGTTAACTAAGGAAAGTTGTGATTGGCTGAGCTCCACCAAATATTCAGCAGGTGTGGCTCTCTGCTGGGGTCAAAGGTCACAGGAGGCACTGACTCCTCCTGCATCAGATCAGGCGACCTTCACTGGTTTCTGCAGGATCAAACTGACAACAGCTAATCACAAAATGAACCATGAAAAGTATGACTACATGCAGAAATACTGTTGTCAGCTGCTGCTTCATTAAACAGAATGAGCAGCCAGTGACAATACAGCGCCTCCTGCTGGACACACGGGGAGCATGACGAGTCGGAGACCTGTGAGTCTCATAGTGTTTGTTGCAGCTGCTGCAGATTCAGGATCATTAGGGTCCAGACGAACATCCAGATTTCCTGCAAACACAAACACATAATTAGCTTGTCTCATCAAATGAGGAGAGGGTGTAGCCTGGTAGCTCAGTTGGTAGAGTGTCGGCCTTGGAAGGTAAAGGTGTGTGGTTCAATTTCACTGCCTGAGGATCAAGTTTTTTGATTTCTCTAACACCATCCAGCTGGTGCTTCTGAAATACAAACTGGAGGAGGCTGGTGTGGACCTCCATCTGATAGAGTGGATTATGGACTACCTCACAAACAGGCCTAACACTCTGACCTGCAGTGTGGGGGCCCCACAGGGGACTGTACTGGCCCCTTCCTCTTCATCCTCTATACGTTAGACTTCAGACAACACGGACAGCTGTGTTCTGCAGAAGTTCTCTGATGACTCTGCCATTGTCTGACTGATCACTGATGATGACGATGCAGAGCACAGAGCACTCACTCAGAACTTTGTGGACTGGTGCCAGCGGAACCACCTCCTGATCAATGCAGGGAAAACGAAGGAGATGGTGGTGGATTTCCGCAGACGGCAGCCTGCTCTCATCCCACCGATGCACATCCAGGGAAGGGACATTGAGAGAGTGGACTCTTACAAGTACCTGGGAGTGCATCTGAACAAAAAACTGGACTGGACTCATAACACGGATGCACTGTACAGGAAGGGTCTTTTAGAGTGAGGGGCCACTCCTGAAGACCTTCTATGACTCTGTGGTGGCATCAGCCATCCTGTACGTGTGGTCTGCTGGAGCAGCAGCATCACAGTAAGGGGTCCAGAAGGATCTTGGCTAAACTCACATCCATCCTGGACCAGGACTCTGACCCACTGGGGAACTCACGGTCTGCTCTGGAGCAGCTCTAGTAACAGACTGATCCACCCTCGCTGTGTGAAGTGTTGTGATGTTCTTTACTACCAGCTGCTATCAGACTGTACAACCAGAACTGTTAACTACATTTGCTCTGTTTATGGATGTGTGTTTGTATGGTTTCTCTGTTTTCTGTCCTGTTTCCTCGCTGTCTGACAGTTCAACAAGCAGCATGTATTGAGCTGAATGCCATATTGTGATGGACAATTTTGCCTTTTTGAAGAGGAGGTTATATGAGCCCCAATGAGCACAGATACGCTGAGCGAGGCAGCGACTGACCTGAAAGATAAGATCATGGCGAGATTGAACAGGCAACCCCAAACCCCACTACAACGGGTAGGTGAAGTACCATCAGAAAGTCTCATGGAAGATGTGAATGCAGCATTGAGAGTGATCCCTACCACAACAATCACAGAAACCAATAAGCTGATATACGCTTTAGCATCAGTGATCCTAGAGGTGCTTGGCTATAAGAGCAACCATGGGAGCCATGAGAAACAATACCCACCATGGAAACGAAGGTTGGAGGCAAAAATCAAGGCAGCTCGGAGGGAAGTGAGCCAAATGACAGAGGCCCAGAGAGGTGCAACGAAAAGACCGATGCCCAAGAGGTACAGCCAGATGACCATACCTGAAGCACTCGAAACTGCCAAGCAAAGGCTACAAGCCTTGGCCAGCCGCCTAAAGAGATACACCAGAGATAACGAAGCCAGACGAAATAAACCGGCTGTTCACAACACAACCTGCGAAAGTGTACTCTCAATGGCAGGGTAATAACAACAGAGCAGACCCACCAAGGCTGGAAACTGAACAGTACTGGAAGGGTATATGGGCGAGGGAGGCATCACACAACGGCAATGCACAGTGGCTGGTGGATCTGAGGGAAGATCACAGCAACCTCCCTGAACAGAATCCAGTGACTATCACAGTGGCAGACATCCAACATAGAGTCTCAGGTATGAAAAACTGGACAGCACCTGGCCCTGACATGATCCACGCCTACTGGCTAAAGAAGCTCACTGCAATTCATGAGCGCCTGGCAGCACAAATGAACCAGCTGCTATATATATATATATATATATATATATATATATATATATATATATATATATATATATATATATATATATATAACTGCGGTAGTGTTAAGTTAATAATAATACCTATAATAATGTTTAGGTCTGTGTATACACTCATACATAAATACATTCATATACATACACCTATGCATATATAATATTACACAGTCACAGTGCTTAGCTCGTTGCGCTCCTGATGCCCAGGTTCTGGGCCTGCAGGGCGCCCCGGCACCTCCTGAGGGAGGGGGAGAAGCAGCCAGATTCCAGACTAGCTCTGCTACCTATCCCACTATCCTCCGCCACCTGTGCCAGTGGGTAACAGCCAAGCCAGGCCCAGGGATGGTGGTACTACTGCACGGGGCATCACAAACGCCACAGCCAGAACCACCCTCCCTCCTCTGTCACACTTGCACATTCTCTCCCTCAAGCATGTACATGGTCTTCTGCTCAAACCAATGCATGTGGTTGTGCAAGGAAGCCCTACTCCAGACCAGGGCCCAATGAAGACTGTAACCCAGTAACCCATTCTAGGGTTAGGGCTAACCCCCGAACGCCGGTCCCAGCAGTCACCACCACCCAACCACATGTGGTCATCCCAAAATCCACCACTCTTTGGGCAGGCAGGCACTCCCAGCCCCCAGGCACCCCCATCCCATCACCACTACACCGACACAGCACAGCACCCAAGCTCCCACACATGCCTACCTGGAAGTGGAATAAATCAGAGTGTAGTTCTAGTTATTGATTTGAACAAGCAGACAATGTGTCTAAGGTGGTGTAATCTAACAAGCTGTTCAATGCTTAATTTCCTTTTAGTTTTCTAGGTCAAGATGATGATTTGCTGTGTTATCTGTACAATGAGGGCAAATATTCAAATTTGTGAAACCCATTTGGAACAGCTTTATGTTCTATGAAGAATTTTATATTGTAGATTTGTGTTTTTTGTCACCTTCATCTCAGTGTGCATACTGTAGAGCTACACAACAAGAGGTCCACAAGAGGCAGAATCGAGCTCTGACACCAACAATCACACAGTGATGAACACAACTCATTTATTCTTGTGTGTTCTCCCTGTATCTCTCCTCAGAGATGCGTTACTACATGTTCTCTTGGCAGATCAAATTTATGCTTATAGAATAAGCATAGCACAGAATAGCAGAATCAGCAGCTTCTGCGTCTGAAACCTTAAGAGAGCAGCTGCTGTTCTCCTGAACCTGTTGTCGGATACCTGAGACGGCTGAAGTGATACAGCATCGCTCTCTGTAGTTTCTCCGCTGGTTTCCACGGTAGCAGTCTCCTCTACAATAAATCGTTCGCTGAACTTGTCCAAGTCCTCATCGCTGGCGTTGCCTGAAAGCATCAACATGATCACATGGCTCATGGACGGGTTCTTACTGTTTGTCTGTCAGTGTGTGACCTACTGTAGAAGCTATAGTTGAAGGTGGCGCTGTAGTCGTAGTCTGGAGGTGGGGTGAAGTCTAACTGCTCTGTCTCACAGCCTGAAACGCAACACACAGTTAACCGCACAGCAAACAGAGCGGAGATGTGGGCTGGTAATGGGTCTTTGGATGGTTTTTTATTTAAACCTCATGTGTTTCTGGTCTGGGATCAATGCTCAGATAAGTTGTGGATGTCTGGGTATGTTAGATTCTTTGCATGTTTTTATTTGGAGCAGACCTTGAATCCAGCTGCAGACAGAACACAGTCGGTCTGCACAATTTCAACTCTGCACACAGGTTATTTATAAATAATATTAATAAACTGGACATTCTCCTGTTCAGAACCATTCAGACGAATACCAAGTGGGTCCAGTTCACATAAGCACGCACGCACGCAGGATGTGAGGGTCCTAAGACACAGCGGGCGGATGGGAACTGAGGGGGTGGGACTGTAATTGTTTGCAAACAGGAAGTGTGTGATCTCTACAACCTGTCAATAACAGAGGGAGGAAATTACAACCAGGTGACCCATCATTCAAACCATGCTAGAGGGCAGAAAACATAAGCGAAGAAGGAGTGAAAGAAGGAAACATAATAAATTAATGAAGGGAAACAGAAGATAAGAAAAAATGAGAAGGAATATAAAGGCAGGACAATGAACGAGACTGCAGAACCAGAACCTCAACAGCCTCCTGTTAAATAAGGCTGAACTCCAGTCATTGACTGTTCTCCAATAGTCCGGTCATAGTCCAGAACGTTTATTAAATCTTGGCTCACCATGTGAATCAGGGTCAGAACAGGGTCCAGAAAGACTTGATGCAGAGCAGCTGTGAGCTAGAACCATTAGGTCTGCAGTGGAGGCTGATCTGTGTTACCCACATGTGGAGATGAGACATCTCTGTTGGTGTAAACTGGGCCAGACTGGGCCCACAGAGTATGGACTTATGTTACTGGGCCTTCGGGAAGCTATAATAGTTTAAACACAAGGACAACAATGTTCTGGAGAACTCACCTACCAGCTGATTATACGAGGAAACAATGGTGACAGTGGGTCCATCTCAGCCAGAATACAACCTGGACCCACATCCTCAGGACCAAGGCAGGATATGTGGGTCCAATTCATTACACAGTAACAGACAGCACTCACACAACACAGACACTCCGATAGTGGCAGCATCACCACCATCTTCAGGTGGCTCTGCTTGTGTCCACACAGGCAGTACCAGGACCGTTTCCAGTCAAACTGACACACAAACTGTGAACAGGAAGTGAAACAGCTGCAGTTCATCAAGTTACAGACTCACCCGCCATCAGCAGCAGGATCATGGACACTCCACTCAGGGACACAGACAGAAAACTGCAGCTGCACATGATCCAATGGTCCAGATCCACACAACCAGAACAGAGAGAGAGCAAAGGTGTAATAGTCCCGATCCACTCAGGCCGGAATGAACAGAGAGGGGGAAAGGGAGGGAGGGGCGAGGGGGAGGGCAAGAATGAGGGGGAGGGTTCTGGTTTTTCTGCCAAGTTTGTTGCTCCTTTGCCAAACATGAGAGAAAAAAAGCAGACGACATGTAGAGACAGAGTCCAGCTGAGTGACTCAATGATAGTAAAACCAGAACCTGAACTTGTGTCTAAGTGCCTGCTGCACTAAAGAGACTGAACGGAATTGGCTCCAGGTCGGGTCCAGTGGTTCCTGAACTCAGTCAAACTATGTGAACTAGTTCATGTGCAGCTGAAAGAAACTTAACAGCTGCTACTCCTCATCCCCAGTAAAACCACCAGAGCCTATGGTTCCGGTCCTGGACAGGGTGACACCAGTTCAATGCCAGTTCTGGCAGTCAGTTCATCCACTGACTGCCCTGCCCGCACAGGTGAGTGTCTGGTCCACCAGGACTGGGTCAGGCTTTTAGACCACGTTGTATTTAAGGGGTTAAAAACCCTGTAGTCAGAATTGTTCACAGCTGGATGTGGAACAATAGAGTCTGAAGTCTGGTTTCTATCAGGTTTCACTACTCACAGTAAATAAACAGAAACACTTCATTGTTCAACAGAATCTAACAGGAAGTGGTACTGAGCCCCTCAGTGCCAGAGACCTGTGACGTTGAAACAAAGTCAAACTCAGATGAAATACTTCACTGTTTAATTATTCAGAGCTTTATATTATATGTTATTATGGTAAAGGGCCATTTGAAGGAACTGGACCAGTTTCCTGGTTTTGTCCAGAAGCTCATTAGAACAGTCCTGGTCTGGGAGGGAAACTTGTCCAGCTGCACCCCAAGTCCTCACAGTTGGAGACCTCATCCATAACAAGAACCATTAGCATCCCTCTGAGCAGCATTAGCATTGTGAATGCTGTCCCAGCATGCACTCTGCCACTGCAGGACGTTTAACCCTTCACTAACTGGACCAGCTCATTTGGTCCTGGTTCAGCCTGTTTAGTATCCATGACAGAAGTCCTGATCATGTTCCAACTCCTGGAAGAAAGACAGTGAGTTGAACCAGCACCAGGTGTAGTCCGGTCCGATCTACAGCTATAGAAACTGGGTTCTGGGTTCAACAAGTTACCAAATTCAAAGGCTGCTGACTTTTCCCAGCAGATCCGTTGGCTTCCTGTAACTGTGACCCACATAAGAATGTTCTGATCAGTCACTAAAGCTTTGTCTATGTGGAAACTCTGAACAAGTTTGGGCTGAGCTTCTAGGCGTCTCCGCCAACATTTTAATCCATCAAATCACTGCTGACTTGCACAGATAAAACCTCCAAATCTCTGATAATTACAGTCCCAGTTCAGAAGTGTGGTTCTGATGCGAACGCTGTTCAGCTGATCTTTGATCTGGCTTAATGTGGCTCTCGCACCACATCAGAGTCTGTTCTCAACACATCACTGAGCCCGACATAACACTGCTAAGCATTAATGTGAAAGGTTGAAATGCAACATGGGGAACAGACACCCAACAAAGAAGTCCTTTGTTTTTGAAGAAAAACTCACAAGACTCACAAGCACAAGACTCAACCATCACCTGGAGACTCACACCAGGTCCCCTCTGGAGAGGAGGTCTCACAGGGAAGGAGGGTGGGAGGGAACAAAAGGAGGGGAGGAAAAGAAGACACAAATCCATCCATTTTCTTAACCGCTTACTCCCTAGTGCGGGGGGGGGGGGGGGGTGCTGGAGCCTATCCCAGCTGGCTACGGGCAAGAGGCAGGGTACACCCTGGACAGGTCGCCAGTCCATCGCAGGGCAACACATAGACAGACAACCATTCACTCACACACTCACACCTACGGGCAATGGAGAGAGTCCAATCAACCTTATGCACATCTTTGGACTGTGGGAGGAAGCCGGAGAACCCGGAGAGAACCCACGCAAACACGGGGAGAACGTGCAAACTCCACACAGAAAGGCACCAGGGCCGCCTCCGGGAATCGAACCCAGAACCTTCTTGCTGTGAGGCGACAGTGCCGACACAGAAGACCGTTCCCAAAAATGACATCCACAGACATTCAGTTCAGAGAACTGAAGAGACACTGAAACACTGTCCTGAAATCTTTCACACCATGCATTTTCCATCTGTTAGGAGCCTATCCTCAGGGGGTCAGGGCCTTGCCCCAGGGCATGCTGGGAAAGTTGGGGTGTTCTCATGGTTTCTATATTTACCAGTGTTTGAGTGTGAGATGTGTTGGATCCACAGTGGGACCGTATGACTACGTGCAGACCCAGAGAGTGTCCCAGGAAAACTAAGCAACATGTCCAAAACATGAGGCACCTGGTCTGGACTCTGCCTCAACCAAACGATGAACGACTTGGTGCATTTCATGCTTTGCTGTGTGTTTATTGACCAATAAACGTTAAACTGTTAAAGCACAAAACAAATGAAGAGAAAGCATTTCACGGTCTCAGCCAATTTATTTTACTACAAAGTCTCATAAAAAGCCATTTTGCAGTATAACAACTGTAGTGACAGAACTTTTAGATGTGGGTTAAGGTCTGATCCAGTCTGAGGGCATCTTTCCACCTGTGCTGGCCATTCTGTTTACCTCAACATTACATTGGTGATGAGGAAGGACAGCTCTGATGAGGGACTGACCACAGGAACCAAAGAACCCTCAGACCCGGTCTAACACCAGTTCTCAACAGGCTCGACCCTGCAGGATGTAATTATTGCGGTATTGCGGTTTTAAAACAATCTTGATTCTTCGCATCCATTTATTAGTCCACATCTGTGCTTTTAGTTTGTCAAACATGAGCCACATCCTTCAACTGCAGTGTTTCATGAGACTCTATTGCCTGAACACAGTACACCCAGGTCCTGGTCTGGGTTTAACCCCCTCCAGCACTGCAGCAGTTTAAAAGCAAAACAACATCTTTTTTTTAATTTACTGTTTCCACTTCCTAAGATGTGATGTGTCTGCCATAAATATTCAGTTTTCTAATGAAAAGGAACCTAACTTTATTCACTTTAACTTGCTGTAGCTCTTGAACTGGAAGGACAGGTTCATGGGTAAAAACCGTCCCTGCACACTCACCTAATCCTGCTGTGGCTTAACAGCTGTTTAATGTCTGCAGGTTCTAAGCAATGATCCTCGTTCGGTATCTGTCAGAGACACAGAGCTGCAGTGACCACAGTCGAGTCAGGAGCTCAGTCAACAGGTTTGTCCATGTCTTCGTCCCGGAAGCCGTGAAAAGTCTCCTGATCACTGTCACCTTCAAACACTCGATGCAGACCCACAGGACTCTGCTCCTGAGCCCTTGTGTCCTCCACTTTCCTCTCCTCCTTCCATTTGTCCTCCACCTTCACCTCCCCCTCCATCACTAGCAGAAGCTGCAGCTGTTCTGGTTTGGGTGCTGGTGTTTCCAGAGGCTGCACGAGGATCTTGGTCAGAGCCTGGATCATATCCGTCGCCTCCTGTCTGTCATCGAGGTGTTGAAGGTTACACACTGAGATAAAGGACCTAAGGAGTAACCACAGCAGCACAGATTCAATAATACCCAGAGAGAAGACAGAGGAAACCTGGTTTCAGACTAGAAGTGAATCATCATCACCACAGGACAACTGACAAATCTGAGCCCCACTCACTTTCATCCACAAATCAAATGGGCTGATATTACAAACACTATAGAGAAACAGATTGTGACCTGCACAGCATGTCGGGCCTCGAGTTCAGAGTGAAGGAGACTTCACTGAGCCAACAGGCCAGAGTCACAGCTAGCTGGTCCAGACGCAGACCATCCAGACCTCCCTGAGACACCAGCTGAGTCCACTTGGCCTACAGAGGACAACCAGAAAATCACACACATTTTTTTGATGAGAAGATGCAAGTAAATGCAGTACAGTACAGAGTAAGTGAGAGGTCATTGGGACAGTTATTCCACAGTAATAAATATAAATCTTGTACTGGTTTGCACAAAATACCTGCAGGAAGTCTCTGAGAACCGACGTCACGCACACATCGAGCGGCTGCAGGCGGAAGCTGCATCCTGATGGAATATAGGCTACGTCTGTGGAGAGGCATGACAGACTTTCTCTGAACCAGTCACAGAGGTGGCCACGATAAATATCTGCCATTAGCAGAGACACGGAGGAGGCCACACAGGGCTGCCACACCTGTGCAGAGAGAAGAGGCTTAAACATAACTTCATGAACAATCTGACTAGTGGAAAACTGAACGTCACATCAGACCTTGTTGATCCAAATCTGCAGCCGTTCCTGGTCCGAGAACCCATCCTGCCGAGACTCCAGCAGAATGTTCTCAGGAAATCCATCTGGAACAGGTGACAGAGCTCCTGTGAAGAACAGCAGGGGGGGCAGGAAGGTCCCATCGGACAGAGCAGACAGTACAACGTCAAACACAGGCTTGTCTCCAGATGAAGCAAACAGCTGGAAGGCTGCTGGGTTCTGGTTGCTGAAACCATCAGAGTCGATGAAGATGGAGAACTCGTCCATGCAGCCCATAAATTTAGGAGGAAGACGTTTGTTCTGAAGCTACAAGCAAACATGCAAGAGCTGATGAGCACTCAAAACAGAAGCCAGTCAGAAGTAGAGGATAAAAAAGGTGATCAGAGCAAACCTGGAGGCAGAATGACTTCATGAATGTGCGGCTGTCTTCGCGGATCCTCTTTGGCAGCTTGTGTTTTCTGCTGGAAATGGGGGCTCTGGGCTGCAGACTGAGCCCGTGTCTCAGCATGAAGTCCACAGTCCAACTGTAACAGTCCAGCAGACTGCTGCGCTCTCCCAGAGTTGTCTTAGTGGTCTGCAGCAGGACATCTTCCCTCACCATCAGTTGCTGCTCCCTCTGGATCAACAACCACTGCGCCATCTTATCCGTTCTCCAGTACCATTTCTTACCCCCCAGCTCATGTTCCTGCTGTTTGGTCCACAACTGGATTTCTTCAGGAGCTGTGTGGTGCTGCTGAGAGGCCAGAGAGACTCCGTGGCACAGAGAGGAGAGGACCGCTGAAAGCTGAGACACCCCCAGAGAGGAAACAGGAGACTGAGGAGGAAGAGGAGAAACAGTAGTCATCAAGTGAAGCCCTAGTCTGAAACCCTTGCTCCTCGCTGCTCTGTTTTTACCGATAGTCAGGTTCCACCTGCATCTAGGTCGAGTAATAAGACCTGTCTGAATCACCTGTCGAGGTGGGGGAAGTGGTCCCAAGAACCTGATGGTCATAGCTGGTGAAGTGGAGAGTGGACAGGATGAGGTGAGGGGTTTGACTGAGAGCTGGGTGGAGCTCTGCCTGGATGGGAGAAGTTGTATGGGAACAAAGGCTCCAGGCCCTTGAGCCACTGGTGGGGTAGTACTAGGAAGGAAGGAAACAGAGACACACTGTAGAGATAAACTAAAATGTAGTTATGGCAATGCATGTCATGTGGCCGTGTTGCTATGGTAACACACTCTCTAGCGACCAGGTTGTAGTCGGGGCACTGATTACAGTAATAGTGGGTCTATAGATTTGTGTGTTTACCTGTCAGAGGTGAGCCCTGATTTTACTTCATTAAATTCTGAAACAACAGAAACAGGTCAATCACACTCTGGGACTGATGCTTCATAAACAGTGGGTCTAACATGAGTCTGTGGGGCTCTGCTCCTACTCTTTGTACCAAGCCCTGAAAGGCAACTATTAACATGACTTGTTCATCCAGGAGCAAAAAGAAAACTGTCCACGTACACCCTTCACAATCAGAATTCATGGAATGGAACAGCACAGAGCTGACCGATAAACTTTCTGAACTCCTATGAACCAGCAGGGCCTGCACTACTCTATACTGGACGTATGGTTTTAATCTATACTCTACCAAAACAATTAATAAAAAAACACAATAATGATGACATATGATGCATAACATCAGGACCCAAGTTAACTGTACTGACTTTTGAAAATATGCCCTAATTAATTTAGGTGGGGCCAAGGTGCTGCCTTTAGTTTGAAGAGGATGGTGGCTAGGACACAATCTTCCACACTGACATATCTAACCCTCACTGACAGCAGAGCTGGGGCCCCCTGGTGGTTTAGGCTTAGGTTTACGACGCACAGGTTACCTGGCTGCATTAGCATGACGCAACCGTGTTCGGGTCTCTCCATCAGGTGATTCGCCATTGTGTCTCCTTTGCTGGTCGAAAACTTACACAACACACACTCCAACCTCAGCGACAACCTGATACACAGACGTTTTGAATACGTTACTGTGTTTTTGTAGCTATGAAGTGTTTAATGACCATGTATCATACTGTAGAAATTATACTAACATTAACTAATGACCAATACTTGGAGATAAAAACATTACTACACTTGTTGGTACCTTAGGTCAGACTGGAAGATGGTTCGGTATGGGGGGGTCTTCCTGCAGGTTGCATGATTACTAGGACAACAAAGAGAGACACATACTTAGAGGTCAGGGAGCTCAAGACCCAAACAAGGACCACCGTAGGTCCACACTGAATGAATGAGTTGGACATTAGTGATTCCTATAAACTCATAAAATTTGGGTCTTGATTCTGTGTGTAGAGATGCTCATACCATCACATATTTAAGTGCCACATAAAACCAGTGTCTTCTCAGTTTACCCATTTCAATTTAAAGAACTAGGACAGTTTATTGTTCAGCATCTAAAGCAAATAACTGAGTGGTTACAGGTGAGGATGTACTTAATCATGTGGTTGGCGTAGGAGGTGGAGCAACAGGTGATGAACTTGCACAGAGAACAATGGACCAGAGAGGGGAAGTGGGTCCTAAAATCTCGAACCCAGGACAGACACTCGACGCAGCGGCGAGAAGGTCGATGGTCACTGCAACAAAGGTAACTGGTTTAAACACGGTGTTTAAACCCCGTCACAGACACAAAGTGTTCCTCACATCCTGTCACAGTGAGGGTCTGAGCGCCAACTATTCTCTTGCATACATCTAGTTGACAGTCTTAGAGAGGTCTTACTGGTGTTACCTGTCCTGGCTCAGGCTGGAAAGCAGCAGTGCCAGACTCTCCACTGGTTTCCTTTTGGGAACTTCCTGTGTGGGTGGAGGGGGGTCAACATCCACCACCTGAAACAAAAAAAGAAAAAAGTACTTCCTAACCAGTCAGTACTATTTGTTTACTCTAACTTATGGAACATGTGCAGGTGTTACAGTGGGCTAACTGCTAAGCACTGAACTGAAGTGAGGGGCCATGTTGCAGCATAGGGATTTATTGAAAAGCCTCAGACCCAGATGCTGAACATAGGGGTTCAGACTGACCTTACAAGGAGCAGCAGGTTTCTTTAGCCCTTCTTCATTCTCAGATCCTCCAACAACAGAGTATGTCCTGACCGTCACCTACAGAAAGAGCAGTATATTCAAATTTAAAATGCTTGGTAATGTGACAGTCATGTCACTGCGGCCTCAGGTTTAAAGGGAGCCAGGTGTTATAGGTAGTAACAGATCAGCAAGTTCCACCTTGGTCCCAGGTTTGAGCCCAGTGAGTTGAGATGGTCTGATGTGGGTTCTGTGATGCAGCATGTTGTGCTCCACTCGCTCTTTAGTGTACAGGAATTGAAGACGACATTTATCACAGCCAAACACATGTTTCCTCTGGGGAAAAAATTATGCAAGATGAATTTAGTCCAGAGTGAGACTTTTTGCTAAACCAATAAGCATTTGTTACAGTATCAGCTAAACACTGACAGTGCATTGGTAATACTTCACAGTACCATCAGACAGTGTACCTGGTGTCTAGCAAAGTGTTGTTGGTAGCAGGTGTTACTGCGCAGCACTCTCAGGCAGTACTGACAGAGCAGGTATTTGGTGTCAGCATGCGCCTCCTGAAAGTGAGTCCAGACGTCCGAGTAGAAGGAGGACCTGAAGTCACACACCTGCAGCACAGACACAGGATAAATATCCACATACTGCATCTAACATTTTTCCGTGGTTCCTTGGGCTCAGACCTGGCAGACATAAGGCATCTCTCCTGGTTTGTGAGTATTCTTCATGTGCCAGAGGAAGGACGGCTCGCTGCCAAAATCCAGCTCACAGATCTTACACGTCACTGTAAAGAGCATAAACACAACACTTACATGAAGATTGATACCACAACAAGAAAGCTCTGATGCCAACAGTGGATGCAAACCTGCAACAGTATCTGATCAGACTCTCATTGTAATTGCGTAAGATAAGAAGATAAGAAAACCTTTAATAGTCCCACAATGGGGAAATTACTTCTCACAACAGCAGTACAGATTAGCGAGAATACAGCGACAGAACGGTTCGTGTTGGCACAGTACAACGCGATACAGTACAGGTAGAGTATGAGGTAATTAAAGGGTTATTGCAGAGTAATGACTATAAGTCTTGTACCAGTTTGCACAAATGTTGCACAGAAAATTTGTAAAGGTGTGTTTTACTCACCTGTGGACTTGCACTGACTGTGAACAGCTTCCAGGTGACACTGCAGTTTAAATGGAGACTGGAAGTGACGGAAACAGCGAGGACATGATGGGAAAGTGCCCACGTCTTCGTTGTGCTCATACATCACTGACACATGCTGCTGCATGTGAGCCATCAACCTGACAGAAGACATAGTACTGAACTGCAATTATAGAATAGAACACGCAGTTTCTACAGTTTAGCAGAGTGAAAAAAGTTTGTGTATTTATTACATTTTTTTTTAAGAAACAGAAATACATAATGGTACAAAAATGGTATAATGTTCATAGGTATCTTTAAATAATAGGGCTGCAACTAACGATTATTTTGATAATGGATTATTCATCGATTATTCGCCGACTAATCTGGAACACGTAAACAACAGAGATTCCTGGGCTTCTTCTGTCATTTCATCATATGTTCATGCTGCTATTATTTGCTGCTTTTACATTTAGTGTCAGCACGATTGTTAGTTGAGCTGTTATAGGGTGACACCGTTAATTACTATGTAGCGATTGTGCAGTCAGCTAATGCTGGCAAGTCTCCACAGAACAAATTAAGTAACAAACTAACTTTTAACACAGAAGCACTTAATGAAGCGACTTCACGAGATGTGCTCATATATGTAGCATTTACAAGCCACACACTAAGCTTTGCATAACTTTCAGGATGTTGTCTTTGTTTAATATTTAATGCTAAGATAAAGAAAATAGGTCGCAACCTTTCTCCTGCTGCTGGTTTACCTGTTTATTCGCCATTTCGCCAGCATACCCACCAATCTGAATACTTACTTGATGTTGTTGCGGAGTGACTTGGAACAGTGGATGCAGCAATATGGCCCAGTAAACTTTTGACTGAGGACATTGGCGTTGGTGGAGTTTGGTCCAGAAGCTGATCCATAGTAAAAATCCTCCACCAGTATAACCAGTTTACCATGAGACAAGTCAGTCAGAGGCTCAAACTGGTTCTGCTGAGGGCTGCTGAGGTTGGTGGAGGGCGTAGGGCTGCTGAACTGGTCTGACAGGACCTCATCAGATGATCTGTAAGTCCGCGGGGAAGGAGAGATGACTTTAGGCTAAAAGAGAGGAGAATTGGGTCACACTTATGTCATCACAGTCCTGCTTGCTTTCAACCTGCCACGGAAAACATATCAACTCACTGCAGAAGGCACCGTTTGAGGCTTTGACACCCTAAAGGAGGCCTGGCTGTCTTTGGAGGTCTTACTCTTGTCTCTATTCCATCTGTTACATTTAGTTTTCCTCTTCAGGATCTTCAGACCGTAGGCAATCACTGGGCTGCACAGCTGCAGGAAGGATAGCTATTCACTCTCACTGTTCTTTGAGGTAAAGACTGTTCTGACCCAGACATATAACTACACAGAAGCTGGACTTACACAAATAAATCCTCTGAGCTCTGGGATCAGTTTGTAGGGAGACTTGCAAACCAAACAGTCTGGAGGAGAAACTGGTCCCAGCCCACCTGAGGACACAAATAACCAGCTACACCACGGGGGAACAAAGCAGAAGCTAACATTTTAGATTTGAGTGGAGGCTGAACATCAGTTGGCCTGTCTTTGGCTAAAACTTCATCAATATAAGAAGAAACATGTTGAATCTTTATAGCTACTTTAAAAAAAGGGCAAGACATCCGGTGTGTTTCTGCAGAAGCCACACTGTCCAAAAGGAGTCAAACCTTTAAGCAGCAGTGTGTGAGGAGCCGTAGGTTGGCTTCTGTTGTTGGACTTAGCAGCCAATCTGTTAGTGGATTTGAAGTTGACATTGTGGTCACTTAAAACCTTCTGAGCCGCTTCACCTGAGACCACACCTGGTCCAAAACACAGACACAAAACATCACAACACAAAATCATCTCTTTCACTGTCAGCCTGTCCTATCCACGATGCAGGCATACAGTATGATGGGTACCTGTGATGATGGGGGTGTGGGTGGTTTGAAGCCCAGAGCCAGGTGGTGAAGAAGGAGGACTTGATGTTTTAGGGGAAGAGGAGATCAGGGAGGCAGCAATACCGATGTGGCGGGGTACTGCAAGACTGTGTACTGTCAGAGTGACAGGAATGTGGACTGTGGTGAAGCCGCTGGCTGAACCTCTAGGATGAGAGCACAGCTTCAGTTCTGTACCTCCACCTGGACGGACGGACGGACACACACACACGGACACGGACACACACACACACGGACACACACACGGACACACACACGGACACACACACGGACACACACAAACACTTTGGAGTAAGGTTCATCCAGTTCTCTTATGGGTTCTGAGTTCTATTTAAGATGCCACTGGTTTCATTTGTATGACTGAATAGTAATTCTTCACAAAACATTATTCACAAATTCAGTGACACCAAAAAGTATTCAAATGCCAAATATTCACACACTAGACAATACTTCATTTTAATTCTAAATAAAGAACCTTTACAGGTAACAGGTCTGACCTTCAGGCAGCTGAGGAACCAGTCGACCATTCACCATAAATCCCAGGGGAGCAGCTGAAGGCTGGAGGGAAACGTAAGAATTAATCAAAGCCCTGACAAGTGCCTTTTGAATTCAACCTCAAACTTACCTTTACTGAGTTGTTTGCTATGGGGGGAATGCAGTTGCTGACTGGGATAGGGATGATCCTCATGGTTTCCTCTTCCTGTGGTGGACTGGCAGCAGCCTTGAGACCTGCTCAGAGTTCAGTCTTCAGATATTCATGTTAAACACATTTGACAATTAAAAGTAACCTAATTCCACAGGACACAATTGTGATTGTGTGCGAGGATGTCCAGGAGGATCAGTCAGTGACTCAGGTCATAATACAGATGTGTGTCTGAACAAAGATACGACTATATTTTTGCCAGTTTTTGCTGAAATCCTTTTTCAGCAAAAAGAAAGAAGGAAAAGCTTTTTCTACCCATTTCAAAATGAAAGGAATAAAAACTGGAGCCAATGGTCAAACTACTACTAGACTAACAGAAAATAAAAAAACAACACTGTTTTAATGCTTCACCTTCATCTCTGTCTGATGAATGGGGCCACACCTCCTGTTCCTCTTCATCACACTCCATTAGCAGATCAGCTCCATCTGCTGCATCTGCCATTATCAGCTACAGAGGACAAACTTGTGAAACCAAACAACAGCGCCATAATTTATTTATCATGCTGTTGCTGCTAGATGTTGACTGATTTTGCTTGAATGAGAACAAAATGAGATCTTTACAAACAAAAATCCTTTGAGTTCAGAGTTGGTATCATAAAGAGCCTATGTTTAACATGCACCATGTTAAACATAGGCTCTCCGTTAATGTTTTAGTCACCAATATCAAGATTCAAAAAAGTTTATTAAGCCCAGAGGGGAATTATTTTGCACACTTTGATTGCTGTACAGTTGGAGGTACAAACAAGATGATGGGTGGTGATTAAAATTAAGAATGCTAACACATCTACACACACTCACCTCTAATTACTAGCTAAAGTTTTATTATACATGTTATTGCATGGATGAAGATCAACTCTTAGAGAGAGGAGGAGTTGTACAGACTGATGGCACCGGTAGAAAGGATCTACGGTGGCGTTCTGTGGAGCACGTAATACTGATCAGCCTCTGGCTGAAGGTGCTCCTCTGTCCAGCCAGCACACTGTGTAGGGGGTGGGAGGTGTTGTCTAGGATAGAGAGGAGTTGGACCAGCATCCTCCTCTCAGCTACAGCATGTAGGGGGTCCAGCTCCACCCCCAGAACAGAACCAGCCCTCCTGATCACTTTGTCCAGTCTGTTACTGTCTGCTACATTCATGCTGCTGCCCCACAAACCACAGCGTAAAACACTGGACCCACAGACTCATAAAACATCCTCAGCTGGAGCTGCAGACGTTAAAGGACAGGAAGTACATCCTGCTCTGAGCCTTCTTGTACACAGCTGAGGAGTTCTTTTTCCAGTCCAGTTTATTGTACAAGTACACTTCCAGGTATTTGTACTCGGTCGCCACCTCCACCTCTTCATTTTTAATAGGGAGGGATGACAGCACTTCCAGATTTCTTGAAGTCTATCACCAGCTCCTTAGTTTTACTGATGTTCAGTTGGAGGTCAAAGTCACAGGTCTGTAGTCATTGAGGACTCCAAGACGTGGCATCTTATTGACAGAAATTAATATAATCTGTGATGCAGTCTGTCAGTCCATCAATGTCCTCACCATGAGGTTCGCAGAGAGCCCTCCAGTCAGTGTCTTCAAAGCAGCTCTGTAGAGTAATGGGGTCTTCTCTGTCCAGCTTTTAACAGTTTAAATGGCCGCAGGCTGCCTTTGAGCCTTAGGTGTGTGTTGTGGCAACAGATATCCACATCATTCTATCAAATCTCATGGGTTACATCGTGTAGGATAGTCGCTATCACTGAGCAGATTAGCTCAATATTAGCTTTGGTATTTGAACTGTTAGGAATTCCATCCACTTTTTAATTTAACTTCTACAACAACCGGATTAAATAGCATACTAACAAGTCGTAATATGGTTTCCACGCTTGTTTACTAGTTGAATAGTAATAGAAAGTGTTGCAACAGGATATTTTACAGTAAGTAGACTAAGCTAAACTAAGCTGTACTAATGTTTCAGTTAGATTAGATACCTTTACACATTTAAACACTTAAGATAGACAACATGCTTGTGTAAACCGCAACTAGCGTCACACGAGCTTTCTACCTACTTAGTTAAACTTGGTGTCATTTAGTGTTTACATGTCTGTTTACTGTTATCACTTCTCCCTCCTCTATTTTACCATTCAATGCTAACAACCCCATTCAGCTAGCTTAGCAAGTATCTCTACTGCTCCAATACATCTGCATGATACCGACTCGTAAGAGTAAAGCAGAGATTCCCTTACCTTGTGTTCAGCGTTTGTATATCAAATATATGCTTATTCCGTAAAAAAAATCACTTATAATATGGTTAGTTGTCAAAAGCTGAAACCTTATACTCTGTGATGAACTAGCGGTTAGCACAGAGCAGCTCAGTGTCTGCGGCTGTTCGCAATCAACGGCGCCGACGTATCCTTCCGCCACTTCCCGTCCTTCTGTTCAATGATCCGAATAACCGCGGATGAATATCTGCCGGTACCGCCACAGTGTTGATTTCATAAATATGTAAAATTGAATCATTTCTGTAGGTACTGTTCACATGCGCGTGAATATTTAAGGTATATAACGAATGCAATACAGTTTCATCTCAACATGACTCATCGGCAGAGGTCAAACTATTGTCTAACTGATGTGCACACTGATTAGCATGCTGCTATAAAACAGAAGCTAATAAGAAACAGTTTGCACTCACGCAGCTCCAACTCAAAATATATTTGTGTGACAAGGAAGAGATGTTTTAGTAACCAATAAACATCAATAATAAATCAGGTTGTATTCAAACATGTGCGTTAGGTACCTCCTAGCCTACCTCCAAACCTTCAGAGCATGATCGCGAACAGGTAGCCAACTAGTTAAACTCATTACTTGTTTTATGTTAAGTTTCTTGATGTGATATTGTATATCAAAAATTTACATTTAGTAAGTTTCTTTTCAAATATACTTCCAGTTGTGTTAAGATGACTTGACTTAACGTCAGATCATAAAACGAATCTAAATGCTGTTTAGGCTGGTACAAGAATTCTATGCGGACCGCATTTTAATAGTTATAATCATTAAGGTTTCAGCCACAAACTTAAAAAAATATTTAGCAAGAATAGCAGCTTCTGTAAGAGATCCATACTGAATGGGACGTGTGTTTATTTATCATATAGTTGCTAACACTGCTTCATCAAAGCCACGCTGTCGCACGCAATGACGCGGACTGTGGGAGCGCAGCCGTTGCTGACGTCACCAACCAGAAAGCCATCTTGCAGTGTCGTTGCCTTCGAAGCAGCTCAGCTGATATAGAACTGTCGGAAGCGTTGTTGCTGTTAGCGTCGCCACCATGAATGTGACGCTAGCTGTAAAGCAGTACGTCTCCAAGATGATCGAGAACAGCGGACCCGGGATGAAGGTGCTGCTGATGGACCGAGAGACGGTGAGACGACGGTACCGAACACTGTATTACCGCCACGGTGTGCTACGGGAACTTCACTGCGATGGTACTGCCTGATGCAGTTGTATTTTGGAACCGTGTAATTAGAAACCGTTTTAATATAAATGGACTCAGCGGGTCTGGCCACAGTGTCAGCTAAATAGGTACCGTCACGCTGTCGGGTAAATGGTCCTGCTCGCATTTAGCGCTTTAACATTTTAAATGGGAAATGACTCGGGGGGCCAGGAGTCGATGCAGCGATGCTGTGCTAGAGCCCCAAATAGTTGGACGGGGCTGAATGACGGGGCAGCACGATTTACCGTCACCTTTAGAAAAAGCATGGACATGACAGAGTGCATGTGTTTCAGACGAGCATCGTCAGCGTGGTCTACACCCAGTCTGAGATACTGCAGAAGGAGGTTTATCTGTTTGAACGCATTGACTCTCAGAACCGAGACAGCATGAAACACCTGAAGGCCATCTGCTTCCTCAGACCCACCAAGGTACAAAGCTGTCTCTCCTCTTGCTCGTCTCTCTGTGGGACACGAGGCTGTGCCTAAAGTGAATCGTGTGTTTTTTCAGGAGAACGTCCAGCATCTGATCCAGGAGCTCAGGAGACCAAAGTACAGCGTCTACTTCATCTGTAAGACCCCAGAGACACGTTGATGGAGCACAAAGCCTCTTGGCTCTCTGTGGAATCTAAAGTTCATTTCATGCTTCTGATTCTTTAGCATTGTCTTAGTTAGGCATCCTGTAGCTCCAATGTTTTACAGCAAACTGCTGTCTGTCCTGCAGCCTTGCACATCGGTCAGACTGGGTTTTACTGCTTCTGACCTGGGTTCAGTCCTGCATTCAGTCCTCCAAAACAGCTGCTGATGTGTTTGTGTGTTTCAGACTTCAGTAACGTCATCAGTAAAAGTGAGATCAAAGCTCTGGCTGAAGCTGATGAACAGGAGGTGGTGGCTGAAGTCCAGGTGAGTCCAGAACCCAGAACTGACTCAGAATAAATGCTGATGGTCCCAGAGGTGAGTGAGCGAAAGACACGTGAGCATATTAAACCTGCTTGGTTTGGTCCAGTATGCACAGCAGCATAATGACGGGAAGTAAAACTGGGGTCAATGTCCATACTGGCTCCTTACTGTCACAGCAGTTGTGACAATGAGAGTGGACCCAGAGACCAGCCCAGACCTCAGAATAGTTCACTTCAGCCCATCAGTGACTCTGATGTGTTGTGTGTCTGCAGGAGTTTTATGGAGATTTCATCGCTGTGAATCCTCACCTGTTCTCCCTCAACCTACAGGGAGTCTCCCGGGTAAGAAACCATGAACTGGGTTAGAGAGGTTTGATTATTGCTGCTCAGCCTCTGGACCTGCAGCATCATATGGCAGTGTGCAGAGAGGCAGCCCGTGTTCATGTCTGGGTTAGGGCCCTTTTTAGTTTTGGATGTTGAGAAGTTAAACATGTGGTTTGTTCTGAGTGGCAGCCAGAGGACAGAGCAGAAGGGTCACCTTATGAAATCAGGTCCTTGATGGAGTTTGACGTCTGTGTCTGTGTCTGTGTGCGTCAGGGCCAGAGCTGGGAGCCCTCCATGTTGGCTCGCAGCACCCAGGGTCTGACTGCCGTCCTCCTGGCTCTGAAGAAGTGTCCAATGATTCGCTACCAGTTGTCTTCAGACATGTCCAAGCGTCTGGCTGAGAGTGTCAAGGTTCCCACAGCAGCACTTTGACTAACTGACAAACATGTTGAAATGAGCACGATGGGTCAGAGCCTTATGCACTGTCAGCAGGTTCTGCAGTCAAATGAAATGAGTTATCTGACATTATGGCAGCTTCGTATTGGACTAGTTCTGTTCCAGGAGCAAGTACAATTTTAAAATGACAGTATTTTAACTGCTGGTATCTGTACTGCACTAAATAATCACGTGTGACCTCACAGCAAATTATCACAAAGGAGTACGAGCTGTTTGACTTCAGGAAGACGGAGGTTCCTCCGCTGCTGCTGATCCTGGACCGGAGTGACGATGCCATCACGCCTCTGCTTAACCAGGTAAGAGCTCACTCAGCCGTCCATCATACAGGTCCAGTATACACAGGCTGACCTGTGTACTGTGATGCTCTGTTACATAGTGGACCTACCAGGCCATGGTCCATGAGCTGCTGGGCCTGAACAACAATAGAATCGACCTCTCCAGAGTTCCAGGAATCAGCAAGGACCTGAGGGAGGTGGTTCTGTCAGCAGAGAATGACGAGTTCTACGCCAACGTGAGTCACAGGCTCCACATGTTACATTACGTCCTTTGGGCTCGGCTGCCTGACAAACGTGTATCTGTGTTAGAACCTATACCTGAACTTTGGAGAGATCGGCACCAACATAAAGAACCTGATGGAGGATTTCCAGAAGAAGAGACCTAAAGGCCAACAGAAGCTGGAGTGCATCGCTGACATGAAGGTCAGAGCGGTTGTTGGTTGAACTCCTCAGACTTTGTGTCCTGGGACATTTTGACACGTCTCCTCCTCACAGGCTTTTGTAGATAACTACCCCCAGTTTAAGAAGATGTCGGGCACCGTGTCCAAACACGTGACGGTCGTGGGTGAACTGTCTCGCTTGGTGTCTGAGCGTCAGCTCATGGAGGTGTCGGAGGTGGAGCAGGAGCTGGCCTGTCAGAATGACCACTCCAACGCCCAGCAGGTACCGACTATGAATACTGTGACTGTAAAACCACATACACACAACTGATGACACTCTGACCTACAAACCCACCTCATCCAAGGTCTGTCACTACTTCTGTGCCCTCTGTTCTTCCAGAGTGTTCGTCGTCTGATGCAGAACCCCCGCCTCTCGGAGCTGGATGCCGTCCGCCTCGTCATGCTGTACGCGCTGAGATACGAGCGTCACAGCAGCAGCATCCTCCCATCACTGATGGACGAGCTGAGTCGGAGAGGAGTGTCTGAGCGCCACCGCAGGGTAACGCCTTCTCTAGATGAGTTTTTTTACAAAGGACATGAACACGTTTTCAGACTCATTCCAGACTTGACTTTAAATGTTGCATTGTCTGCTGGGTCAGTTATGGAAGATGACTTCACCTCCTCCCAGTTTCTCCAGCTTCAGTAACTCAAAGCTGTTCACAGCACACCAAAGATAATTGATGAATGACCATCTGTTCCAGAGGTTTACAGGTTCATTACCTGTGTACAGGTCAAGTTTGCAAACGTAGAAACCAAAGAATGAGACCCTGCTGAGGCAGGAGTAGCTGGGTTCTGCCTCTGTTAAACCCGAGTCTGGTCCCCATTGGTCCCTCAGATGGTTCAGGCCGTGGTGGATTACGGAGGGAAGAGAGTCAGAGGAAGTGACCTCATCACACCAACAGACGCTGTCGCCATCACCAAGCAGTTCTTCAGAGGACTAAAGGTAGGCGTGCCACACAACAACAACTGGCAATCGTGGCAGTATCTCATTGTTACAATCTGTGTTCACGTGTTGCCATTCAGGGTGTGGAGAACGTGTACGCACAACACCAACCTCTACTTCATGACACTTTGGATCAGCTGATCAAAGGCAGACTCAAAGACAGTCAGTTTCCATATCTGGGAGCCAGCAGCCTCAGAGACAGGTGACTCCCTGACGGACCATGGGCTGAGCTGCAGAGACGTCTTAATAATGGGTGTCTGCTTTACAGGCCTCAGGACATCATCATGTTTGTGATTGGTGGAGCCACATATGAGGAAGCACTCACTGTCTACAACCTGAACCGCAGCACACCTGGAGTTCGCATCATCCTGGGAGGAACCAACATCCACAACACCAAGAGGTAACACTCCCACACTGAGAAGACGAGCCGTCTCAGTCTTCTGGTCCACCTCCTGTTTCTGGGTGTTATCCCAGCCTTAGGCTCTGTCTGTTCTTACCTGGCAAAACCTTCTTTTTCATAAACATACTGTATTGAGCTTCTGCTCTGGGGGGTTTGTGTAACGTTTTACTTTTTTTAAATGAAACCTCACCCATTGTCTTCATGTCTTATCTGTCTCAGTTTTCTGGAAGAAGTAATGTCTGCGACAAGTCACAGTTGCGACCGGTCACAAGGAAGCAGTCGCCATGGCAACAGACGTTGACTCAAAGCCAGGTCATTCAAAGGGAGGAAGTGCTATTTTCAACGTCCATATCAGATTTGTTCACAGGTGTTGCTCTTATTTTGCTCTCCTTATTCAAAGACAAACAGTGGTCTCTCTGAGGCCCCTACAGACCTGCAGCGGTTCAACAGGAGGTGGGCCAGATGTTCTCCCAGCTTGGGCTCAGAGACTCTGTTCTGACCCGGTGTCAAGTCTGGCTCAAGTCTGTTATTATTGGGTGGGACGACCTATTAAATGGTTTATTTAAAAACACCAATAAACATGTGACTGATCAGCTGTTTGTGTAAATGTTTGCTATTACTCCTTTTATTGAAGCGTTCCTTGTGCTTGTGCAGTGAAGCATCCTCATGAGTTACTGTTACCCTCTAACCTCTAAGCTGCTGTGAAACCAAGTAGGTTCATGGTCTACAGGTGTTTCAGAACATTCAAATGTGCATCACCTCTAACTTGATTTTAATGAAATTCTTGCTGGACAATAAAATTCCACAAAAACAAAACTGAGTTAGGGTTGTTTTACCACACAAAACCACAGTTTTAACCTGTCTGACACTCATGAATAGTGACAAAAACACTCCCAGAACTATGAAACGTTTCGGATCCGAGGGCTAAACGTTTCCACGTTTAGTCTGTTTGTGTCGCTGTGGAGTTCCGTTTATAGAATGTAGGCTACCATGCGCGTTCGCGTGCCCGAGCGCGCACCCGGGAGTGTGGAGGGGGAGCATCTGCCTCCGCACACTCAGGCGCGCTCACACCGGGAGGATGCAGCCTCGGCTCAGACAACAGACGCGGAGCTGAGGAAGAACCGGACTCACACTGACATCGACACCAGAACCCAGGGGGCACAGAACTAGAGAGGGGGCCGGACCGCAGCTCCCGTCGGGCCGGGTAGAACGACCAGTCCGTCGGTGTGGGCGCGCCGAGAGGGGGGAGGATGAAGAAAAGCAACCAAAACAGACGGGTAGGAGACGCGGTCCGGTCACGGTTCTGTCCATTGGCTGGATTTGATGTACGGGTGATGGGTCCGCGAACGCGCCCCTTTCACCCATTCATTCATTCTTTCATTGATTCATTCAACAGCTGTAGGGGGTTTGGGCTCATTGTTCAGGGAGTCAACTCAGCTCCTTAGGTTCGGCTCAAGAATCACTCTTTACTGACTGGGTCAGATGCTTTTATTGGGTTCTATCTCCTGCTCGGTATTTTCTGTAGCTGCTTTATGCATGCTTTGGGACCAATACCTGATTGATGGAGCTTTGGTACCATTATCTATCTCAACCAAGAGATTCTGTTAAAACTACACATCCTTCAGAGTCTGTGGAGGATCTGAATCAAAACCAGTCTGCAGTGTTTCTAACAGGTCCAAGTTCATCTCTAACCACCTGGACACAACATCACAGCAATGTAAAGTACTAAGAAACAGTACCTCCAGTATTTGCATGTTCAGGTTCTGATTGGACCAGATATTGCTTTGTGTGTCTAAAAGCTTAAAACCCAAAAGCCCTAAACTGATTGCTGGTTCCGCTCTGAGCCCTGCTGCTTGTGTTTTACAGGGTGTTCCAGACTTGGCTCAGCAGGCAGCCCAACAGCCAGAGAAGGTGGGCTGGATCAGGAAGTTCTGTGGTCGAGGGATCTTCAGAGAGCTGTGGAGGAACCGATACGTGATCCTCAGAGGAGACCACCTCTACATCTCTGACAAGGAGGTGAGGCTCCAGCCAAGTCCAGACTCTTCTGGTACTTTGGTTTTGGTGTGTTTGTGAGACATAGTTTGCAGCAGGTCCGTTTGGATTCTGCAGCGCCAAGTGTTCACACTGACTCTGCACTCATACATTATATAACTGTTATCTAAGAGAACTGAGCTGAGTCAGACCCGTTATTTATATCTCAGCGGAGAGTTGTTAGACCCGCAGAGCCACAAACCGGGTCCAGTCAGAGACTTTAGACATGCAGAGCCATCAGCCGGGTCCAGTCAGAGACTTTAGACCCGCAGAGCCACAAACTGGGTCCAGTCAGAGACTTCAGACCCGCAAAGCCACAAACTGGGTCCAGTCAGAGACTTCAGACCCGCAGAGCCACAAACTGGGTCCAGTCAGAGACTTCAGACCCGCAGAGCCACAAACTGGGTCCAGTCAGAGACTTTAGACCCGCAGAGCCACAAACTGGGTCCAGTCAGAGACTTCAGACATGCAGAGCCACAAACTGGGTCCAGTCAGAGACTTCAGAGCCGCAAAGCCAAAAACCGTGTCCAGTCAGAGACTTTAGACACGCAGAGCCACAAACTGGGTCCAGTCAGATATTTTAAACCTGCAGAGCCACAAACTGGGTTCAGTCAGAGACTTTAGACCAACATTTTATTTCTTCACATAATATTATTTCTACGCTAGAATGATGCAGAACCATATGATGGATTTTTTTGGCATAACCGAGTGCTGTGCTGTGTTGAGGATTCCTTCAGAACCGGGGCCTGAGACAACAAATCAGATAAGGATGAGTGAGCCACTCAGTGAATGAGCTCAGTGTTTGGCTTTAATTAACCGAGCCGGTGGGAGACAAGTCCTGATTTGTTTTCACAGTCAGGAACCGGCCTAGTCTGCTGCAGCCGTCTGCAGCTTAACAGAATCGATCCAGAACTCATACCAGCTGCTCAAGAAATGTTCCTCCTGCTCTTCATGACCAGGTCCAAAGCATGTGATACCAATTCATGTCCTCACAGAACAAACGTTTCACACGTCATAACTGCAGTAAAGTGCAGTTTTCTGCCTGAGCTGCAGTTTCGCTGTGTATTAAAGTTGAAGGAAGTAAAAATGTCTGCGATGAATGAAACATGGATCCAAATTCAGAGTCGGTCGATGCAGCGAGACGAAGCCGTGCATCATTTAGACTTCACTCACATCAACGGGTCTCAGCAGATACTGTGTCTGCTTCAGGAACCTGGAGCTGCTCCAGGTCGGTTTTCCTCTTTCTCAGTCCAGCTGGACGGATGGGCCTTTAGAACCTCCCTCACAATGCCAAAACTCTCACTACTAGAATCTTCCCACAGAACCCTTTAAGGGCCCTTGGAGTGGAATTCACTGGTCAACCATACAGAACCGTTACAGCAGTGTTCAGGTCGGGACACACTGGACCAGCTTCTTCCAAGTCCATCCTTACACTCAGTCACATAGTTTGTCTGTTTAGATGTAAAGATCGTGGTTTGTTTCTGTTTCAGGTGAAGGACGAGCGTAAAGCACAGGAAGTGTTCGATTTGGCTGAATACGAGCGATCGGAGGAGCTGAGGAAGGCGAAGAGTCGCAGCAAGAAGAACCACAGCCGCTTCACCGTGCTGCGCTGCAGGCAGCCAGGAAACACTGTGAGTCAGCAGCTCAGACCTTCCTCCTGTTTCTCCTTCATTATCCTCTCATGTCGACTTCGTGCTCAGAGATTACTTTGCCTCCTGATTGAGCCACGTCAGTGGTGGATGTCCTCTCACATCTGTGTCCGGATTGGTGGAGCGCTGCTCTACACCCGCCCTCTCTGGCTTGAGTGCAGTCACTGGCCCAGCTGTGTTTGAGTTTAATCTGGAGAATCCCATTAGTAAATCCCTGCAGAGTCCAGAGTCAGTAAAGTTGAAATGATGATCGGTGATTCTGGATCTGATAATATGATAAACTGTATTATTCAGGCATTTGTCAATGCTTGTACTGTTCCTGCTGAACTAACAGGCCTCAGATCAGTTCTCACATACATGACGAGCATCGTGAAAGGTTCTCAGGTCCAGAACAGGCCTCTAAACACAGGTTTTGTGTACCTGCAGGTTCCAAACCTTGTGTTTCTGGCAGTGAGTCCTGAGGAGAAGGAATCATGGGTCAACGCGCTCAACGTAGCCATCGTCAAAGCCAAGAACAGAGTCCTGGACGAGGTTACTGACGCTGGTAGCTCCGTTTACTCATGCTGACTGAGAATCTTCTTGTTAAAATAAGAATGTTTTTGTCATCCAGGTGACGATTGAGGAGGACAACGCGCTGGTTCATCCCACCAGGGACAGAGCAAAGATCCCTCATGGCCGCCGGCTGCCGACCAGAGGACACCTTATGACCGTGGTTCTGTCTTCCTTTGATATCTCTGCTGCATTTTTATTGCATAGGAACTTTACAGTGACTCATGATGTTTCATTCCTCAGGCGTCGTCCTCCCACGGCATGCTGACTCTCGACCTCGTCGCTGAGGAGGACTACGATGAATCCTGGGAGAACAGCTTCCGGGTGGACCTAATGGGAGGAGGTTTTGGGCAGGGGGCCGTCGTCGGCAGCCGCCAGAGGGCTGGCACCGATGTGTCCAAACTTAGGGTGACCTACAAGGAGCCCAAAGCCAAAACCAGCAGTCTGCCCAGAGGCAGTGAACGCTCCTGGGGAAAGTATTCCCATCTGGAGGTCTCCAAGGTCCACAAGACACAGCAGGGGCAGGTGGGTGGCCTTCTAGCCCCGCTCTGGCCCCCGTTGGCCGGACACTTACTGCTCAAGTCACCAAGTGAAACTTTTATTCATAGTGGGTCAAGATCAAAAAACCTTCTTCCTCTTTCATTCGTCTCTGTTGTACTACCATCGTCTTGTGGTTCCCAGACTGTAAATTTGTACTCTAGGATAACTAGAATGTCAAAGTGGTGGTTGCTGTGCTTTAACCCAGACCAGATTAATGTGTAACTTCCTGCAGGCGCAGTCCAGAACGCCACAGCCGGGGAAGAGGGTCAGCATGCAGGGCCGCAGCCGCTGCGCCTCCATGGACGAGGTCCTCTCCTCCAGGTACAGGAGCAGTGGCTCAGGCGGTAGGAAGCCACAACCCACATGTGACCCTGACATTTAACCTCTAACCTTTTGTTTTCTTCTCAGACCAGCAATGATTCGTTCTGAGCTGCGTTCTGCTCTTCGTCGGTGTCCAACAGAGGAGGAGGCAAGCAGCGGGGCCCAGCCTGTCGGCCAGCTCCAGAGCCTAATCGCTCAGAGGATGCAGAGAGCTCAGGAGCTGCTGGAGGAGATGAGGCTGCAGGTACTTCACCCACCAGGCCGTCCATTAGCTGACACCCACAGAAAAACAAGTTGGAACAAATGATGTGTTGTATGGCTTCAGGAGCTGCAGAAGGCCAAAGCCGAGCGGGAACGAGGAGGTGGCTCACCATACCTCAAAGGCATCGACTCCCCTCGACTCCACCACCTTCGAGGCTCAGATTCTCCTCAGTCCAGGTTGGTCCCCACATGCACCAACATTTAACTTGCTCAAGGTGGTTCATAAGATCATCATCGGCGCTGGGCTTTGGCTCAGAACATCGTCCAGGCATGTGTCATAAGGGTGTTTGTCTCCTCACAGCAGGTCGTCAGGGTCTCCGAGGAGCAGGAGCAGCGACTCTCCTCGTATCAGAGGCAAAGACTCTCCTCGTCCCAAGGCAAGAGACTCTCCTCGGTGCAAAAACAAAAAGACTCGCTCCAAAGGAACGGACTCTCCCCGCTCCAGAGGAAACAAAGGTCCAGCTGGTGTGGCCGGCCCGGACTCCACTCAGTTCAAGGGCTCTGACACGGTCCCTTGCCTCAAACTCCAAATGGATGACTCTGCTGCTCAGAGGGCGTCTGAGTCGTCTCAGGTTAATGGATCGGATTCAACACAGGGCAGTGAAGTGGACTCTCCTCAGCTGGGCAGCAGTGGAGACTCACCTGCGCCGAGCCTGAAGATCTCCCCCAGCTTCTCCCCGTCCCTCCATTCAGACAAACACCGGTCAGCCTCACCCCCCGGCCCATCAGCGCAGGACGAGGAGGAGGTGGAGAGACGACGCGCCGAGGCCGAGCGCCTGTTGGAGGAGGCCGTGTCATCGTGGAAGGAGGCGCAGGAGGTGTTGCAGGAGGTGAAGGAGCTGCAGAGCCAGACTCTGCGGCGACAGCGCAGAAGAACATATGAGAAGATGACGCCGTCAGCAGCGGGGTTGCCTGTGGCAACCTCTGCAACAGAAGAAGACGACACGCCCGCAACGCCCACGTCGCTCGAAGACGATGAGTCGGAGACGCCCTGACTGCTTCAGGAGATGCCCTAATTTCTTTAGGAGACACCCTGACTTTTTCTGAAAATGCCCTACTTTTTCAGAAGACACCCTGACTCCTTTAGGAAACGCCCTGACTCCTTTAGGAGACGACCTGACTCCTTTAGGAGACGACCTGACTCCTTTTGGAGACACCCTGACTTTTTCAAAAGACGCTCTACTTTTTCAAAAGACGCCCTGACTTTTTTAAAAGACGCCCTGACTCCTTTGGGAGTCTCCCTGCCTAATGCCCTCTTCAGGAGACACCCTGATTCCTTCACAAGACAGCCTGACTCCTTTAGGAGACGACCTGACGTTTTCAGAAGACGCCCTGACTCCTTTTGGAGACGCCCTGACTCCTTTAGGAGACGACCTGACTTTTTCAAAAGACGCCCTGACTATTTTAAAAGACGCCCTAACTCCTTTAGGAGACACTCTGACTCCTTTGGGAGACTCCCTGCCTAATGCCCTCTTCAGGAGACACCCTGTTTCCTTCACAAGACACCCTGACTCCTTTAGGACCCCCCCCCCCACTCGCATCTTCTGCAGGAGATCCCCTGACGTTTTCAGAAGACGCCCTGACTCCTTTAGACACATTTTTCAGCATGTTTGGATTTGGGCAGTTCTTGATTCCGCATATTTCTAATGGACGATGGGACGAGATTATTTAGAAACCAGCATCTGTTTTTTCCAGGAGGTTCAGTTCAATCCTCCCATGCACTACACTGGCTCCAGTCACTTCTGCTGCCCTGTCTTTGTGACAGGGTTTATGCATTTTTCAAGGAGGCACTTCGTTCTTGCATGTTTGTCCTCTCTAAGCGGAGGTGAAGCCAAAGCTTCTCAGTGATGTCAGACAATTTTGCTCCAACCGTTTATACAGGACACTTTAAAAAAGACATTTTTGTTTCTACCAGGTTTTCAAAATAAGAGCACTGTGTTTCCGAGACCACGTGAGCTTTAAACATTCACAGCTTCCTGCTTTGGTGCTTAGTAAAGTACATTCAGACTTGCGTAGCCGTAGTTTTGTCTCAACTCAAATCAGGGAGTTTAATGATCTTCAGCATGAACTGACAAGAAGCAATAATGATGCCATTTCCTGCTGTTGAACAGGATTTATGTTTGTTGAAGCTGTTGATGTGTCACCTGTGCAATATTTTGTTTTCCTGCCTGCTTCGGCAATTTTGCCAATATGCAATGAGAAAGTGAGGAGCCCAAACATGTGAAAATGTAGCAAATGACTCATCGACCTGTAAAGAGCCACCGCTGCGTTTAGCTAATGAAACCGTGGCAACTGTGTCGGTTTCAGCAGGTGAATCAGGTTCATGGTTCATTCTCTAATACTTGTTTCTATTTGTACATTAGTGATGACGCGACACCAACACTTTTAGAGACTTGTACTGTGGCTGAAAATGAATTTGCTTTGCTTCATTCTATAGTCTTACTTTGTCCAGATGTAAAGCTCGTTTCCAGTTTGTTTTCTTGTGTTGATGACTTTTTTGAACAATGTTTGACAATATAGAAAGGCATCGTGGGAAACCACTGGATGTTCACCGGTCGGAGCTCATCTGCTGTTAGCTGGTAGCAGCTGGACTCGACTCAATGGGCGATCGTTTCTTGTGTTTGTGATTGTTGGATCTTTTTACCTGGTGACAAAAAAAGATGAGCCACTGTTAATGAAAATGAAAAATATTTGTAAGCTTTATGAGCTGAGGTTGGTTCTGGTGATGTGTGTGTTCACAGATTAAACTTTTTCACTGCTGCTTGTTACAGGATCTGATTAACTAATCAATCAAACTGATCAAATAATCCTCAGCTTGACGTGTGTCGAGCCTTTGAAGTCATGCGGTTTAGGCTCTGGTGCTTCAATGCAAATGTGTAGAAATCAAACGTTGACATTGTTTCACGTGAGCTGCAGACACAGCTTCCTGATTGGGCCACAGCCCAGTGAGCTGTAATGATGAGAGGAGCAGATGTAGGGCAGGACAGACGGCACCGGTCCATTACCCAGCTCCACTTAAGCAACACACACCAACACGCTGATCATTTATGCATGTGTGAGCATTTCCTCATGACTAATCTGCTGCTTTATGCACGCAGCTAAAAAAGCATCTTAAAAGAACAACGGGTCATATGGTTCCACATAGCTCAGACAGAGGTCCACTACCTGGAACTGGATCTTTTAACAACTTTACAACCAGACAGTCGAGGACAGACTTCACATGTGGACACTAAAGGCACAGAACCATCAAAGTCTTTCCCTCTGCCAAAATTTTGTGAACAGCTTCATCTAAGATTAGCTGTTTTGAGCTGGTTCTCTTTAGAACCAGATGAACCTCCAGTTGTGTTTAGAAACAACATTTGAGACCTCTCAGGGCCCAGAGGCCGGCACCTAGGCCCAGAGGCCAACTCGGGCCTAGAGGCCGGCACTCAGGGCTTAAAGGTCGACACCAGGGCCCAGAGGTCGGCTCAGGATGTTGGGGTCAGCCCAGGGCTGAATTAGAGAATTAGAACCATTAGCTTCTGCAGCCGTAATATGCAGCTGGGTTATTTACCAAGATGAAAATAGCAGAGGCGGATTCGTGTCCACATGACATTAAATTATTCACAGCCTCTTTCTCCCTGTGTCATGATGCTCATTCACCCGGCTGATGCTTCTGTTCCTCTCTGCAGAGGGGGCTGCTCCTGGGGGCGTGCATGTTTTATTCACGCCGGCAGAGGCCCAGCGCGTACCGGGTCAGTGTTACAGTTTGTTCTCGGAGCAGCAGGATTATGAGGTTGAGGTGGGGGATGGTGGAGGCTCATCGTGACTCAGAGCCCTGCAGCGTCTGTTCAAAGCCTCGACCTCGTTTATGCTGCTCATCATTTACGCATTCGTTTGTCTCGTTCCTTCTCAGTCGTCCTACTGCCTTTCCTCCTCTAGAATCACCCACACGCCATAAAAAGGTCTGATGAAAAGTAAATTTCAAGTTTTCATGTGAGTAAATATTCCACACATTAATATAGCAGCAGGTTGTTTGAGAATTAATTCATTCAGTTGTTATATC
The DNA here is from genome assembly GCF_900634795.4 of Betta splendens. Lineage (NCBI taxonomy): Eukaryota > Metazoa > Chordata > Actinopteri > Anabantiformes > Osphronemidae > Betta > Betta splendens. The sequence goes on along the minus strand of NC_040891.2, from coordinate 16,131,418 downwards.
GACAATGAAAAAATCCAAGTTAAAGATCAGAGGGCAAAATGTGTTACACTGAACCTGAGTGAGTGGTTCATCCTAGGGTCCAGCTGAGGCAGGTTGGATGGAGGCTGCAGTGCTGATCAGCCTGGACCAATCACAGTCTTGGGTCTGTGGGCAGACAGGAAGCTTCGAGGGGGGGGATGAAACCCAGCAGGGTTCCTGTTGTCAAATCCATTAATGCACAACTCACAGGTTTTATGTATTTAAACAGAATGAGAGGGGGGGGTCAGAGGTCAGAGAGCTACATCCTGAATCCCTGTCTGCTTTCCTGTTTTATAGGAATCAGTTCACACACTCCTTCGCTCAGACTGAATGAAGGTAGAATGAACTCAAATCTGGAGGAAAATGTCTGAATGACAGCCGTGTTCCCTAAAGTGAGACCTGACGTTTGTAGGAAACCTAGTAAAACATTACAGCTGAGTGTAAACAAAGGAGCTGCCACAGCAGAAACACAACAGCGCCCCCCACAGGTGAAGGCTGAACCGCTCCCGGTCCAGGGCTTCTCACTGGGTCGTCACCAGCTGATATCTTCAGAAAACTGTAAAAACGTTAACTGAAAAAGTCAAGGGTTACGAGCACATTTTAAATCAATCAATAGTTGGATTAAAACATGAAGTGATTTGAACTGATCCACAGTGTGTTTGCTCAGTTTCCAGAATCAGACCGTCCATGAGCTGGGTTTCAGTTCAAATATCTTAGGTTTTACATACATACATTTAATTCTGTGATCAACCTGTGACCCGGCATGACCCAGCTCATCAAAATGATACATCTCCGTTTCCTTTTAGGGCTTTTATTGAAAACTCCCAGTAAAGTTTCAGATACAACACACAAAAAAATCAAACAGTTCCCACAAACACAATGAAGGAGGGGAAACTAACAGCTGACAGGGGAGTGAGCCAGGGTCAAAGGTCAAAAATGGGATAACGTCACCTCACTGCAGAAAAAAGATGAGTAAAATGACTGGTCAGTACAAAATAAAAACCTGAAGCAGAGTCTATTTACAGTATTGCCTTTGAAGCGTCCCAGGTCAGACAAATAACCTTTGACCTTTACACTCTTAAAAACAGCACAACACTTCAACTAAACCTTTATGAGTGGATGTGTTGTTTTTACGAGCAAGCGAGAGAAACACAGCTTATAGAAAAGTCGAAGCTGAATCGAACCTGGCTGCTTCATCAAACCAGAATAAACTGGACATAAATGAAGGAAACTGAGAAATACGTGGATTAATCCAATATTCAACACAAATTAAGATTTTAAATGCTTAAACTGCTTCCAAATTAATCCATTTATTCCCACTTGCTTGGGTGTGTGATGCAGCAGCAGAAAGGAAAATGTTTAGTGTGAAGGATGGTGATGCAGCACAGGTGTGACCAGCTTCAGACTCCGCCCCTTACACAGGTAAACGCTGGAAGACAAGCTGCATGGTGCGTTCAAGGTGAGCCATTATGTCACAGACCCAGTCTCTTATTTCATTTCAGTTAAACCTGATCCTGTTAAGCAAGCAGACGTGATAATAAAACTTTTCAAAGGAATATTTGATTTACTGATGCACTGAATTCATAAATTGCGTAGTTAAAATCTAGTTTCTAGTTTCTAAAGTAATCTGAATAAAGACACATGGAGAACACTGTGAGGTTCTGACCTGACTTGTTGAGGGGCACCTGAACACACTAGCAGCCTGAAGCCTCGGAGCTGATCGGGACATTACGAGGGGACCGGAAGTATAAGGACAAATTGCTCAGCTTTACATCAAACTAAAAACATCAGCAGACAAAAACGCCAAAACAAGAAACATTGGAACTAAGAATTCCACCCGCCTATTAATCTCTCCTGGAGAACCCCTGAAAAAAATCAAACACACACTGGGAATATCGTAAATAAGATTGTGATGCGGACCTGAGCTGCAGCAGGTCTGTGACGGGGATCCCGAAGAGTTCAACACACAAACGTGACGTCCCTGATTGGGTGGTTGACACACTGAGATCCGGAAGGGGGCCACAGACCGACACGGCCGCAGAAAGACCTGGATCCTGGTTCTGAACGCAGATTTAATGTGGGTGTGTGTCTGGACTAAAGCTCAGAGACAAAGAAAGATCATTTGAAGACTTCTCCTGAGAATCTCTGATCAGAACAGTTCCTGCTCTTGGAAACGAATCAAACCCAGTCCAGAATACAAGAATTTAAGCTGCACAGGGTCCAATCACAGTCAAGGTCAAAGTGGACTCACATTTAAATTAAGTTGTGTTAAAAGCTCATTTATTAAAACAGGTGCAGGGATCAATAAGAAGCAGAACCTAAGACCATCAAGTGTTGCAAGTGGACTGTGTGTCAGACTGGGTCTTGAGTTCTGGACCGGTGAAGGTCTCCGAGCAGAAAACGTGTCCAGGCCCTGGTACTGTAAAAAACAGGTTTCTGTTCGGGTCTTCTTGGTTCCTTACAGCTGCCAAACAGGGGCCGAGGTTGTGGAGAGGAGACGGATGATCTGTGATCCAGAACCAGGTTTAAAGGGAGGCGTGGCGTCTTCAGGTGTGCCCACCAGGTAAAGTTCTGATAAAATCTTATATATTATCTAAAATAAAGAACAGATTTTCTATCACAGACTGAAAGGAACCATCGGGTCACTGTTCCTGTTGCTGCTGTCCCTGTTGTAGGTGCAGTGGTTGAAGTCTGGCAGAGGTCGGGTCCAGAGATGGGCTGAGATGGACAGAAACAGGACAGGACAACACACACATGACAGTAGGCCCGAAGACTAGTCGTCTTCATCGTCCTCATCTTCCTCGCCTTCATCATCCTCGTCTCGCTTCCTCTTCTGTCCCTGAACCTGGTCCTCTGCAGAGACACAAAGTGGATCTGCAGCAATTAAAAACTCACAGACTTGGTTCCATCTGGTCTCAGATCTTCACATGGAACAGAGGCCATGATGATCAACTTGCACATGATCCATTTGGACCTGAACTATGACGTTTACAGCCCTCACTCACCTTCCTCCTCCTCCTCCGCATAATCTTCCTCCTCCTCCTCTTCCTGACAAAAAAAACAGCTTAAAATCCAATTAAATAAGATCATCACTAACACACCATCACATGTACGTCACGGCGACCAGGCTGACCCCACCAGACCGACTCTGACCGAACATCAAACATGGGACTCAAGTTTTCCTGCTCAAAGCGTCTCTTCTGTAAAAGAGAAGATTCACATTAAATACGCTCTCCTTATGTCTAAACATTTATTCTGATCCTTCATTTGAAATTAAAGTGCAATTTTCACGTTTAACCACAGAGAAACTCTGAGTAGCTCAGACCCTGACCAGGTTCTGGACACGGTCTGTGTCAGAGGCGGCCATGTTGGTGCTTAACCTGGTCATAAACACAGTCACACCCAAGGTCACACCTGAGGTCACACCTGAGGTCACACCTGAGGTCAACCCAGGACGTCTGCTCAGGCAGGGAAGAACCGCGTCAGAACCAAGCTGCACGTATTGGACCGCGTCTCTGGTTACGGCCCGTTGTTGAACTCCATGACACAGATACTTGATCAACTGGTGTCGGCTCTGCTGGGACAGAGTTATGCTTCGACCTCCCCAGCCTGACGTTCTGACACCGATACATTTATTGTAGTTTGTTTAGGTTCTGATTAGCATGTTGTGCTGACGCTGGTCCCTGCCTGGCTGAGGGCCCACGTCTGAGCCTGCTTTGGGTCGACCTGCAGGCTTAAGCCTGAGTTGCCCACCTGATCGGCTCGGTTCACCTGAAAGCTCAGCCCCACCTCTCCTCCCTCGGAACCGTCCTCATCTTCCTCTTCGTCATCATCCTCATCATAATCACCTGGCTGTCCCGCACCGTCCTCCCCGTCTTCGTCTGTGAACACATTCCATGTTAAGACTCGGACCCGTGAAATCAGCTTGTCTTGTCAGAAACCGAAGCAACCCCACCTTCGTCCTCAGCCTCCGAGTCCGGTGCCTCGTTGTCCTCCTGGTCAAACCCATCCAGGTAGGTGATCTGAGGCAGCAACTCGAACACGCTCTCCCTGTAGTCCTCCAGAGACGTGATCTCACAGTTGAATAGGTCCAGACTCTGCAGGTTCTTCAGATTTTGCTGTGGCAGAAAACCAAAGGTTAGCGACTACAAACTGGACCGGGACACAAGAACTGTGTGTGTGTGTGTGTGTGTGTTCTGACCAGCGCCTCCACCGTGCTCAGGTCTTTGATCTTGTTCCCGCTCAGGTTGAGGTAGGTCAGGTTGGGACATTTCTCTGCCAGAGTGTCCAGAGAACCAGACAGGTTGTTGTCGCTCAGTTCCAACTGAGGACACACAGAGTAGTTGAGCAGTGGAGCCCTGAGACCCACAGGGTCCAAACAAACTACAGACGGTTCCGAGCATGTTCCTATGAATATACTCACACCTCTATACATGGACGAACTGACTGTGTGTTACCTTGCGTAATTTGGGCAGCGAGGGCAGTTTAGCCAGAGAGTTCAAACCCACGTTGACCAGACTGAGGAACTCGAGGTCCGTGAAGTCGTCCGTCAGACCCTCCACCTCCCCGTCTGTAGAGCGGCTGTTATCCACCACAAGCTCTGCTATCTGCAGATCCATACAGGTGTCGCGTCAGTGTGTGTTACACGGTAATCAACATGTTGGTGTGATGATCAACAGCACTCCAGCTATAACACACGCAGTAAAGATGAGGATAGAGATGAAGACAGGCAGAGGGTTCGAGAGAGAGCTCTAGCGCCATGGAAGAGATACGAGGGGAGGGCGCTCTCACGCTTCAGGCCGGTGGCTCCTTTATTTCCCTTTGGCTCTGGCTCTTGTATAACAGCTTGGGTCTGCAGGACAACAGCCATGACTGGACTCCAGCACCTCAGTGTCTGTCCACTGAGGGTTAAACCACTATAATCTACAGGCACAGAGTGTGTGTGTGTGTGTGTGTGTGTGTGTGTGAGAGAGTGTGTGTGTGTGTGTGTGTGTGCCTCCTCTGAGCCTCTACAGACCATCTGCCGGCTTCCTCCACTTCAGAATACGACACCGGTCCGACTTCTCTGTCTGACCCTCATCAGTTATTGTAAACATGAGTCACATTAATTAAAGCAGAGCTGCAGCAGCTAATGATCAGCTGGAGTTCGGTTCATCGGATCCAAACGTTCTTGACGAGACATTTCTATAAACTATAAACTAAAGCACGTCTAATATCACTAATGAGGCTGGTTCCGGACTCCGGACCTGTCCCGGGTCAGTGAAACCAGTGACCTAGTCGTTACGTAATGCATTCACGTTACACCGGTTCAGAACCAGCACAGAGAGAACCCAGTTAATACATGCGTGTTGATCACCTACTGTATCGGGGAGTAGACCCGTAACGAACCGGGACCGGACTGCTTTTACTTTGAGTCGTCGTCCTATAATGTTGGCGCCATTTTGGTTCGCTCCAACACAGTTTTCTAGTGACAAACGCTGAGCATTTACACAGTTACGACGTTACCGTGTAACGCCGTCGTTACGTCCACACGTTAACGGTGTAACCTCGATAAGCCTCTAAGCCGGTAACGCGTTACTGCTCCGGCTCCATTCTCAAGATGTCTGGGCCCGAACCGAACGCGCCCCGCGGCCGCTACCGAGCACAAAGCACTGACGAAAGACCCCGGACTGGGATTCTGGAGCCACTTGATGGGGCCCGGTTCGATAAAATGTCGGAATGCGCCTTGTGTCCGTCGAAGTTTAATCCGCTGGCGACTTAAGATGTCCGCTGAACGGAGCCGCACAGTCGTCGTTGTTGTTGAGGCCGACACGCAGCGTTTACAGGGGTCTAGCCCGCAAGAGCTCCGGCATTAACCCGGTTCGACCACCACTGGCTTCGTTTTATTCAACCGCCAATCACACCAGTAACCTCGAATCCGGTGGTGGCTCTTTGGGTTACTACGAACTCGTGGACGTGTTTGTTGGATTGGACATAGTAAAGCTGTTGGAGCCAGAACCGGGAATGGACCCGTAAGTGAAATGGTGTCGGTTCTTGGAGGGCACAAACTGAGCCTCCCACCCGGTAGGAGGGGGTGGAGGGGCGGACGGACCGAGCCGTAAGATACTTCCACATCCACCGTGAGCGCGGTTCTCCGCCGTGATGCGAGCGGTAGCTCAGCGAACCTTTTGGGGGTCGTGAATACGTTTGACGGGACGGACGTCAGGAATAAAACTTGTCCAGAGTGAAATCGGTGGCCGATACGCGCAGTGAGGAGCGGAGCGGCCAGTGGGCTACATCCCTCGATTTCAGGCTAATTACAGCGATATTATAGACCAGAAACGCTCACCTGGGCCGGGTTCCTGTTCCGGAGCTCCAGGCTGATCCTCTTTTTCATGTCCATAATGAATTGTACCGCGTGTGGTTCAAATCTCGCTAAACACTTGCCAAAGTCCCGGGATCAGAGCGGCCGCTGCTCTTCTCTACTGGCTACAGTTTGCCTACTGATCCTCCATGATACCTCCCGCCTGCCCCCTCCGCTCGGCCCCGCCCCCTCCGCTCAGGGTTGGCCGCGTGTCCCTCCGTCGTCTGTGATTAGGCGTCGGGGGCGTCCATAAACGCTCACTCATAATCCACAATCTGGGCGGGAATGTCCCAAAAGCCACTGGCACCCGGCAAAGTCTCACGGGAAATGTAGTTACTTGTCGCCGATTAGAGTCCAATAACCCAAATAGTCAAACGCCATCGGGTTGTTCTTCTGAACTTCGGTTCAGAGTTTCTTTAAAGTGTGTTAAACAAGCACCAGATCCACAAATGGCCGTTTCGGTGTTTCACCTTTGGAGAAATGTAACCCTAGGTTTCTGCAGTGGAAGGTAGAAACCCCACGTGAAGATCTTCCGCACAGGGTGGCGTGTTTGTGTATGCAGTGACGGACAACCTAACGGAGGTCGCCACATCATTTACCGACAGCTGAACTGAACAGATGACATCAGCATATGATCACACAACAAACGTGGGTGGGCACAAAATACACATTATATATTAATGACACATGATACAGCCGAGGTCTTTAATCAGAAAAACAAGTGTTTATATTTCAGGTTACCAATGCAGTCAGCCAGTCATCATCATGTAGAAGCATTTAAGCACTGTTAAAAAAATACAACTTTATATGTACATAGAAAAAGGTTGGCTTTGCTGAGCTTATAAAAATAACTATCGCACTCAAATCAAATGACGTGGAACCACCGACATGAGAAGGAAAGAAGGGCACAACAGACTGCGGAGAGGGTACAGGACGTTCACAAGGCCACCCTGGCCAGAGAGAGAGAACCAGCGCAGGTTTCACTTCAGCCGCTTCACGCTGAAGAATACATTATAGAATGTGGAAAACACGTAGTTTGTTGTACAAATGTTACCATTACGTTACAACGGAACACATTGCCATTTAAAATACAGCTGATAAGAGACAAAACAGTTGAATTCCTGAAAAGTGAGGGTTAAGAATTTTCTCTGCCATTATTGGAAAGTTGTGTCATGACTCCTGGTTGATGACGAAATTGGGGTTTGGACTGATTCGCAAACTCAGCATATATTATTTAAAGACAATGCAGAGGATCAGTCCCATTATTCTGGCCAACGGTGCCTTATGGGTAAACGTGTAGTGGACAATGACCTGATACAACAGCACTTCAGAGAGTCAGAGTTTGTACATAGTCTACGTTCATAAAACAAGACTCAGTCTGACTCCGCAGGTGTAAAGCTGCCTGGGAAACAAAGCCTGGTTTAAAAAAAAACAATTATCATAATTACTAAGAGAAATACATGCTTACATGATGGGTCTAGTTTAGGTCCAGCTCTTCTGTGAATCTCTGAAAGCAGTTTTAGAACAAAGGCCAGTTTTTCTAAATTTGTTACTGATAGAAGCAGAACTGTATGTTAAAGACAACGGCCTAAGCACTGAGGCAACTGGCAATGTTTGGTATTTGAGAAACAAAAAAAATCACAATGAGCCATTGTTACAAATGATGTAACGTTCGAAAACAAAAAGTATATAAAACAAAAACAGAAGCTTCAGAGTGAGTTGATGTAGTGTCCAAAAGGAAATTGTAAAGAATAGTTTTTCTTTTCACATCTCCAAGTCGGAGAACACAATGGTGCCAGCTGCGAAACGTTAAATCTACTAACAGGAATAAATGGGATATGAACAGCTTCCATTGGAAAAACATCTGCATTCAAAATAAGATCGTTAGGGGAAACTAAAACTCTAGGTTTCTGCTGTGTCAGCATTACTTATTCTACATAAACCAGCTGTTCCTATTTGTAGGTACTTGTATTTGGTCTACACAGCACAGGGAAGCACAATGGTTCCTATTCCTTCTGCAGCTCTTCAATTCATTCATCCAGTATCATTCCTGATAGCTGCTGCCATTTTGTATCCTACGCAAGCAGGTGTTCAATTAAGACAAATCTGGAACTGAAAGTGTCCCAATTGAAATCTTTTCATAATTTTTTTAGTTTTCTCAGTTTCCCTCTCTGTACAGCTGTTACCACTTTTAAAAGGATTCCAAATGGTGCAGTCTGTCTTTATATTGTTCTATCTTTGCCTCATTCCTGTCAGCAATCTTTCAGGGTCTCAGAGTGGTACATTACTGCAATGCACCGCAAAGTTCGTTTTAACACACCAGTTGCTCTTTCAAGGTCGGCTTTGCAATTTTGGAAAGCCATTTTTCTTTCCTCACTGAAGAGTCGGTATTAAAACAATCAGGTATTCAAAATGTTGCATGACTAACCTTCTAGATTTTCCATGAGTCCAGCTTCTCTTAGTGCTGCCCTTCGTGTTGCTCCTCTATTAACGATTCTAAACGGGCTTCACTGACACCCACTGTTGTTTGTTTAGTCTGTTTACGTCTTTCCTCCTTCCGCTTTAAGGGCAGCCATTTTTCTAAAGGACGCATATCTGAAATCCACTTAGTTGGTTTTTGGGGAATCATTTTGTTTCATCCCACTTTTGCAGCAAATCATCTGCAGAATCAAAATGGTGCACACTTTAACTTCTCATGTCACTCTTCCCCATTATCCTCCTTCCTGTTAGGAGCTAACCTCAGTTGCCTCGCCCCCCGTCTCCACCAGTGTCACCTGACCCTCCTCTCCCTCCATGATGATGCCTCCCTCCTGCAGGACAACCATCTCTCCCTCCTCCTCCACCACACCTGCAGCAACCTCCTCCTCGTCCTCCCCTCCCACCACCTCCTCAGGGCTGGCTGCGGCATTGGTAGAGGTGTTGGAAGTCGTAGCAGCGGCAGCGCTGTTAGCCTGACTCTGAGCCATGGCCTCCAGCTTGATGCGGTACTCCTCGGCCTCTTGCTCCTTACGTAGCAGCTGCTGCCGGTACTCCTGCGCCTTTCTGTTGGCCTCCTGCAGCTGCCTTTGCAACAACTCCTGTAGGAGAGAGTCATCATTACCTCAGTTCACCATCCTTTGTTGTTTTAAATGTAAATTATTCTCATCATCATGCGTCTCTTGAGTTGGAGACAACCAGAATGAATGTTTACAGACACATTTTGTATAGGCTCACAGCTGATAATGTGCTGTGTCTTATATCAGTGATGAGCAGGTTTGTACTGTCCGTCCATCCATTTTCTACTGCTTAATCCTGTATGTCGACACAATGTTGTGATTCATACTCACTCAGAACCCCACAGTGATACTACTCATCATTATAGGTGAAGCCTCCACTCACCGTCTCTCCTGCGTCACCGTGGTTGTTTGTCACCTCCAGCTTCCTCTTTCTGGATGGTTGAGGCTGAGGCTCCTCCGTCACCACCTCCTCTGTCACTGTGTTGGCTGGCACCGCCAGCACTGAAAACACACACAGTCAGTACAGAACCCACCAGCACGCATGAGTAGGCGTGCAGGTTGTGTCTTACTCTGTTGTCCGTGTTGCATGGTGACAAAGAACGGCTGTGCCATCCCTCCTGTGGTCTGCAAGTTACCATGCTGGTCCGTTACTATGGTGATGACCCTCTGACCTGCCTCATTAACAACAGCAGCATGCTGGATGTTAGAGTCTAGAGCGCTGGCCGCCATCGCTTCCTCTGAATCTCCTGCACAGTATACAAGATCACTTGTTTACCAATAAACAATACCAATAAACTTGTGTGTTACGGTGTGTGTCACTGTGTGAGTCCCCATACCTGCATTGGCCTTGTTGAGCAGCTCTGCCAGGTTGACCACCCCCCCCTGTATTGCAGGAATTCCCTGGATAATGAACTGTGGCTGGTTGTTGGTGGTGGTGGTGCTGGTCTCTACGTTCATACTCACCTGGTTCATGTTCACCTGGTTCATATTCACCTGGTTCTGCATGCCCTCCTACATGAGAACACACACACACACACACACACACACACACACACACACACACACACACACACACACACACACACACACACACACACACACACACACACACACACACACCAAAAATAAACTGTTTAACTCAATAAAACAGAAAGTTTTCATTCTACCAAAGAAAACCAAGTAAGTCAGAGTACTACAGATTGAAAATGTCTAAAACAAGGTCAAACATTTCAGGACTAATCAGTTTCATTAACATTATTAACAACTTCCTTCAAAGCATTTGAATGTTCCTACCATTTAAATATTCAGTTGATAAAAGAGAGTTTGTGTTTTTATATTAGAACCACATTAAAAACAGAAAGAATCTGGTAGTTGACCTTTTCACTTCAACTCAGACTTCACTAGGAAGTGCAAACAGAATTCTCAAACGTTGTCTCACCTGCAACAGCAGCATCAGCTCAGTGTTCTGGGTGTCGGCGGCGATGTCAAACGGCGTCTTATCGAACTTACTGAGCGCGTGCACATCAGCTCCATGCTTGATGAGGGTCTCAGCCACGCTGTGGTGTCCGTGCTGTGCTGCCCAATGCAGAGCTGTCATCTTCAGCATATCTTTAGCATTGATGTCTGCACCACTCTAAAAGATTATACACAACTCTAATTAGGCTTTAAAGTATGAGTAGTGTGGTTTTACTGTAGGTTCGTCTCATAGATCTGTTCATAGATCAACGATGTAGGTTTCACACAAAGGACATTGCTGTTCCACGTCTGAAATTGTAGGAAATATTGTCTGTAATAAACATTAGCATCTGGACCTTATGATGCATGAGTAAAATAGGTTTTACAAAACTGTTGAAATGTTTGACATGCAGACTACACAGTTTAAACCCAGACCAGTTCATACCCGGACCAGCAGCTCCACAATGACTGTGTGCCCCTCAGCGGCAGCCATGTGCAGTGGAGTTCTGTCCACTTTGGTGCGAGCATCTCTGCTGACGCCGGCTCTTAGCAGGACGTCAGCGGTGGAGTAATGGCCGTGCTGAGCTGCCAGGTGGAGGGGGGATGTCCCCAACTACAGGATACACAGACAGGTATGACAACATTGGTCACACATAGTCTCAGTGGTCACTTTATTAGCTGTTGATGAAGGTTAAATCAGACTGAAGGTTAAATCAGACTGAGCCAATGAGGCAGGTCAACTCATATTACAGAGTGAGTGCTTGTAACATGTCCAGTCCAGTACAAACTAGCAGAGTAACGTCAGCGTGAACATGGCTTCTCACCCAGTCTGTGGTGAAGGGGGCTCCATTGGCCATCAGGTTCCTGACCTCATCGTCCTGACCTTTACGAGCTGCATCCAGGAGACGCTTCCCCAGGTCGACCAATGACATCTTAGAGACATGTTCCCATCAAATGTGTGTTTATAGCATCATAAGTGACAGAAGATGCAAAAACATGCACATAGGAAGTAATAATATTTTTTTTATTATTTATGTCTTGGAGTGTATGTCCTGTGGAGGGGGGGATGCACAGTAAAAGAATTTTCTGACATTTACATAAATGTTTTTACACTGTTAATCAAACTAATAAACAGCACATTACACTTGTCTATAGTTCTAGCTGTGTGTAACAGTGTAAACTGAGTAGATTAAGCGATTTCAACTTGTGACTGAATATAAAAGATTTAGCTTTTTGGAAGTTTGATATAAATGTAAACTTTTAAACGATTAAAGTTTAAAGGGTGTCTGTATCCAGAAGTAACAAAGCCGTTACGGGAGACAAGACCAAACTAAGCCCGAGTCAACGAAAGGCTTGTCCGATAATGGAATCGGGACTAGTGATTGCGAAACGGCAGAGAAGGACGAGCAGCACAGGAGCCATTTTACGCGCCTTCATGGCAGAAAAGAGTCCGCCATGTGCCACGTACCCCCGGAGAGCCCTCACGGTGCTCAATACTACCAGTAGGGCCCCGGTAAAAACGTCCCGCACCGAAACATTTACTGCAGCAGCGACAGGAAATCGTTTGATATTAAGTTGTCGGTTTTCCGGGGGAAGTCAGATAGAAATTTCCTATTTTACTCACGGAGAAAAAACTACTTCCACATCCGGTGAAACAGCTGCTTCAGGCGGCGGTGCCGCCGAACAGCTGTGCGGGGACCTTTCCAGCTTCACTTAGTTATTTTATTAGTGTGTAATACTTAGAGGCGATTAAATGTAATGCTTTGTCCCCACGGAAGACGGCGGAGCGGCGACTTACCGTGTCCAGGGTGTTATTAAGAGCCAGCCGGGGCTCTCCGCTGCTAATGTTAGCAAGTTAGCTCGGCTCCACGCCGCCAACGCGAGCGCGTGTGGGGCTTGTGCGCTGGTATCTCCCTGCAGTGGCAACAGCTCGGTACCGAACAGACTTCGGTTCAGCCAGAACAAAGCGCGGACATTAGGCGCCTGAAGCTCCTCCGGCCTTGTTTACTGCAGCAAGTTGGCGAGAGGCGGCAAGTATTTGCCCGGATGTTGTGGGTAAACCTTCACAATAAGAGCGATGGGAGACCGTTTCAGTCAATCGTTTTTACTGTTGGACAATATAAATCATCAATTTATTTACTTCATGCTTGACACCAAGCTACAGAGAACTGCAAAGTCACTGCAGTAGCAGGCGCACCAGATGCAGATTAAATTAGCAGATCATCAATAAGGTCTACGTTTAGCAGAACAAACGTGAACAGGAACATTTGTACATATTGTTTTCTGTGCATGTGAGCTATAGTAAAATTCCAAACCGGAAGCGCGATCTCCTTTGTATGTGCCTTGACACTAGTGTTTACTAGCTAATGCTAATGCTTAGCCGTTAGCCTGTCCACATGTAGACACAGACTTTAATTAAATAAATCTTTACCTTCTGCTGTCGTAAAACTCCGCTACGATGCGTCTTTTGCCGTAAACTCAGTTCTGGTGCGTGCCCAGTCGCCGGGAGGGGTTTTAAAAACTGCTATTTGGGGGTTTTATCGGGTACAAATATGGCGCCGACGCGACACCGGAGGTGGAAGCTAGTCAGTTAACCTCCCCGTAGGCGGGCTCTGCAAAGGCATCGCGGGGCTGGTCCCAGGTCGGTCAGCGGCGGGCCTTGTTCTTCCTAGTAGTAATAGTAGTAAGTACTGAAGAAGACGGCTGACCCCAAGTCAGCCAGGACTGCGAGGGACAGACAGAGCTAATTTAATAACTACACACGTTACCTTTTAATATAAAGTAAATACACATCATGTTCAATAACTACATACTCGCGTCCTTAACATCTACCTTTTAGAGTCAATAATAATCACACTTGAGTAGCGGATGAGTGAAGCTTAGGCAGTTTTTCTGATTTAAACTAAAGCCGGTTTGTTTGAAGCTGATAAGATTTCAATACCTTGACTTTTTGGTTTTATTTGAAGCTGTTTTCTAAGAGTTTAACAGAAATCAGACACCAAGGGTCCAGCAGATTTTTCCTAGAGTCACTTGGTAACGGACCACTGAGGACGAAATATTAAATGAAACAGTGACGACTCATTTAGCTCCTCTCTTCTTGCTGGTCACTTGTGTGATACAGCTACTGCTTCATTTCATTTCTTGATGGAGTAACAATGATTTACAGGTTTATAGAGATTACCCTGTAATCGTCTCAAACCACATTCTTTTTCTCTTCAAGGTAATCGTTGAAATCAACCTGTGTGACTTTATATATAAAACCTGGTCGTGTGATAAAAATGGAATTTTGTGTGAAGATGAGACGCAAATGTTTTATTTGGTCCCAGTTGATCAATAAACACAAATTGAACAGGCTCAGACAAAGTGACTGAACAACAAAAGGCACAGAAGGGAACAAACATGTAATTAATAAATAATAACCTGTCTGAGTTTGATCATTCATCTAAAATTAAACAATGACTTGACCATGTCAGATCCTTTAATCTAAACCAGGATCAGTTTCTGCTTTTACTGTGGTAAAACCAGACTCATGTAACGACTTCCTGAAACAGTGAATCAAACAGAAAGTCCAGCAAAGCTTAAAAATAAGCAGGATGTGTGTCCTTATCAGCTTCACATTAAACAACACTCATCAGATTCCTGCCTATGAATCAGCTGATCAGGCGTCATGACAACTATAATAAACAAGACACGCGGTTCGTTGAGGGTGACGGTGGGTTCAGAGCAGCAGGTTGAGGTCGGCCAGCAGAGCATCCACATCAGCAATGGGAGCTCTCCAGTAATTAAAGGAGGAAAACTCAGAGAGCTCCTGAAAAGAAGAAGCACAGTGTTACAGCAGCTGTTTGGATTCGACCCAGACACTGCAGTAAACTATTTCTGGTTTGTAGTGACCAGTCTAAATGAAGTGCAGGCAAGATTCATCCGACGTTTCACCTGAAGGATCAAATGTTTCTGCCTAAATAGAGACGAGCCCATCTGGGATCCCATTTGAACGGCCTCTCACCTCTTTGTCCTCAGTCCTCGCCCTGGATGTCTTGTCTTTTTCCCACTGTGCGTCAGTCAAACCCAGGTCCTCCAGCTCAGATGGGTCGAAGGCCAGGATCGGCTGCCTCCAGAAAAGGAAGGAGTCATACTGGCTGGTTGATTTCTCCATCATCCTTCAGGTTCCGGCTGCAACATAAAATAAAAGACAAATATAAAAATTTGATCTCAACAATAGGTTCTGTCATTTTAATTTAAACCCAACTCCAGATCTCACAGAAGAGAGTCCAAATGAAAACGTTTCAGCTTCATTCACTGAACTGTGTGATTTATTTGATAAAATATTATCAAATAATAAATATTCAAATATTTCTGACTGGTTTGTAATCTGCAGTGTCTTCAAATAATAGATTTCTGTCACATTTTTCATTTTATTGACGCATTGACTGAAACTGGAAAATCAATTATTCTCGGACAAAAGATATTACAAGTTAGAGTTTAAATGTCTTCAACTGGAACCAGAACTGAAAACTGCACAGAAATTTCCTTCATAGCTACACATGTACTTATGGTGGACGATTTCAGCAGGGTCTAAAGATAAAGTTTGTCTTTAAAATATGAGATTCTGAACAGTTGCGTTTTAATAAAACACACTGAAGCCACTCTCTGACCTCTACCGCCCATGGTTCCGCCCGGTCCGGTCTCCATCACACAGACACGCAACGTCTCTTCATATAAACACGAAGCGCGAAGGCGTCAGGTTCTGTGTTCTGGCTCGTGGACCTCCCATCACATCCCCGATATATTTGGTGCTGATTCCTCCCGATTCTATAAGAGGAACTGGGTCATCGTGTCTCCACTCACCGAAATAAAGCCGCACATTTCGTGGCTCAGCAGATTCACCTGCCACGAAGCTGTATCCGTATTTTAGCCATTTATTGTTTAAAGTGCTGATGCTGAGGCGGTAGCTTCACACAAATCTGGAGCAAACACCTCAGTCTAAATTCACGCGTTAATCACTTGACGTTTGAGGCGTTGTCCCCGGGTTCAGGCTCAGAAGACGTCGACGAGTCTAAACAACACTCATTTTCACGCCGTAAATGTCTAAATCTGTGACAGGCATTTACCAAAAATATTTACATTTTTATTGTTATGTTCAAAGCTTTGGTTTACAGCAGGTTCTTTCATCACTGGCTTTAGACACAAACACACAAAAAATAAATTCACCTGTTTGTTCCTGATGCGAACGTAAATTCCTTTCTGTGTTTTTTTGTGTTGTGTTGTTTTGTTGCCGATGGTTCAGAAGCTGCAGATTAAATGAACTGTCTGCATCAGGTTTACCGCAACACACAGCACACACACGCACATACACACTCGCTTCCTCTTACAGATTTCAAAATAAAGGTTGGATTAACTCACTTTCCTGTCTCTGACTCATTTTCTCACTCGCTTTCTCACGCCATGTTGTCCATCATGGTACGAATTAAGGAGGAGCCAGTCACAACCAGCTTTACACGCCTTCACTAACATGTGATGAGCTGCTGCTGTCTCACCATCTGACCGGCTGAGTTTCCGGTTTAGTACAGCAGACCTAAAGCAGACAATAGCTTCAGTCCCGGGTGGTTGTAGCTCAGGTCCAACTCTCTCACATGGGACGGGTTGGAGCTCATAGATGAGGCCACAGAAGCTCAGCCTGGACCCACATGGAGTTCTAACATCTGTCCTTTAGATGGCGCTCACCTACAGAAACCACAGACACAAAGGTGCTGCGGATCCTCCACTGAAGCTGCTCGAATGACCGTGATCTGATATCTACTGGACCTGGGTGGTCCTGCTCGATCCCCTGACAGGAGTTAAAGCTCCAAACGCAGCTCCAAACTTTTACAAGTCCAGAGTTAAAGCTGATGAGGCCATACTAAAATCTTTACACTGTCAGATGTATAAAACCTGCTCATGAGAGGCAGCAGGGGGAGCTGTTGGACCAACACGGAACCAGAGCGAGAGGAGGAGACGCCTCCGGGACCAGGACTCGTTTCCTGGTTTGAGCCACACCTCAAACTTTCCAGAGTGGATCTGGTTCTGGATCTGGGTCCTGGTCTCAGTCTCAGTCCGTGTGTCGCCGCTGTTGCTTCATCTCTGGTGAGTTTGTCAAATCTGCTCAGTTTAAGTGAAAGTAACTTCAGCCTGTTTAAATGTTCTGTATCAGCTGGAGACATTCAACTAGGCTCAAACTGGATTTGGTGGTTTTTAGTAGAACGTGTGAGCACTAACAGAAAACTGTCGTCTGCCACAGTTGGTTCTTTTATAGATTAAGCTGTTGCTTATTTGTGTGACATTTAAGATCAGAAGTGTTTGTGCAGGTTTTATTGATTTTCTTTTGATTCTCAGTCAGAAGCTAAAAACAAAAATATTCACAAATTTAATAAATGAAGCATTTTGTCTAAAAGCAGTTTATGCTGCACGTTGTTAACAAACTGAGGATGTGGAGACTAGAACAGAACTAGTGAATCAAACGGAATCAGGCACATATTCACTGGGTCACAAACAGCCTGTAGTGTGGTGTTAAAGGTCAGAGGTCACAGCGGTTTCCCTCTGTCAGTTTTAACTGTGATCTCGTTTTTCTGTTCTGGGTTTTCAGTGTGACGGTCTGAACCTAAAGCTATTCACTGCTAAGTTCTGATGGACTGAGAGGTCATGCTGTCTGATGAATCTGAACAGTGCCAGCGACTCAGCTGGTGGGTTGTTGATTAGAACCTACTCATCGTACTGGTACTGGTTTGGTTCTAGATGTTTGTGTTTTGCACCAGCTGTAACTCAGTGGTTCTGATCTGCAGGTGAATCCGGGTTCTAGTTCAGGGTTTGATTAATTTCTCTCACTGTTGGCGGACTGTGGTTCTGGAGAGATTAGAACCTGCTGCACTGAACATGTGCTGAGCAGACGCAAGCTGTGACTGTGAACCAGTCGACTGTTGGACTCTGACCTCCGTGTTTGTTAGTGTGGATTTAACCTTCAGCCTTGAACACGCACGCACGCATGCACGCACGCACGCACAAACGCACACACACGTTATATCAGCTGCTCCACTTTACATGGCTTCTGTTTTTTCAGTTTTTGGTTACATGTATGAAGAAAATGCTTTTCTGGACTTTGATGACGTCTCTGGTGGTTCTGCTTCCAGCTCAGTTTGTGGATTTTTCCACGTGTTCGAGTGAGTCCTTCGAGTGGATGAAAGGACTCATTCAGCTGCTCTGGTTCTGTCTACACGGATCAGCATGTGTTCAAAGACACAGGAGACACAGTACAAAAATTGTTTAGTTATGAATGTGTTAGCCTAAGGTACATCCATGCTTCTTATTTATTTTTTTTTATTTATTTTTTTGCTCCGATTGTTTACTTAACAGATTTGCTTGGTTTCAGCAGCTGGTTGCACCCCTTACCCCCCCCCCCCTCCCGCATACACACCCTAAAGCAGAAACCTAACCTGTCCACCAACACAGCAACATCACACACATTTTGGATTAGCTTTTTATCTATATATTATATAGATATTATTATATATTCTATATATACTCTTCTTGTTAAAGCAAAGCTGTCCATCACAATGTGGCATTCAGCGTAATATATGCTGCTTGCTAAACTGCTGGACAGAACAAAAAAAAAAAAAAAAAAAAAAAAAAAGACACAGGAGATGAGTTCTGGTCCAAAGCTTATAAGTAAATAATAAGTTTATTATTGTAACCAGGATGTACCAGAACATTTAATGCCTGACCCGCACTTTGTTCGGACTTGTTTCAGTCCAGCCTCCACGCCTCTGTTCCCGTTACCATGACAACCAAGGAGCCGTTAAGTTTGAACTGACCTGTTCCGTAGAGGTAGTGGAGCCTGTTTTTGCGAGGCCAGTGTGTGCTGAATGGTCTTTGATAAGCTGCAGCAGGATGTGAACGAGGAAGTGAACTGATCTGAAATCAGGGATTAACCTGCCAGCTGCAAACAGAACCTGACCAGCAAATCAGCTGATTGAAGTAGTGATGCTGCGTTCGCTGACACACAGTAGCGCTGTTGTTCTGGGTGGTTGAGCCTCAGCTGATCTTAGATCAGAATGATGAAGATGAAGATTATTCAGCTTTATTCTGTCTTTCATTGCTTCTCATTTTTGTTTGGTACTTTGTTTTGTAGTACTTGTAATATTCATATTTGTACTAATATTAGTAGAATTAGTATTTGTGGTAATATTATAGTATTTGTATTTGTAGTACTTGTAGTAGTAGTAGTAGTAGTAGTAGTAGTAGTAGTAGTAGTGTTGGGTGTGAACTTTTCTTTGTCACAGTAACTTGTTACAACAAGTTTGTTGCTTTAACAACTTGATTCTGTTGTTTTTGGCAACAGGAGCAACAGATAGACATGAGGTCCAGAACCTCATGGTGAGTCGTGGATTGGACCAGAACCTGTGAAGCTCTGACAGCAGCAGCTGATCATAGTTTCCTCCCCTTTACGGGCTCATGTAGCAGGAATGCGATGCAGCTTTTTGTGGAACGACGTCTCACTGGTGCCGGGTTAAGTCAATCAGAACCGGGTTTTTCCACTTTGAGTAAACCTGAGTCTTAACAGAAAGCGTCATCCAATCCTCTCCTCATAGCTAAGCATGTAGTCACGTAGGTGTCACCACACCTGGACCAGGACCAGCCATGTGGACCGGAACCATGTGTGTAGCTATGTGTTACTAGTTTGTTTGTAAAGTGAGCTTTTCTGGAGCTGAGGAATCTACAGTCTGTGAGCGTGTTCTGTCCTCGGGCTGCAGCCGTGGATTCAGATCTCGGCTGCATGGAAAGCGTGAAGCTACATGTTTCCTGCGTTTCGGGCCTCTCACATTCCTCCTTTATCATCTGCTGAAATGTGCTGGACAGACTCCAGACATGGTCTCCTGCCAAACCAGAACACACTGGAAATAGAAGGCAGCTTAACCCTGAAGCAGCCAGGAAACACTCTGTCGCTGGGTTGAAGTGGATCATTGAATCGTAGCTCTGATCAGTTTGAGCCAGAACACGAGATCCAGAGACGCTCTTTACAGGCCTGAGTGTGGAGCTTCCTGTGCTGTGTTTGGACCACACCCAGTGTTTAGTCGCAGTTAATGCGTTGACTGTGTTGACGTCGCTGAGGTTTGGTCATGCAATAAACTTTCCAGCACTTTCAGAACAGTTTGGACAGTTTCTTCAGGAAAGTAAAATGTATGAGTAAAAGTAAAGGCTCCATTAAAGGCTTGTTTTATGACATCAATTGGAACATTAGGCCATTTTATCATGTTGTGCAAGTAGTCAGACAAAATGTTTATTGTGAGAAACTGGAAAGAACAAACAGCCTGATTCCAAAAGATGAACTTGGGCTCATGAATCCTCACTTCCTTCACTGACACAGTGAAAAAATCAGACTGATGAGGAAATGATCACAAGGTTATTTAAGTTTACATTACATTGATGTCACATTTATAAAATGTCAAATGTTCTTGTGTCTCACAGATTAAGAACACGACGTAAATTCAGCCATCTAACTTTGGATATTACGAAACAAATTCATCTTGGATCTTCATCTTCCTTTTTTGATTACATTTTGGAAAAGTTATTCTTTTACCGTCTGATTTTGAGTCCGAGATTCAAACATTGGATATTCACGGTGCTTCACTACTGAGGTGGGATAGATTTGGAGTCCTGGTCTTCTGAGAGCCGGAGCAGTTGCTTGTCTGGATGCCCCAGGATTACCCACAGGCTGCAGTTTCTCATCCAGCCTGCAGGGCGGCGGCAGAAAGCGGAGGCCGGCAGCTCGGAATGAGTGACTTCTGGCACAAGATGGGCTGCTGCGTGGTGGCTAAACCCCCACCGGTGAGTAACAGGACACAGGGAGACACCCACTGGCCATGTTCAGGTAAAACACACACGACAGGAGGAGGAAGAGAGTTCAGAGATCAGTCAAACGACAGATCACACAGTTTCCACTGCAAATACTTAAAGGCTCTAGAAAACCCTCTAGAAGTTCCACAGTAACACTTCTCCAGTAGGACAGTGGTTTTGTTCACTAGAGGATGTAGTGCCAGTGTCCAGCTCAGTCCAGATGTTCCACATGTTCTCATTACAAACAGGTTTAGTATCAGCAGCACTGCAGTCCTTTACTAGACACGTGATGGTTTATACATTGACTGCTTGTCGGCTCAGAAGAAGCTTTTTGTCCTCTGAGGGAAGTGAAGTCCCCACAGCGTAGGTGTGCTAGCACACTTATGTCCCCACTGCATAAGTAAAACACATTTTACTTTACTCAAGTGTAAACAGGTGGTAGAGCTTCCTGTTTGATGGTGAACTCTGACCCCTGCGGGCCAACACCCTCTTCCTGTTTCTGACAGTGGCGACTGTGATGGAGGCATCATCAACACGCGAACGGGGACGTCTTGCACCGCTGTCTCCCTTTTGTCTCCCATTTTTAGACTCTGGTGTTTGTTCCATTGTGTCACTGCAACAATACACCAAATAAACTGAACTTCCTCTGAAAACTCAGCAGTAAAGGATGTTCAGCACATGCTCAGTAGGTGATGTAACTTCAGTTTCTCTCAATTCAACACCTCACCGGACAAAAAGCAAAAAAAATTCACTTGTTTGACTTGATTATAATTGATTCGCTTTTTTCCCAGATCAAGAATCAGTGATCCATAATGTGTATGAACACAAATGAATTCAGAACCGACATGATAATGGAGTTTAATTGATGTGAATCCCTGCTGTTGTTGAGCAGCACAGACTTAAAGCTGATTTGATTTGTTCTTCATCAGAAGTTGTGAGATTGTGGTTTGGGCGGCGCTGAGGCGTCCCAGCATGTCCAGCCATGTTCAACCACCTCTTTCCTCCGCCTTCCTCCTTTTGAAATTCCAGTCTGTCCCCTGCTTTGAGGACTGACTACCACATAATGATGATGATGATGATGTTGGTGATGAAGCACACTCCTTTCTTCCCTGTTCAAAGACCAGCAAGCAGTGAAACATTGTGACTTCACAAACCGCTCTGAGATCAGTTTGGATTCAGAGGATTTCCTCTTGCAGATCTTGGAAAGCCAGGAAGCATTCCACTGACCTTAGACTCTGTTGTAGTCTCTGTCTCTGTCATTTCCAGCTCTCACATTGGCCACGCCTCCTCATTACATCACTTCCTGGTTTTTGCCTCTGCTTCCCCTGATCATCAGGGCCACACCTGGATTTCATGCACTATGGCGTTGCATCATTTCATAGTCTTAGTCTGTGCCGATCTTGTTGGATACCTGTTGAAAGCTTACAGGTAAACTGCTAACACTTCACCGTGTTAGTTCCTGCTGTAGCAGCCATTTTGCATTCAATCACTTGTAGTTCACTTGTAATTCTTGTATTATATTTCCATTGGGCTGTTCAGAGGCAGAACCTCTCACCCCCCCTCCTGTAGCTTCTGAAATTAGATGCTGTTGAAGCTGAGACTTACAGAAGCTGAACCTCCAGGTCAAAGGTCAGAACCTTAAGCCTTCTGATGTTTGGCTAATATCATTCTAGGAACATCTGCTCCCCTCCTCATCACACCCTAGATCTGTCACCCCAGAGGGTTCTTACATAAGGCCTCTGAATAATCCATAATCCTCTAGGATCTGATGGAAATGGCCACGGCTCTGATGTTTCTCGATGAACACACATTTCTACACAGGAAGATTAACTGGGCTCTGGCATCAGAATAAGGGTTTAACAGTCTTCAGTGGCTGAGTGGTTAACGGCTCTGTTATTTTAAGGTTGCGTCAACAGTTTGTTGGTTCAGCTCAGGCATGTCAGAAACTGATGAGACTGAGAGAGAATGCGGACGAGTAGAAACACATCAGACCCAACGGGTCAGAACCTGAGTGAAAGGAAACATGTACATGGAAAATAATAAACTAACAACACATCAACATGTACACACTGAGTGTGTGTGTGTGTGTGTGTGTGTGTGTGTGTGTGTGTGTGTGTGTGTGTGTGTGTGTGTGTGTGTGTGTGTGTGTGTGTGTGTATATCAGATTTCAGTGAAGTCAAACATGAGAAATACACAAATGCACATGATAGAAACATTTTAAAAAAAGTCTGTCTGTCATGTTCTCACCTGTGTAGAAGAAGAGGAGGAGGAAGATCGATCGCAGTATGATTGGAGAGCCAACTAACTTTGTCCACCTCACACA
The DNA here is from genome assembly GCF_900634795.4 of Betta splendens. Classification (NCBI taxonomy): domain Eukaryota; kingdom Metazoa; phylum Chordata; class Actinopteri; order Anabantiformes; family Osphronemidae; genus Betta; species Betta splendens. Next base: position 16,108,419 of record NC_040891.2, on the reverse strand, counting down.
CATCGGCTCTGGAGAGATGGCAGAAGGACTTCAGCCGGTGAGAGTCCACACCTGATCCCCTGATCTCCTTTAGCTCCTTCGCCAGACCAGTGTGTGTGTGTCCTCCATTTCTGTTTAATGTCTCATTTATTTGCACCAGTTGGCGCCCTTCATGCTGTTCCTGATTGTTTATATTTGTGAAGATTCATATAAACAAGATTGTTATCAGGCTGTTTCAGATGAAACACAGATATTAAGTCAAACATTTTAAATGTCTGTGTAAAAGCTAAACATGTCCGTTTGTTTTGTTCACAGTCGGGGCCGGTTCAGGAGCAGATGAGGTCCAAAGGGCCCAGCATGAACGGCAGGAACAGCCTGCTATAGCCGGTAAACACCTCCGTCTGCTTAGTCCTGGTTCTGCACCGCTCACGGTGTTGCTCCTTTACACGACACAGGAATCTATTACATTAGTTGTAAATGGAGGCAGAACTTCAGCCTTTCGGAGTGAAAGACACTTGCTTTGTTACTAAGTCCTTTAACTCTGATCTTGCTGCATCTTGTGGTTTCTGACCTGCAGGGGTGCTAGCAGCAGCACTCGGCACATTTTAATCATGTGTTTCATTGTTCAGGAAGGTGTGAAACTGATCCAGATTCCATAATCCTCTCCTGCTTCAACCTCTGATGCCCCAATTCAGCATCTGATCACCAGAGGGGTTGACCCCTTCGCCACTGCTAAAGTGTGCACTGTACCTGCACCAGCTTTGGGGGACACTGTCCTAACATCTGGACCTGGAAGCTTCACCCTCGGGAAAGCGTGGCTGCTCCGTTTCTGTAGAACCTTTAGAGTCCAGACTGAAATGGTGTAGCCACAGTCACAGGACCCAGGTTTCACCAGAAACGAACTAGAACTACATCTCCCAGCATTAAACCTCTGACTACTCCAAACTGCAACACAATGGAAACAGTTTATAATGAATTATGTAATATTTTTGTTGTTATGTTCAGGCCAAATGTGGAGAATTTACCCTCAGTATTCAATTATCTCTAGAGTCATTTGACTCCACTTCCCAGAATTCAACATACTGTATCTGCCTTATGACAGAAAGTCTGTATTTAAAATGTCTCCAGTGAAGCTACATTTCCCAAGTTTAATTGGGATGGTATCTAAACCCCATCATCTAGTAGAGTCTGAGCATCACTACATTACCCATAATCCCACAGTTTAACCCTGACTTGGTGGAAAGTCCCTCCACGGACTTCTTTTCCCACGATGCTTCACTGCTCAGGTCTCCTTTGTATTTAGCTCTAAGGATCATCACAGCTCAACTCTGTTTAGTTTTCTATTTTAGACGCTGGACTTCAATTTCCAGGGTGCTTTGCTCTGCACAGCCTCACAAGTAGTGCATGAGGAACGAGTCTTATTTCAGGGGATGGGAAAGTCCCGCGAACCCCTGCGTCACTGGACTGTGTGTGTGTGTGTGTGTGTGTGTGTGTGTGTGTGTGAGTGATGTCATCCAGCAGTTTAAATATAACGAGGAAACCACATGACATGTTCACTGTCTCCAAGGATACGCAGTGCTTTGACTCTGGCTTTCACATTGAGAAATTTTCTTCCATGTTGCTTTGGTGGATAATCAGCCGATTTTAGTATTTTAAATTCAGGCGAATCACTGAGTTTTGAGCTCGCCTGCTGCTCATGAGTTCTCCCGGTTTCTATTTTCTGCCTTTTCTAATGAAACGTCCTGAAAAAACAAAGCATATGTAGTACTAGAAATTAGATATTTCTCATTTTTGAGTTTTAGATATGTTTAATATATTCTTGTCACAATGATCTGTTCAGCAGTAAAGAGCTGAAAACAAACAAGCTGGTAGAAAAGACAAAGGTGAGAGTCAGAGCAGCTTAAAGTTCACTGAACAAATGTCATTATGGCCGTTTGCCAGTTCACAGTCCAGCTGTAGGTGATTTTTTTGTAGTTTGTGATTACAGTTAAACAACAAGCGAACGGTGTAGCATGCGAGTGAGTCACAGGACAGTCACGCTCTGGGGGAGATTCCTCTGAATCTGTTTCCCTTTGCATCACGGTAAGCGGTTATCATGGAAACAGCTGCGTCACAGTGATGTCCACCTTCCACTTTCTGCTAGTTGTCGAGACCAAAGAAGCTGCCGACCTGTGGATGCGCGTCACGTGACTCAGTCTCACACTGAACTTCCTGATGTGAAACCAGAAACTGATCCTGTGTCTGTCTGAGCTTCTCTTTAATGTTGTTTATTACAGATGTTTACTGTGTTTTTCTAAACACATTTGTGCTATAGTTTGTTGATGTTTGACCAGTTTCTGTAGGAGAACTGAAATACTTTAGTTATTATTTCTATTGTATCAGCTGTTGACTGAGACCTAATAAACTTTAATCTGATGTGAACCAATTGGCCCAAAGTCCAAAGAACTCAGCTCAGAACCTGTTTGTTATTTTGTAGACTGCTTAAAGAAACATCTGTAGTAGCAAAGTCCATGCAGAGAAAACATGAACAAACAAAAATACTGAGGGTTTTAACTGAGGAATATGTTGATGTGGATGCTGAGGTAGTAAGTATTAGTTGAAGAAAAGACAGAAATATTGATGCTCTACAAACATGATATTATAAACATTCTTATGTTATTGCGTTATGCAATGTTCCTCATGACGACTGAATGAATCCTCCAAAGTGTTTCACCAGCGTCGTTCACACACAGACGCAAAGAAACGTCTGATGGTTCAGCTACAACCTGGTTCACAGGTTCTGCAGAGACCACAAAGCTGTGAGGACTATCTGATCAAAACTGGGTCAGAACCAGGAATTCCGGTGTGGCCGCTGTTTGAGTGGCCTGTGAATGTCCTCACAGCAACAGTAAGACAACGGCATGTGTCTGTGATCGTGAACTTGAGCGCTGCCATGGAAACCGCAGCAGGAAACAGGCCTAATGGAAGACTTAAGTGTGATTGTTCATGGGTTACTGCGAGGATTGGTCTAGGTGGTGGTACAGCTAGACAAGCACACACACTCGGCTCTGCGTTCCTGTTTACTGAGGTTCCTCAGCTGTGACCTCATTTCCTTCCTGTCCAGCTCCATTTCCTGAACAGCCACTGGGTTCATATCGACCCCCACCACACGTGTTTTCCTGTTGTGCAGAGTGAGCACAGTGTTCCCTGTCACACATAATAAAATGGCTCCAGGTAGTCATGACCCTTGACCTGAGCTTTAACAAACCCAAGCAACATGAGTTGGGGCTTCACAGTAACAACATGAGGTGCTGGCCTCCATCTGAGCCTTCACTGGGCTTCAGGCTGGTTCCCCAGGTCAGGTCACACAACAACAATAAGCAGGAAGTAGGGACGTACTCCACACACTCAGGTAGCTCAGGTAGCAGCTCCCTCCAATGAGTCAATGTAAGGAAGCAAGCACCATTTACTCTACACTATTACCAGTGAAGTCTCATGTTTTAATGGTTATTTTATTGTTTAAAAACAATGGGTGATTTGATCCATAAGAATAATAATAATAATCCATCATGTGTAAAAACTGATTCTAAATTCTGATTCTGTTATTCGAGTAATAAAACATCTTCAGGATGATTAAATTTACTCACAAAATGATGAAATACTTAAAATGCTGTTAGTTCAGGATTAAAATGGTGTAAATGAATCACATTACACTCAGGCATGTTAACTATCAGCAAACAGGTTCAGTCCATCCGTCCTGACTGCTGGATCTTTGTGTTCTACCTGATCAGCTGCTGCTCGTACCTGCAAGGAGCAGAAAACGGTTCAGACCTAAAGTGATGAGTCTCATGATGCTCAGCAAAAAAGCAGTAGGATGAATAAGGCTCAGTTCCGTATCTGTCTTCAGGTTCACTGTTCAAAAACATACAATTTGAGGAAATTTAAATAGTCTGTGACTGGTTCTGTGTGTCTATGTCAGTAAAATGAACATGGGACTGTAAAACAAAGTTAGAACAGGAGCATTAGCTCCAAAATACTCTGGGTCACAATGTAAAATATAATAATAATCACTCACTGTCTGACACAATCTGGTATCTGCACATGCTCAGTGGGGACTAAGTGAGAAAGATCCTGGAGGCTGTCGACAAACTGAAGCTTCCTGCTGAACTTCGAGCTGAGGAGAAAGCGGTCACAAGGTCAGTGACAGACACTCTGCTGGTTTCTTACGTGGAGGTGAAAGGAGGCAGCAGACCTGATGAAGGGCTTGATGATGGTGATGAGGGCTTTGATGTACCAGGTGGGATGAACCACGTAAAAGCCTTTCAGGTTCTTCCTCAGTCTGTGGACACGGACAGGATCAAGTGAGACCAGCAGGATGTGCCACCACTACAAACACACTTCAGTGGTAGTACTGCAGAGCTGTTTCTACTGCGCACACACATCAGGCAGCTTGTTCAGACCTGTGGACTCAGTGACTCAGAGGAACCACAGCCAGAACCTCTTACAGACTGATGTTCTGGTTCTGCGAGTTCTACCATTCGCACGTTGAGACAGAGATCTGAGAGAACCACAGTCATTGTGTTGTTAATGTGTGTGAGACGTGCTACCTCCTGTCGATGGTGGTGTAACACTCTCTGAGCCAGCCGATTCCTGGGACTCTGTCCTTCTGTCCTCCAGCACAAAGATACACCATCACATAGTTTTCTGCAACCATCAGCTCCAGAGTCCCGACCACATACCTGCCGAGGGACGGATCCGACTGTGTCATACAGCAGCACACATGTTCACAGTGGACACGAATGTGAGGTCGATACCTGAACAGGTGATCCATCACATACTGGTAATTATGAAGACTGTTCTGTGGCAGGTAACAGGACGAAAACACAATGATGTCATTCATACCATCTCCATAGTAACCTGGGAGGAGAAGGAGAGCAGGTAACCCAGCTGTTTGTCATGGGGGGCTATGGACCACCCCTCAGTAATTTGTACCTCCGTGGGACAAAACCCTGAGGAACGGCTCCAACACGCTCATGTTGACCCGGCTCTCCTGGGGGGGGTCTCCTGTGGAGAAACAGCGCCACCTGGTGCCCTGGCTGTCCACAATGTCCTCCCTCTCCAAGTCTGTTGTAGCTGTAGAAGGTGCCAGAGAACTGGAACTGGTGACGAGCGGTCTGCGTCGGTGGGGCGCGACACCGAGACGCCGCAGTTCTTCTGGAAAACGAGCACACGTTCTTTTTTTCAGATCGAACTGCGAGGGATGTGGTGGGAGAGACTCTGGACTGTTTAAGCTCTGACCTTCCAGATCGTACACAGGGAAAGGCAGCGATTCGCTGTCGGACGGCGTCTCCATGGCGTCCAAGTCGAAGTCGAGTCCCGCATCTTCATCCTCCTCAGGTGAAGGGGAGAGGAAGGCGGGGGGGAAGTCCTCAGAGACGGTGGACTCGCTGCGACCTGCGGTGGAAGACTTCATCATCAACCCATCGTCCTGATCTGCTGTAATAATCAAAGTGTGCACTTCTCTGATTGCCTTCTTCTTAATTAAACGTGTCTGACTACATGTTGTCAGGTCTGTAATTACAGGAACAAAGGAACCACGGCAGCTGCTCTAAGCTCAGCTCTATAATATCTTGGTTCTATTTTTTATACAGTGAACGCTTTTTCACCCAGCGACAGGCTGAGAGCTGGAGCGAGCAGCACTTTCTTCTTTGTCGGCTGTGTCAAGGCCAAGCTGCTGGGGGGAACTGGAGCCATCGTCCCTCCAGTCCTGACCAGACCTGCAGCAGCTTCCTCCCCCGGCCTGTCTCTGGGTGCTGTCCAGGGTTTGTGCTGCGACCCGCCCTCCGCTGCTCCTGATGACAGGAAGGAGGGGGAGGAGTCAATCACTGACAGTCTGTCACCCGAGTAGCCTTGACAACATGAAAACGCTCTGTGAGCTTCCTGAGCTTCTAGACCAGGGTGTGCCTCAGGGCCGCTGTCCTGCTGGTTTTCCAGCTCTCTCTGCTCATCACCTTGAACAGGTGTGTCAGTTGGCTCGTGCAGCTGCTGATTGACTGAACACACCTGATCAAGGTGATCAGTAAACTCTGGGGAAGGAGAGTTGGAAAACCAGCAGGGGACGGGTTTGAGTTTGACGCCCCTGGTCTAATCCAACATGTGCAGTCACAGGTAAACATGTATTTATGTCTGTGAGTAAGAAATACAGTAAATCACCTAAACTCAAAATAAACAACTAACCTTATGCTCAAATAACCAAAAATAAACTTCAAATAAGGAAACTAACTTCAAGACGATAAAAACGTTTCATCACCTGTTGAAGCTGCAGCAAAAGCATCTGTAGTATCAGCCTCAGTACATGCAGGATCCGTAGTACTAGTACTACGTATGATATCGGTAGTACTAGTACTACCTGTGGTATCTGTAGTACTAGTACTACATGTGGTAACTGTAGTAATAGTAATAGGTGTGGTATCCGTAGTACTAGTACTACGTATGATATCTGTAGTACTAGTACTACATGTGGTAACTGTAGTAATAGTACTAGGTGTGGTATTTGTAGCACTAGTACTAAGTGTGGTATCTGTAGTACTAGTACTAGATGTGGTATCTGTAGTACTAGTACTACGTGTGGTCCATGGGCTCCTGTGCTCGTCCTCCAGCAGAGACCTGCTGAAGACAGAAACACACTGGAAACAAACTGCTGCACGTGTTGACTAAGGTTCTGTGAACTGGAACTCTGACCTGGGTGCGTCGTCCTCCTCTCTGGACTCCATGTTGTTTCTGCTGGTGGAGGTAAATGATCAGATTTTCACGTGGAACCAGCTCGTTGACTGGTTCCAGAACCAGAACCTACAGAAGAGAGCAGGTCCAGAGTGCCGGTCAGACTGAAGAACCAAGTTTGTTCCAGTCTTCGGTGGTTCAGAGCTGAAGTAATGGGCTTCCTTCCAGTGGAGTCCCACAGACAGGCTGGAAGCTTAACACACCTGGAGCCTCACCTGATGACATCACTCACACTTTATGACCCTGACACGTCCCCACCAACAGCACCGTCGTCTCACAGGCAGACCCGGTAGGAGGCAACAGCTCCCCCCAGTGTCCTGCTTCTATTTCCACGGTACTGACCAGCCTCTTGACCCAGAGTCGACCTCACCGCAAGTTCTGGAAGGGAACAGACGAAGAGCACAGTCACTGAACTGAGACTGAAGTACACTCTGTAAGTGGAACAGCTGAGGTGTGGTGTCTTGCATGCCGAGGGCCCACCCTGTTACCGTGGCAACAGTGACTGTAAAACTCAACAGGGCTGTAAAGTGCAGCGAACATGTTTCTACCTGAGCAGATAAGTTCTTCCCTTCAGGGTGTGAAGCAGCACAGCTCCATGTCTCGGTACGACACCAATACACCACATATAGCAGAAAGCTACAGGACTGTTATTGCCCAGCAGCTGGACTCCCTCTGGGACTTCAGTGCTACATTGGTGTCCAACCCTGGTCCTCGAGACCCACTGTCCTGCTGGTTTTCCAACTCTCGACTGATTACCTTGAACAGTGTGTCAGTTAGCTGCTGGTGGACTGAACACACCTGGTCAAGGTGATCAGTATTAGCTGTGGCAGGGAGGGTTGGACAAGCAGCAGGACTGAGGCTCTGCAGGTCCAGGGTTGGACACCCCTGCTTTAGATGTTTGCACTCTACTACACAAGGCAAAAATGAAGACAGTCCTGAAGTTTGATTCCTGAGTCACCCTGTGTCCGTCCATGTGTCTGCCTGTCAGTCCTCCCGTCTGTCCGCCCTTAGGTCTGTCTATCAATCTGTCTGTTCTCCGGTCCTCCGGTCCGGTTCCTAATACCGTCCACCTGCCCATGCATCTGTCCGACCTCATGTCTGTCCATCCATTTGTCTTACTGTCTGTCATCCAGCCATCTGCCCGTCCGTCATCCTGCCTGCCTGTCTGCCTGCCTGTCTGCCTGCCTGCCTGTCTGCCTGCCTGCCTGCCTGCCTGTCTGTCTGTCTGTCTGTCTGTCTGTCTGTCTGTCTGTCTGTCCGTCTGTCCGTCTGTCCGTTTGTCCTCATGTCTGTCCGTCCGTCTCTCTTACTGTCTGTCATCCAGCCATCCACCCCTCCTCCTGTCTGTCTGCCTGTCTGTCTGCCTGTCTGTCTGTCTGTCCACCTGTCCGTCTGTCTGTCCGTCCGTCCATCCGTCTGTCTGTCTGTCCACCCGTTCCTTTTCCCGTCCCCCTGTCCATTCATCTGTCTGACCTCATGTCTGTCCATCCATTTGTCTTACTGTCTGTCATCCAGCCATCTGCCCGTCCGTCATCCTGCCTGCCTGCCTGTCTGTCTGTCCACCCGGCTGCCCGCCCGTCTGTCTGTCTGTCTGTCTGTCTGTCTGCCTGCCTGCCTATCCGTCCGTCCGTCCGTCCGTTCGTCTGTCTGTCTGTCTGTCTGTCTGTCTGTCTGTCTGTCTGTCTGTCTGTCTGTCTGTCTGTCTGTCTGTCTGTTATCAAGCCATCCACCCCTCCTGCCCGTCTGTCTGTTCGTCCATCTGTCTGTTTGTTTGTCTTTTTCTCCGTCCATCTGTCTGCCTCTCTTATCATAGTAATACTAGTACCGAAGTAGTACTAACAGTAGACACATGTACTGCAGTGACGTCATAGTTCATCCTGATCGTTCACATTCCAGCAGCTACTTCACTGGAAACTGTCTAAAGTGAAAGTGGTTCCAAGAGTACTTTGGTTCCGCGGGGTGAATGTGGGTCTGTGGGTCCGGGTTGTACTGGGGCACTGGTTCTGGCTGGTTTAGAGCTGTGTGGTGTTTGTCTTCCCAGAAGATGAAGCTGTTGCTGCTGTTTCTTGCTGTCCTGGACGGTAAGCTCGACCCATCTAACTACTTCCTTCTATTGTAAGCCGGTCAGGAGTTCCTGTCTTGGGAAGCTACCTCAACATTTAGCTCCACATGTACGATACACGGATGCGATGATGTTTGATGCTGATGCAGCTTTTAAAGTGACTTTTGTAAAGCGGCAACTCTGAAGCGTCCAAATGAAGCAGTTGTGTTGAACCTGGTATTTAAATGGCAACATCTGCTGACACACGTCTGACATTGGCGTTCATCCGAGGCCAAGAGAGGACTTTTATTCTCATACTCACTGAAGTTCTTGTTAAGAAATAAACTCACTGTAAATGAGCCTGAGCCAAAGATGAGTGTATCTGTCGTCCAGGCTCTCAGCGAGCTCCGGCCGTGCAGGTGGAGGTGTACGAAGGGGCCCGGTCTGTCCTGCTGCCCTGCAGGGTTTCCTTTGTACTCGAGGACACCACAGTGATGTGGGACCGCTACGACCTCAGTCCCACAACCGTCCACCAGTGGTACGAGGGCCGAGACGAGCTGGACAACCAGAACCAGCGGTTCAGCGGCCGAACAGCGATGGCGTCAGGTGAGGCAGAACCTGGGGACCTGAGCCTCAGTCTGAGAAATCCACAAGCGTCTGATAGCGGGAACTACTCCTGTGTCATCAGCAAGAGGAAGGAACAATTGAGACTAAGGAACATACAGCTGAAGGTCAAAGGTCAGAGTCAGTGCTGTTAGTTACAAGCGTTTAACTTCTGGATCTGCATCTGACACACTGAGCTCCAGCCACTGTAGCTCAAGACATTTACCTGCTGTTGTTCTGCCAGTGTCCAAGGTGGAAGTGAAGGTGGAGCAGGGATCTCAGTCTGTCCAGCTGCCCTGTGAGTCCCCGCCTCCCCTGCCCAAGGGCACCAGGGTGGAATGGACGCGCTCCGACCCCAAACCCATGATCGTCCACGTCTTCCCCAACAGCAGCGATCGGCGCCAACAGCAGGACGAGCAGTTCTGCAGCCGCACAGAGATGAAGGCGGACCTGCTGAGGAGCGGGGACCTGGGCGTGACGCTGAGGTTCCCCACAGAGCGAGATAGTGGAGAATACGTGTGCAGTGTGTACAGAGAGGGAGACGTGCTGAGGCAGAAGGTGGAGCTGCGTTTGGTCAAGGGTTAGTGCTTCACACGCACATCCACAGCTTCACCGCTCACACTCACATGTCTGTCGTCCACAGAAAAGTTCCCAGCCTGGGCCACGGTTCTGATGGTTCTGCTGGGTCTTGGACTTGTTGCTGGCGGAGGTTCAGCTCTTTATTTGTGGCAGAACTTTACGAAAGGTATGTTCTCACCCTTTAGTTAGAACTTCATTCTCGGAACCACAGTTGTCGTTGGTTCTTGTTGTGGCTGCAGCAAAACAAATGGTTCCAACAACGAGAGCGCTTCACTTCTGTCTGTTACATTGTAATGGTGGAACCAGTGGACCCAGAGAGACACTAACCAAACTGAACCGGAACCCCTTATTTGTTTTCTTCCCAGTTCCCAAAGTGGAAGTAAGCGCTGGCGCCGACTCAGTCCTGCTGCCGTTTAGAACCAGCTCCAACCTGTCGCCAGACTTCACTGTGGCGTGGACCCGCTTTGGGCTCAGGCCCATGGTAGTCCACCTGTATCAGAACCAGAAAGATTGGCCTGACAAACAGAACCATGTTTACGCTAATCGCACAAAGATGACAGAAGAACCTGTACAAACCGGAGACCTCAGTCTGACCCTCAAACAGCCCCAGCCCCATGACAGCGGATTCTACACCTGCACCATCAACAATGGACGAGCCCAGCAGAAGACACACGTGAGGCTCCAAGTCAGAGGTCAGTGCCGGTGATTCGGGTCAGAGGTCATAGTCTTGTCATTGTGTTGTGACGTGGTGTGTTCTTCTCAGTTCCCCATGTGGTGGCGGTGGAGGGGGACGAGTCTGTTGTGCTGTCCTGTAGAACCAAGGTCCAACCTCCCCATGATGCCTTGGTGGAGTGGACCCGCAGTGAACCCTGGCCCATGATTGTCCACACGCACCAGATCGACTCCAGCCTTCCAGACAAACTGGACTGGTTCTACAGGAACCGCACCACAGTGAAACTGGAGAATAAAGTCCTGAGTCTGACACTGAAGGACCCAACGCTGTTTGATGCTGGCACCTACATCTGCACTGTGAGCAGAGCTGGACGGGTTCTGATGACTCGGAACATCTTGCTAAACGTCAAAGGTAAGTGTTGCTGTTGTCTGAGTTGTTTCTTGGTCTGCGTTGGCCTCAGCTCTGTCTGCTCTTCAGACCCAACTCTAAGCCAGGATGATGAAAGCAACCCAGCTGATATCAGCAGCGCCACACCTCTGATCGCAATGGAGGCAGTCTGAGGTCTGCTGGAGTTCATCATCAGAGGTTTAATGTGCACACCAGCAGCACACACTGGACCTAAGGGTCAGAGATCCCAGTAGTACATGGGATCTGGACTTACTGTGACTCTGTGAGGAACAAAACCTCCACCTTTCGAAACGTGTTATGATGGGATACTGCAGCGGTGGCTGGCTTCCTGCTGTGGCGTGAGGCAGAGGTGCATCACAGCTGCTCATCTTCTGAACATCTATCTGAGCTTCCACTAAAAAATATAAACAACCACAGAGGAGGATCTGGATCCAGTTGCAGGTCCAGGTCCAGGTCCTCTAAGTTGTACTAAAGCTGCAAATCCTAGATGGCTGATGTGTAGGAAGCCTCCTCTCCAGATCACCACACTGGCCCATTTCACAGCCAGTAAGTCTGTGTTGATGACCTGTAGTTCCTGAACTCTGGCTCATCAGCAGGGATCCACTGGCAGTGGATCTGCTGGATCCTGCTTTAAATTTCTGCTGCCATCGGATGCTAACGTTAGCATAACTCTACGACAACTTCAGCAGGCAGCAGCAGTCTCTATTGTTGTTGCAGGGGATTTCAATCAAGTTTGTCTAAAATGTGTTCTTCATCAGTCCTATTCAGATCACCCAGACTGATTTGACTACTGGTCTCAGCTGTTAGGTAGAAATGTTGTGACTGGTCGCTGTTACTGGTAGGTTGAGTTCAGAGGAAAAAATGATAGATCAGTGAGTTACAGAAGAACCACAAGGAAAGGAAACAGTTACGACTGTTGGTTTAGAAGAAATGATCAGTCCTAGAGTCTGAGCTGCTCTGAACAACATTACTAGGTCTGTCACAAAAGCAGAGAAACCAGTCTGGTACCATCCAGCAGAGTATCAGTGTTTGGTCCTGCTAGGACCCTGTCCTTCTACAGAGTTTCCTCTGACAAACACCTCCACACCTTCAAAACCACATTCATCGAACCCGGGATCAGAATCTAGTCTGGTTCCTCAGTGTCTTTGTGTTTCTAGGGTTTGGCACACGCGATATAAGATATAATTACAGTGTGAATTAGAGACCTGACGGGAGGCGGTGTTCAGGAGGGGACATCTACACAGTCCCGGTAGTAATTATTCTCCAGATGATGTCTGAATATTGCTTTATTACTTTTCAGTCTCATTTAGCTTGTTGTGGAAATCTTATAAAGAAATCAACCGGAGATCATCAGTGTGATAAACCATCATGTTGACACAGAGTGGATCACAATTACAGTACATCTAAGACGTAAGGCACATCTTACTATGTTTAAAGTATCCACTGAAGAACTGAGGACACAAGGCCTGTATTTATATCCTGTTACAAACCCCCACATGAGGTGTTGACTATTCTTTGATATATGAGTGCAGTAAACCACCCTTTACTTCCTTAACAATGTTCCCGAGGTCACCACAGTGAAACCTCCACCATTTGATAACCAAATGCTTGATGACCTCCAGGAACAGCCATCAGCCAGAGGCACAGCATCTCATGACGAACACAACATTTCCCACAAACTTCTGTTTCAATTTGAACGTCTTAGTGAATTAAACACTAATTTGTTTCTATTTACAAAAATCTTTTTTTCTTTTGTACAATGCACAAGATGAATAAAGGTTTGTGAAATAGAAAATGTATCTGTAAAACCTAAATCAATTAGTATTAGGGGTAATTTTATGTAATTTTAAGTTTTATTTCATATTCACTAGTATTAGAGTAATTAAGCACAATAAAATGAAAGAGGTAAAAGCCTGAGGAAATGTCCCCACGTTTTTTATTAATAAATAATCTAAGTCACATTGTTAAATAGTTCACATCTACCTGTATGGACAAAAGACGCAACTACAAAAGATTAATCTTCCAGAAACTCATTGGCAGAAGCAGTCTGAAGCTTCAAGGCGCATGCGCGTTGATCTGAGGCAGAACCGAAAAGGTAACACAATAACGTGATAATAATAACGATAATAATAGTAATGAATAAATGGAGCTGACGCTCGGGGCCTGTAAAGATGCCGAGCGTATCGGTTGTGTTGCCTTTCTATGTTCAGTTCAATATACTTATGATAAACGTGGACAAGTTAATGTACCGACATGTTGTAACAAGTAGATTTGTGTTACAGACATTAGCTGGTTGGCTGTAATATGTGGACCGAATCGATACAGTTCTCCTTACAACTTTAAGGGCTTCAATGCTCTGGTTCCGTGTTACTGGGCCGTTAAATACGGGTGTACTCTGCTTAAGTCTCCGTATGTGTGGGTTCTGGAGGATAGCCGCCTGCTAGCAAGCAAACTCTAAAGCTCAGCTTGTGACACAGTGTTAGGTACAGATTGTTTTGTTTCTATTGATACACGAATGTATTACCTATTGCAACGAATGTTTATTTAGTAGTTCTGTTATTGCGGTGAATGTTAAAACTAAAAGTTTTGACGCTAGCTAGTCAGCTAATGGCTAACGCAGACGTTAAAGTTGACTGGACATTACAGCGTTGTCATTTAGTAGGCGGGGCCTGTGAGAGGAGTGGGACGTAAACAGCTAGCATGCTTGGTCGGTGCCCCAGTCACCGCAGATTTCACACGACTGATCCTGGTGTCGGTGAGCAGCATCTCATCAGACCCACTGCTGGTTCTGACTCAGAGGCGAATTTCTCAGCTTTTTCTCGGGCCGACTCGTTGCGTTTGTGGAACGGGCGCTTACTTGCTAACTGATTTAAGCTAGCTTCAGGGAGTTGTGCTTGTCTGAAAGCTGCTTAAGACTGAGCCGTCCGCTTCGTGGAGGTGGTTCCGTCAAGGTTCTGCTGAGGAGACGTCGCTGTGGAGGACTAGAGTCCGCATAATTCGTTCAGCGCGAGTACGTACAAGTTTTACTGTGAGTTATTGTGAGGTCCTTCCCTGACTCAGCAGTGCTGTGCGAAACCTAAAAAGCTGCTTTGACTAATGACTGATCTGTTTACCCACACACACTGTTTGTTGAACGGATACACACCGTTTCACACTTTGCCTCACTGCACTGTTTTTAATAAAGTTAAACCGAGGCTTGAACTCCCAACAGACACAGACAGAGCAGCAGGGTGATTAGTGAATACTGTTCTGTTTCAGGTCACAGCTGTGTGTGTGTAACTGTATATTTGTGGCAGTCTTTCAACATTAACACACAAACACACTGTCACCAGTGACTCAGGCTCACAACTAGGTACTGTTCACATGGGACATTTTAGTGTGAAGACACACTAAAATGTGTGTGGCTTTTTGTCGTTTGTTCCTTTTTACTTGTAAGTGAATATGAACCTGCTTCACTGTTGTGCTGGCATTAGTTATTGCTACTTACTGTTCATAGCGGAATAGCATCTTTAGTTCAGCGTTTTTATTTCTTTCTCCTCCGCTCTGACGTCATCACCACGATCATTCGTCCCTATCAAACAGTGAAGGCTTTATCTGACTGACCGACTTTGTGTTTTTCTTTTCTGCTTTCTAACCAGTTTTGTTCGGGACGAAGGATTTGACCAGCACTGGAAATATCACGTTAAATGACCGATAAGAAGGTGTATTTGTTTTGTCGAGGGCACCCTGATGGATTGAGGACGAGATTACCTGTGTCCTATTCAAACTACAGCTGCTTCTGACCAAATTGCACATCAACTCTGAGGTTGAGTTTGTTTATGACAGCCTCAGTTTTTAATGTTTTTTAACATTTGTTACTTGTGTGTAAGAAGCACGTATTTGTTCAGCTGATGATGGCGGAGTCCAGCTCTGAGGCAACAGCGACAACAGAGATACTCATCCAACACAGCACAGAGGAACCACCCTTCAGCACAGAAACCTCTAAAGAATTGCATGTAACCATGACAACCGGGCAGGGCTGGACAAAGTCGAATGTTGGCATTGAAGTTCATAGCGGCAGCACTGGTAGTCTTCAAAAGGAGGAGAAGGCCACATCCCCAGAGTCATCGTCACTAACACCTGAGACTAGGACGATAACCACAGAAGAAGAATCTGAGTTAGCCAGGCACATCAAGACCGGAGAACAGGAGGGAGACCCGGGTAAGCCCAGACCAGGCTCCCCTGGCAAAGAAAATGAGAAGCAGGATGACTTAGTCCCTAACGAAGTGATTGCATAGTCATCAAAACAGGTTTTACTTGCTTCATTGAACCTGAAGTTTTTGACCTGAAATGTGACAAGAAACCAGGGAGGATAGTTTTATTTAAATGAACCTCAAACGATAAAGGCAAATGAGAATAATCAGCTAAATAGACGAAAAGAGTCAAATGATCTGACACCTGCAGGTGTTATCATTGTTTTATTTTGTCTGTCGGGTCAAGGTTGTGAAGTTAAACTTGAAATGTAGTTAAAATATATAAAGTAACAACTGTAAAACTAAAAGTACAGTACTTACCAATTGTACTAGCATGTAGTAAATGTGTTTACTGTGAAAGTGATTTGTGAGAAGGTTGCAGCTGGTTAAGGTTCAGGAAGTTAAGAATCTGCCATTGCTGCTGTGGAATGTGATTTGGCAAAGGAAAAGACACAAACTGTGTTTAGATCTTTTCTTCATGTTCGCTCAGAGCTTAACTGAACTGTGGTTTCTGTCTGTCTGACAGGTCTGGATCTGGACCTGGGGGAGAGCTCATCTCTAGCTGGTGGCTCAGAGGACCAGCAGGAGTCTACAGACTCTGCATCCTTCTCCATCCCCAGCCTGGAGCTGTCAGATGGGGTCACAGCCACAGGGAATTCTATGGATGTGGACATGGGTCTGTCTTCATCCTACTCTGCTCTTGGTGCAGACTGTCCCTCTCCGTCAACCGAGGTCCCAAGTCTGAAGGATGACGAGACCCGAGGGGTCGCAGGTGAGACCTGGCAGTGAAGAGAGGGAAGATTTTAATCAACTGATCTGATGTCACTTAGTTCAACAAAAGTTGGTAAAAATCTACATCTTTATTCTTCAAGCGGCTGTAGAGAAAAACACTTTCTCACTTTCTCTCTCAGGGGTTTACCTGCCAGTTCAGTTTATCTTAAGGAAATTCGGTCAGACAGGGGAAATGGGTGAACGTTGAATAAAAGCGTTGACCTCAGTGATATGCTCATAGAAGCTGCTGCACTGAATGGAACCGAACCGAAATGCAACCGAATTTCCTTAAGATAAACTGAACTGGCAGGTAAACCCCTGAGAGAGAAAGTGAGAAAGTGTTTTTCTCTACAGCCGCTTGAAGAATAAAGACGTAGCTAGTAGGAAAATGGCTCAAGTGGTTATTTTAAATTAAGTTATTGTTCTGTGTAATGCTTCTAGAATAAAAGTCCTCATAATATATATTCAGCTTGCTCCCTGTGTCTGTCCTTGCATCCACAGATGGCGCTGGTCCTGCTGTGAGTGCTGAGCCTGGTCCATCCATGCCTGCGTATTACCTGGTGAAGTGGATCACGTGGAAAGAGAAAAAGACTCCCATCATCACCCAGAGTGAGAATGGACCCTGCCCCCTGCTGGCCATCATGAACACACTGTTCCTGCGCTGGAAGGTAAAAACACACCATGACGTTGGGATTGTGGTGTGTGGTGGTGGATCAAACTGGACCGAACTTTTGCCTCTAGTAACACAAGCAGATACTGACAACACTACATCCGTCTGATTTTGCAGGAAGCTGCAAGCTTGCTTCGAATCATTTGTGTAGTTTTCATTTGCTCGAGCGTGTTGTTACTAAATACTGCCTTATAAGATTCAGAGCAGCTATTAGAAGTATTGTGAGGTATGTTTAAAGGATTTTTGAAATATGCCTCTTACTGGGTGTGAGGCAGTGATATGACCATGTTTTGGATTTAGTTCCTGTTCTAGTGTGTGGTATCTCTGTATTTGTGTTTTCAGGCTAAACTTCCTGCTCAGACTGAAGTCGTCACCACTGAGGACCTGATGGCTCACCTGGGTAAGGTCACACACTCACTTCATAAAGGGGTTCATTGTGTCACCTACCATCAGCTGTGAAAATAAAATCGTGTGTGTGTGTGTGTGTGTGTGTGTGTGTGTGTGTGTGTGTGTGTGTGTGTGTGTGTGTGTGTGTGTGTGTGTGTGTGTGTGTGTGTGTGTGTGTGTGTGTGTGTGTGTGTGTGTGTGTGTGTGTAGGAGAGTGTGTGTTGTCGGTCACGCCCAGAGAAAAGGCAGATGGAATGGAGCTCAACTTCCAACAGGTATAGACAGAAGAAGCTGCCTCACTGAATCATCAGCGAAGGTGTCCAGACTTTAGTTTGTAGTGACGGGCGCTGTGTTTTCAGAACATGAGCGATGCCATGGCCGTGCTCCCCAAACTGTCTACAGGGCTGGATGTTAACGTACGTTTCACTGGAGTCACCGACTTTGAATACACACCAGAGTGCATTGTGTTTGACTTGCTGGACATCCCGTTGTATCACGGCTGGCTGGTCGACCCCCAGGTAAAGCAGCTCACACAATGTGAAGAAAAACTTTTATTATTTTTTAAATTCAAACAGGGTTTCTGCATTTAAAAGGATTCAAATCCTAATTCTAGTTCTCAGCTCATGTTTAGGCTTAGTTTATTGTTCTGTTTATCAACTTCTGTTGATAGAAAGCGGTCATTATTTATGTTTGCCTTACTACCAAACAAAGGAACTTACACTTTATGGAGACTAATCCCAGTTTCAAAGCAGCTGAGTTTGATGTGCAGGTTTTAGTCTCCAGCTCCTGTGGTGATGTAGGTGACTTCATGAGGTCAATTAGTCTTTAATACATCTTCCCTCTTGTGTTAGAGTCCAGAGATGGTGGCTTCTGTCGGAAAACTGAGTTACAACCAACTGGTGGAGAAAATCATTGACTTCAAACACTCTTCTGACAGCAGTCGAGTCAGTGAAGGTGTGTTACACGATGGAGATGCTGCGCCTGACTGAACATTCACTGTGTTTGTAGTTCACTGGTGAAATTCATAATCAGTGATTTTAATGTGTGGTGACGGAAAATGCTGCTTCTCTGTACAACTCATATGATGTGTGTGTCAATTGTGGGAGTAGCAAAACCTGAATAACAAGAGAAAAATCCTCAGTTTCTGTGGATTCATGTTTGTGTTATTGGTGGAGAATGTCCAGAGGTGAACCAGTTGTGGGTGGGCTGGTTTAGCTGCTTGAAGCTGCTTTATCTTGGGAGATAATATAATATACAATAAATATAACAAGTATGAGCAGACAGTCTTTAGTTATTTAGCATAAACGTTTTTCTATTCTTTATGCCAAATGAAGCCTTGTTGCTTCGGTGCCTCCTGTTCTCGTTTTGTTTCAGGTTTGGTGGCGGAACAGTTCCTGGAGTCAACAGCAACTCAGCTGTCGTATCACGGTCTGTGTGAGCTCAACACGACAGTTAAAGAGGGAGAGATCTCTGTGTTCTTCAGGAACAACCACTTCAGCACTATGATCAAACACAAGGTACAAACTCACACTGATGCCTTCTCTAGCTGCCCCACCAACTCCCAGTCTAATGCCACTCTCCGCCCTCAGGGCCACCTCTACCTGCTGGTCACAGACCAGGGTTTCCTGCAGGAAGAGGGTTTGGTCTGGGAGTCTCTTCATAACGTTGAGGGCGATGGGAACTTCTGTGACTCCGACTTCAGGCTGTGTCATCCTCCTCAGAGAGCCCCACCCTCCTCCACCTTGCCCCCCTCCACTCAGGAGCAGCAGAGACAGATCGACCAGGTGAGACAGACTGAAGGAAGCTTAGATTGAGGCGGTAACAAGCTGCTAATTGGTCCTGTTGATCCTTTCAGGACTACCTGGTGGCGGTGTCCCTGCAGCAGCAGCAGGGCAGGAGCCCAGGGCCCCTCAGTGACCTGGAGCTGGCCCGTCAGCTTCAGCAGGAGGAGTATCATCAGCAGCAGCAGCAGCAGCAGCAAGGATCAGTTCAGCCGACGCAGCAGGTAACAGACAGATGAGGCAGACACCAACAATAATAATCAAAACACTAACTTAATGTTAAAGCTTCTCGTCAGAGTCAAACATCAAAGAATGTGCAGAACCCAGCAGTGAATAAATGCAGTGTTGACAGTTACTGTCAACATCTACACAAATGTTAAATTCAAGAACCAACTCAGAAACATTCAGTTTAGAACTGTTAATATACAGGAGGACGCTAACAATAAAAAACACCTCAGGTTAACATGTGTTGTTTGCAGGTCAGAGGTCAGGGGTCACAGACAACCAGAAGACGAGACAAGGACTCTGACTGTGTCCTCTTATAGCCTCCTTATCATAATCCTCTGTCCGCAGGAGGTCAGTAGCTCAGTGCGCTCGATGCCAAACTCAGACCAGTGCTTTGTCTAATGGTGTGACTCCAGAACTCACAGCGGAGTCTGGTTGAAAACACCACAACCACCGTGTACACGCCTGCCTGCATCAAAGGCTCCGTTGATATTTGTAAAGACATTTACTGATGACTTATAAACCATTAATATCAACATTTGTTTTGAAAATGATCGTTTGTTCACAAAGAGGGGGAACAAGCTAATTATCACATTATTATATTTCATATTAGTGATCATATCATCTGAATTATTTTACAGCTTTAATTATTCTAAAGTTTAACAATAGTTCATTAAAGTAATAAATTAAAATCTTATTAACTTTAAGTCTGATTTTGATTTGGATGCTCTACAGCCTGACGAGCCAAAATTATAGGTTTAATTATTACATTATTAAATGACATAGTGGCAAGCTTCAACCTATTGATGGGATCAATACAAAGCTTCCATTACATCTGAGCTGCTGGTTGTTAGTCTGTTAAATCGGAAGCATGTGATAAAACCCTGACACAGAAGTTCTACTAGTAACACGACGTCACTGAATACAGAAGCTGTAATTGGACACTTTGACCATTTAACTGTTGTTCAGACATTTCTACATAGTGAATTCATGAGTTGTTGCGTATTACTCACGATCATAGGGAGGTTAAAGCCACAACTACCAAATCAAATAAAGCATTTATTTTAACATTAGTCTATAATACATTGATACGTGAACCCCACAAACGTTCTGCTGCCAGAATCTCTGCACATGGAGGAATTAGCTCCAAGACCAGTGGTTACATGTCCCTGGGCTTGTGTACAGGTAAGTCTGCTGCAGACACAAAGGTAAAAGGTTAAGGTCTGTGATGTTCCTGCTGCTCATTAACTTCATTTAGTTCTTCCCATTTTCAAGTACAATTTAAAACCTTGGAATCAACGGGTTTATTTGGCTGCCAGGTGCTGCTGTTCTGATCAAACTGTTCTATCACACAGTAAAGACTAAACAAGCATTGCCCTCCACTTGGTTTATCCTGTTCAGTTTTATTTTTTTTACAATTCTATGCAGCTTCCAAACATTTTATGTTGACGTTTCTAAAAACACATATAGGGGTAAAATCAGAAAAGTCAAACATGTGATCTCAGTTTAAGACATTCTTATTTAAGCTTCATTTAGCTCCGCTCTTCATGGTTTAGTATCTTATCTTAGTATCTTATACTAAAATACCATCCACAGCGTTGCAGGTCACATTTGTTTTTTTGGTTGTGTAAAGATTCTCTGCAAGAGTCACAACTATTTTTACATTTAATTGTCAAATTATGCAGTGGTAAATGTTTAGTACCAGCTACAATGAAATAAAAGGAATTATTTACAATTAAGAGATTTGTTTCCATTCAGGTTAAATGCACTTCACATTGAAATTAAGCAGAGGGAAAGGTAGAAAAAAAAGGCAATGAAAGGTCTTTAGCTGCAGGAAGGAAATTTCCTGTTCAGTGTTGTCCTCTTAACTTGGTTCAGATCAGAAGCAGCTTTTATCTTTACTTCATTCGTTTCATTCTATCTGTATTTGATAATTAATGGCAAAAAACTAAAACATAGACGATGTTGTCATCGTAGTAGACATCGCAAACATAGTTAGCTACTGAAATGTTCTGGGAAAAACCTGACCCTGCCTAATGGACGAGAGGAGAAGACTGAAGTATGGAAACATCCCTGAAGCAACACAACATCTGGTGTAAAAGCACTTCTCAGGTCGTTGCATTGATACGTTTGTACCTTCTGTACAGGTCAAGGCATCGTTTTTCACAGGAAAACAACTCATTTACTCTCTCTCTCTCTCACACACACACACACACACACACACACACACACACACGTAAACGTGCAGGCCGAGGGGCAGCACACTGTAACATCTGTGCTTTATCAATAGTGGTTAACATTGGGCTTTATTCCAGGCTTCAGCGCCTCTACAGTCTATGACAGCTGGTGAGGAGTGACACTCAGCTCTTTACCCTGGAATGAAGCCACTGTAGAGTGTTGGAACGAAATGTCTGATGCAGAATCATCAGCTTTGTTACGTACAGGAGTGTGTGTGTTGAGCCAGTGATGTCAGTGTTTACAGCAGCTGCACTGACTGGTACTTAACTTAAAACCAAATAAAAGTGGAATCCCTCCACAACAGTGATTCACCAACATGACTTTGTTCACTGGACAATGATGAAAGTGTTGGATTAGTTTTGGAATGTATCCATTAGCAGTAACCATGAACATAATTCTGCTTTAAATGTAGAGAATAATGTGTCTGGACAAAACATGTTGAGAAATAAAATCAGGTAGAAACTAGTGTCAGATGTTTTAAAATGGACAGAACAAAAGCTTCCTGTATTTCTGTCTCAGTGGGATTAAGTTCATGTTGTGCTTCTCTTTAGTGTTTTCTCTACATTTGTCCTTAAGGAACGATTGAACCACATTTAGACCAGTATTCTTAGCATCAATCAGTGTTAACTTAGCCGTTAATTTGGCTTTGTTTTACCAATTTAGCAACTGAAAATTACATTAATTAGTGATCAAATGACCTTTTTAGACAAACAGTCTCAACAAGTGAAAAAATAAAATAATCAGTGAAACCCAACAAATGACCATGTGGACCTGTCTGTTCAGTTACACTAAAGTTAGAGCAGCTGAGCTCGAACCATTTGCTGGTTTGGAGTAAAATCCATTACAAGTATTAGTATTTGAATTAAATGTGTCTTGGGCATCAACACAACAACCAGAAGGTTAGTTTCTATTTCCGGTTTTATCTGAAAGCTCCGACACTGTAGCGAGAACCATGAGCCCAGAAAAAGGAAACTCCTCAGACACGTGACGAGGGAACAGTCCAATCCAGTAAGTTCTCCACAACCTCCATTTCTGGCCCAGTTGACCTGGGCTCTGGTCACATGATGCCGTTGGTGACGTACTGGAAGGAGTCGTAGAGTTTGGTGGTGATGGAGCGCATGGACCCGTCCACCATCTGCTCCACCAGCAGCTGCAGCTGCTCCTCAGTCAGTGACATGTGAAAACGCTCCTTCAGGCCACGGATGGTGCTGGAGCCATGGAAACAGGGAAGGTGGGAACCTGGAAGCCACAAAGTCACAAAGGAAAGTAAAGGAGGAGGACCAGTGGTTGGCCAACAGTTAAGTGCCAGGACCAGGTTCTGACAGCAGGTTATGTTCTGCTTTGTCTTTGAAGTGTTTAATCGGATTCAAGACCCCGTTTGATCAGAATCACA
Organism: Betta splendens; assembly: GCF_900634795.4. Lineage (NCBI taxonomy): Eukaryota > Metazoa > Chordata > Actinopteri > Anabantiformes > Osphronemidae > Betta > Betta splendens. The sequence continues at coordinate 16,085,680 of NC_040891.2, read as the reverse complement.
TAGGCGTGAATTACCTTGTTGCATGATTTCCACTATCTGCAGAACCTTCTCCATGTGCTTCCGGGCAGCAATTAAGCCCTGAAGCATCAGCATCTTGTAATAAATGAACATGTCTCCATCCAGACCCCCCATCACCTGGTAGACATCAGCCGGTTACTGCACTTACTACCAGAACACCAGAGACTAAAACACATCCTCAGGCTGACGACACTTACATCTACAAACTCAGACGTTAGTTTGAAGGCGGATGTCTCGAAGCCCAGGTTTCGCGGTGAACTTGAGAGGATGAACCCGAAGTCGATGTGAATGATGTGGCCTTCAGAGTCCAGCAGGATGTTTCCGTTGTGCCTGCAACATTAAGAACCAGAATTAAAACTGGAGGATGCGGGATATGGAGCGAAGCTGAACCGAAAACTGATGACATGTCTCAAGACTTGGCTCAATTCTAAGCTGGGATCTAATCAATCGAGTCACAGACGCTTTTAAAGACCACTGTCCTACAGATACACTAATGCACCATCCCATCATTGGTCTGACCTGTCTTTGACCTGCAGCAGGTAACAGATGAGACTGTAACCGGCGCAGCTCTGAACGAAGTTCCTCTGAGCGGTGAGGAACGCCTCAGTGGTGAAGCTCCCGTGTTCCTGCAAGAAGTAGTCGAGTAGAGACAGCTGGCTCTGCTTCCGCACCTGAGGAACAGGAAGGATCAAATTCAAATGTTGGACAAGATTTTTCTCCGTTTAAGTGAGCAGGTCTGCGACTCCTCGAGCACCTGGTGCAGAGAGACGGCGTTGAGGACGGGCTCGATCATCCCGCTGTCTGAGGACATCACCAGGATCTTATAAGGTTTGAGCCACAGAGGGACTCGCTCCTGCTGCCAGATGGACTGAGGACACAACAACAAATTATTTGGTTTTCACATCTAGGAGTAAACTAGAGGTCCAACACATTCAAACTAAACAGAACCCCCACGTGTCCGAGCTGGTACCTGCAGCTGTCGGAGGACTTGATAGGCTAACAGCTCCTGCCTCAGGTCGTCTCCGCACTTCACGATGACCGACAGAAGCCTCCAGTTGAGTAGGTGGCCGTAAGGAGACGCTTCTCTGATCCTTCTGCAGGACAAAAACACAGCAGCTCAGTAAAGCAAGACAGGGACCAGGACCAGGACCAGGCTTTCGTTCCGTTTACCTGACTTTTTCTTCCCAGGGTTCTTTGAGGGCCACGGCCGATGGGTCTTCAGGGTCTCTCCTGAACGTGGTAGGAGTGTGAGCCAGATTCTCTGAGAGGCGACGTCTGAATAACAGAGACAGACGACATCATCATGTCACTTCAAACATGCTTCACCTTGCATCAGCTGTTTTCTGTGTTGTACTGGTTGGGTTCTGAGCTCTGTGGGAATTTGTTCAGGTCCAGTGTCTTAACATTCCTCAGCTCAGCTGCTGTTTCATTCTTGGTCTCAGAGTTACTAAAGAATTTAGAACCAATTACTTGTGTCAGATTCATCATCATGTTTCACTAACAAAACTTTAAATAAAAAGTGCAGATGATGGTTATTGGGTAACAATTGTCAGCTGAGGTAATAACTGCAGGAACACAGCACAGGTGACAGGTTACAGTTTAAAGGTCAGACTTTAAGCGGGTCCCTGGTGTCGAGTCTTTGTGAAGTCCAGAGTATTCTGAGTCTGGATCCTTTTTACGCAACTTACCTAATGTCGCCGGCGGCGATGAACATCGGCTCTTTACTCTCCAGACTCGTGATGCTGTCAACTGAAAACTGACTGATGTTGTCGCTGCTGCTGGTTTGAGCCTCGGCCTGAAACACAGACAGAAGGAAGCTGATGGTTTAGACTTGGGTTTGAGGCATTATTGATTGTGATGGGGGTTTACCTCCACCTGCAGCTGTCCGATGTCGTCGGTGGCCCACGCTTCGTCATCGTTGTCATAGTTGGGGACGGTGGAGAAACTTCCCGCTCTGTGCTCCGATGTGATGCCAGGAACACTGATGCCACAGTCCAGGTTCTCGGCAGAACGAGCCGAACAGATCCTGGTCTCTGGGATCCGGACTGGAACAGCAGACGTTTCGAAACTCTCGCACTCCAGAACCTCCACGTAGATAATGTACGGAGCCTGAGGAGCAGCAGGAGGAGAATGAACATGTGGAGGAAACCCTTAGGGTGGTTGCGTTTCCTGTGTTGTGGCGTCACCTTGTCCTTGGAGTTCAGCACCACGGCTTGCGTGTGGGGGATCCTGCAGACATGGTGCTGGCGCTCGGCCGTGGGCAGCCACACTCGGGCCGGCAACTTGTGGTTGAGCAGTGACAGCTCTGAGATCAAACGCTGGGTCTTCTGCTCTTTGGTTGGCAGCGTAGCTAAACGCTTCCCGATGCAGAGCAGAGACTTGACCAACTCTCGCTGAGGACGAAGACGCTCCGGCTGGAAACCAGAGGAGCAACATTAGGGAGACAGATCTAGCTGAAACGCTCTGAACTGGTCTGGTTCTGGAACGTTGGCCTATTTGGTCTGAAACCTTCTGCACCAGAACCAAGTTCCACCAACACATGGGGACATTTCGGGAGACATGATCCAGATTCTGCAAAACAAACTCCCCAAGAGTGACCGTTTAAAGCTTCAGTGGGGCTGGACCCGAAAACGGCCTTGGACAAAGATCCTCAGACCCTTTGTCACACACGATGGGTTCATTGTACTACAAGTCATGACCCAATAACTAGTCAGACGCGAATGTTCATCCAGAATCAGAGCTGATGACAAAGACCAGCTGATGAGAGCCAGTAGCTCCAGAGGGTCAGGAGACCAGTCAAACCAGTCACAGGTATGGCTTTAAAAGAAGAGCTCAGGACAATAAAAGAAGCAGCTTTAAATGCTCTCTGCAACAGATTTACCTGATACATGTCAGTGAACTGATCTGAGAGCAGTGAAGCAGAAAACATTTTAACTTCTCAATTTTCAGTGAACCTTCTCTTTGTTCTTGTGAGTTTCTCAAATAAACAAAGACAAACTGCAGTTTTTCTTCAGAAGTTCAGGGTCAGTATTCTTCTTTTCTTTCCTTTCAGGAAAAGATCTCTCCTCAACAAAGCCCAAACAGCAGTTCTCTCCCTGAGTGTCAGTTTAAATGAGGAGGGGAACAGACTGAGATCCTGGACCTCATCCAGGTGAAGAGCTTCTATCTGCAGTTTAACAACAACAATCTGCACCATCGCAAACTGGAAACCAGTTCTGGTCCCAGACAATGCCAGGACGTGAAGACAGAAGCCTCTTTGGCTGAAAGTCAACCATCAATAGGAGTTCTACGATGATCAACAGAAAATAAAATAACGCGGTTCGTGATAATGGAAACTACTCCTAAACCACTTTAAATGAAGCAGTGTCTCCCGTTGTTGCTTTTGATAACCGGTAAAACATTTCACCGTTGAGGGATTTAAATGTTCAACTCTATAACCAATTCAACATAGAATCAGAATGAGAATAAACGATGGTGGCAGGTGGTTTGTTTTTAGTAGTTCCTCTGTTGTTGTTATTATAAATGTCACTAGACCATGAGGAGTGAGGCAGCATCTGAGCTCACCTCCTCGTGGACCGCCTCCACCTTCGGGTTACTCCCCGTCCGTCGCAGCGCAGCTCCAGGCCCGCTATTGGCCATAGTCGCGTCCGACTTGGACCTCTGATGGGTCCTCCTGGAGGGGGACACAAAGACCTCGGCGTCCGAGGGCACAGGGCTGTCTGGGTAGGATACGGAGGTAGCCTCCATGTTGCTGCTGTTGTGCCTCCGGTGACAGCGGCGGTGAGTCGGTGACGACACTGGACTTTCAGAAACAGAAACGGTTTTGGGAGCATCGGACGAAGGCTTGAGTTCATCAGACAGGATAAGTTTTCGCAGCTTGGTGCCTCTGGAGTGACGCTGGGTGGAGATGTGCATGTCAGAAGAGTAGGCGCCCAACAGCCAGGCCGACAGCAGGGAGAAGGTGATGCTGCCCTGGCAGCGATGAATCTGGGAACAAACAGACACGGCCTACATAATTTACCTGCCTTTGAAGCCATGCCCCTGGCCTAAAGCAGATGACTGTAAACACTGATGCCGGTGACTCACCAGGTACGGTCTGATGGCGTCGCCCACCTCCGTGTCCATGTGCACGTACATGTTGAGCAGCTGCGGCAGGTAAAAGTCCACCTCGATGTCAGGAAAGCTGAAGAGACGGTTCCCAATGTACGCCTGAACGCCCGGCTCCTTCGACTTGTACAGGTAAGAGATCGCCATGGAAACGTCAAATAGTTTGGACTCAAAGAGACGCAGCAGCCACGACTGTTTAGATGAGGACGGTGGTGGTGAGGAAGACCTAGGCTGTGGGTCCTGCTGTGAGGTACCACCTCCACCGGGTCCCTCCTCCTCCTCCTCCTCCTCCCTGATGGACCTGGAGTCTGGGCTGATGGCCCACTGCGGCCCAGACTCTTGGTGCTCAGGCGCTTCCTTGTTCTGCAGCTTCACCTTCAATAGAACCTCCTGGCAGGCCTTTAGGGCGACCTCAGGGTCGATCACTAGAGCAGAAAACAGGGAAATCACCAATTGGAACCAGAACATTTAGACGAGATTTAAATCTCCCCTGAGCTGATGACTTGCTGACTTGATCCATTTACTTATGGTTCTAGCAGTTTGTTTTGAATAACAAATCTCATGAGGGTGGATGGAAACAAAAAGTAACCAAACACCATTTCTATCTATTGCATTCGATTACGAAGCCTTTGAGGAGCAGTGACAGTGAAACCATTGAACCACAAAGTCAGAACTTTGCTTTTCGACAGCTTACAAATGTTAGGTTAATATTATTCAAGGCTGTGGACGCGTCGCGTTACCTTGGTCGACCCCCAGGTCCATCTCCATGGCGTCCTCTGAGATGACGTCTAGAGGGGGACTGGGTCCCCGCGGGTCGCCACCGCTCGACACACCGCTGCCGATGCCCTCGCTGGCGCTGCTGCCCAGGCTGCCCGTGCTGCCGATGCTGCCGCTGGGGCTGGAGCTGCGAGGGCTGGCGCTGGGGGAGGATGGCTGCTCGCTGTTGGAGGGCGGGGGCAGCTGCAGCTGGGGGCGGGGGTGGTGGTGGCGACGGTGGTGGTGGTGGTGGTGGTGGTTGTTGTTGGGACAGTCTGAGGAGCTCTCAGAACAGGATGAGGAGGTGGAACAGGAGGAGGAAGAGGAGGCACTGGAGGGGGAGGAGGGACAGGAGAAGGTGGTGGGAGAGCAGGAGGCTGGTGCAGAGGGTGGGACACAGTGGTGGGGGCTGTGCTGCTGCAGAGCCGGGGACAGGGAGACCTCGGCGTCAGCCATTCTGGAGCAGCAAAACAGAGACATTAAAATGTGAGACTGCGGTTTGTGGAAGCGACATGCAGCTCAGAGTCCTGCAGGTTCCTGTTCCCCAGAGGAACTTCCTGCAGGGGAAACGCTTGTGTCTAGAACCATGAGGAAGCCCAGGTTGTCCTCCACCTACGCCCTCCTGCACAGAAACCACCTCAGGCTCCTCCTGCTTCCAGTTTAGCTGCTGTTTGTTCTAATCCGTTTCATGTTTCAACATTTATACCAGACTGTGTTTTAATCATGTGCCAATCAAAAAGTGACCAGGACAACATTATTCCTGCAAATGGCCTAATGATTATTAATACCGGGAATGTCCTCAAATGCCTCAGTGGGTCTGAGACGTCCACCATGTCTCAGATGAAGGTTTAAGAAGAGAACACCGTTTGATCAGGTGACTCCACTGCTTCCTCTGGTTAAAGAGGCCGGCAGCTGATCCATTCTTAGACGTTGCCATGGTGATGAGTTTTAAAAGGATCTGTGACGATCTCTTTGCCCCCTCACTCATCCAATGCACTGAACAGACCAACTTTATCATCAATCTGAACATAATGAAGCCGAACCAAGAACGCAAACATCTGTTTCATCAAGTGTACAGCTTCTATCAGCTACGCACCAGAGAACATGCTGACATAAAGCAGGAACCGCCGTCGACTGTGTTTAAATTAATCTAGAGTCCTGTGGGTCAGAACCTGATGCTTATGCTGCCAAGCAATGACATCATCTGTGTCTTATCAGACACTTGAGGACGACGCTGATCACACACAGCTGAGCAGTGATGTCATCCAGAGGGAGACTGTTTCCAGATGTGAGCATAGCTCACATCGCTCTGCTTAACACAGAGTCAGATACAAACTGAGCTGTCGCCCAACAGCAAATATAATAATTAAATCCTCTAACTAGTCTCTTCAAGACAGAAGATAAACATGTCTCTGAAAATGCTGGCGATGTGGCTCTGACTTCGGAGCTCTCAGTGCCTGATGAACGTTAGTGTTTCTGGACGAAAACGTGACACCACATCAGACCTTTTCACTTCATCAGCAGAAACAGAAACTCAATTTTCTGATGTCATTGGGGTTTTAGGGTCAGAGATTCAGCTACCACATGTCCTGAGCCCAAAAGGCCTCAATACAGACTTTAACACATAAGCTCAGATTAACTAGCTGCCAGAAAATGCATGAAACCAGCAGAGAGTTAAATATTTCAGAGCTGCACAGAACCTTTGGTCCGTAACGGACACCTGACTGAAGTTCTGTGACATAGTAAACTTCACTTTAGTCGCATTAAATGGTGCTTCTCTGTTGAAGACGAGCATTGGCTTCAGATTTCCATCTAAAAAGAAAACAGTACACAGAACCACATCTGTGTGTTCTGGTCTCCACCACACAAAGTGTAAAGTAACCTGTACCACAGTCAAACCAGTGGCCCAGTTTGGGTTGCTTTTTAAGACCGACCCTAACCTGGCACGAGCATGTGATCGCCTTCACAAGCAGCGTCCAGCGTTAGAAACATCTGGCCTCCCACAAAACAGAACAGCTGCCGATCCGTTAGAACCCTCCTAGACAGGAATGCTGAACTCCCACTCCCCAAGGTCCAGTCATCCCTGCTGCAACTCTGGTTCTGAAAGTCCAGTTTAGAAAAAAGTCATCTTGATGTATTTGTTCAACCATAGTGGACGAATAAACTTTGATCTGAAGGTTTAACTTGTTTTACTACCACATTTTTAGCAGCTTCGAGGCGGCGCCACACAGATCTGTATCATGCCGAGTGTAGAATATCAAGATCAGAGCTCACGTTACAGGACTTGGGTTCAGATTTCAGAAAGACTAGACAGTTTGTTTCTGATCCGCATCTCACAGAGGGCATGGGAAACATTTTTTGTTTGAACAGGGGACAGTAAAGGCAGCGTCTGTACTAACTAATAGAGGCATGTGCGACGTTTGCAGTTCAGGGCAAAGTGTGATGTTTATCACCACAGTGTCACAAAGTCAAACACAGAACAACATTTAGATTTTACCTTTATATTAAACTGAGTTTTGACAAAGACAAACAAAACATTTCCTTTGTTAAATCTTAAAATAACTGTTTACTGATTGATGATTCAATTCATCAAAGAAACGTTAGTTACTAGATTGAAAGTTCAGATTTAAAAAATTGGAAGAATTGGAGGCTATGAAATTTATAATATATAGACATTCTTCCTGTTTTTGTTAAAACATCAGTTGATTTGTTTCATTTACTCCACATTGGAACGTAGTGCATGTATTAAACTAAAAGCACCAACTCAGTTTCAGTCTGGTCAGGTAGGCAGCAACTACAACGGACCAGAGTAAGCGTGTGCGCGTGCATGTGCGCGTGTGTTGGGGGGGGGTCCTAACGCTGAGCCCGCGGACTCGTTCTCCTACGATCCGTCCGTGAAAACATAGTGGATCAAACTACAAAGGTGAACGGGAGCAAGACCCCCGAACTGTTCTACAGAAGCCGTGAAGCGGCAGCGGAGAGGCTTCGCGGCGCTTCGGAGGTTCGGAGGCGGTTCGGATGCTTTTAGAGGCTTCTATGCGGGTTTCCTCAGCAGCAGCAGAGCCGCTCCCTCCTGATGAAAACAAACCGGGCCACGAAGAGTAGAGCCGGGCTGCAGCAGGCCCACAGCTCCGGCATTCAAGCCCACGACAGCAGAACCTCGGGACCGGGGAACGACGTCTCGAATTGGGCCAAACTAAAGACAAACACAACAAAAAGCAAAAGCAAAGCGGCCGCAACGGGGGTTGGGGACGACCTACCCGGAGCCGAAAAGCGCCCACACTCGGGGTTGGGTCCAGGATTCGACGCGCGGTTCCGAGCTGAAACCGTGTCTGAAATCCAGTCGCTGTTCCAAGCCTTAGTTCGGGTCTTCAGGCGATGAAGGCGTCCATCTGGCCCAGGATTTACGGTTCGGGTCGGCTCTGCCTGTTTTAAAGCAGCAGTGACGCAACATCCGTCAATGCCGCCGCAGTGCGCCACGCGGTATACTTCCGGGATGACTCTTCAAAATAATAAACAGACTGCAGTTTAACTGCAGATTTAGATTAAATGATTTCATTAGTTTAAACCTGCTGGATACAGCAGCTACACTGCTCATCAAATTCATTTCTATTTGTTTAAATTAGATTAAACATGTAAACGTGTGATGTGTGAACCACAGTTAATTATGTATTCGATATAACCTTGGTAACATATAGTATCTATAAATAAGTATAGATACTGCAATTTTACAGACGAAAAACATTCACAATTACTGACGTACACCCTCAACGACTTTAATATTTTCCTTGAGATTGTTACACAAACCTTTATTCAGTCAGCGTTTAGACTTCCGGTTTAATTCAAGGAAAGGGGTTCTGATTTAGGTTCTGTTTCCGTTCGTATTAAAACATAGTTTGTCAACCCAGTTGATTTTCTGATATGATTCATCCCTTCACATGTTTATGGACTTAACTTTGAGCCACCTGAAATAAACCTGATGTCATCTGTAGCTGGACAGTTTGTGACTGCTATTGGCAGGACTGAAGAATTTGTGGGGGAAAAGCAAACGTGCATAAAAGAGAAGCATAAAAACAAAATGACACAAATCAGGAAAAATTTGGTAAAAAGCAGAAACGTAAAATTGTGGGGAAAAAAAAAGAGGAGGACGTCTGCCAGTAAACGTCACATCCTTTATTTTAAACAGAGTAAGAAAATAGATTCACATTAATGTTGTGTCGTCCATCACTTTTCATTTCCTTATTACAACAAACAAAGAAAGCATTTTCAGAGTAACAAACGGGCAGAGAACTCACACGGATGATCAACATTTTACTGATTATTGTCTTTTCAAACCAACAAAAATGAGGGGAAATTTATTTTTTGCAGGGTTGGGCTGATGTCGACCTCCAACATGTTTTAGGAGCAAATTACAAAAAAAACCCAAAACAAAGTTAATTTCCAAAAACAAAGTCACATGAACTCATGCAGGAAACCGACAGCGTCTTCACAAAACAAAGACATGATTAAAAGATCTTCACTGAAACAGCACGAATAATAACAACAGAATCTGCACATTAACAAGCTGTACAACTGCGAAGCAACAGGTTCAGACGCAACAACAGGAACAAAGACCAAAAATAAACTGTCTGAAAAACACAGAAGGCAAAACAAGCTCATTGGACCGCTGTCCACAGAATGAACAGAAAATGGCATCATGAAGCCAAATGTAACTGTTTGGTGCGGGAAAATCAGTGGTTAATGCATCCACATAAAACTGGACCAGTGGAACTGCTTGGGACCACCCTGGCCCAAGATCCTGAGCCGGGGAGGCAAAAGACAAGAAGAATTCCCTTTAATTGTTTACATACATGAACATATCAGACTGAGAAAAACAAACAAACATAAGAAGTTCACCCCTAGCATCTTTATTTCAGTTCCAGCCCAATGTCAGACTTCATCCATCAGTGGGATGGACGTCTCCTTAGATTCATCTTGTTCATACAGGCTGTGAAACACTCCTTCATGTCTGAAGCTGATCTGAGGCCTCATGGTTAAAATGAGCTTCTACCAAAATGAATTCTACCAAAACGCTGAATTTACAGGAAGTGACATCAGATGACACAGCGTCACTGAATCCGATCCCGACTGGTCGACGCGCTGCTACCCGAATCCCGATCCTACTTAGCTTTGATTATCTGACCCGTTTCTGGTTTTGTTTGAGCAACATGGCTCCACAGTGAAGACAGCTGAGCTCCCAGTGCAGGGCCAAACTGGGCAAACATTGAGGCTTCATGCCGTCTTTGCTCCACATAAGGCAGCGCAGCGTCCAGGTCTCTGGATCAGAGCTTAGTCCCAAAGGTGACAGTGAATAGTTTGCTACTGAGTGACTCAAAGCGCTGGTAGGACACCATCCTTCTGCCTCATCAGTACTTAGATCAGAGCTAAACTTTGTCTCAGCATCTGTTCATCCTGGTGTTTTTCTGTTTTCCTTTGGATCCAGCGCAGATGCAGTCCAGCAGATCAACTTCTCTCTGCCTTCATTTCTTCAGCTGCCTTTTGGACACACGCTGCTGGAAACACCTTCTTTAACTCTCCTTTAAAGTTTTACCCAGTTTAGCCCAGCAGGTTTAACTGTGCAACCTCCAGTTTCACTTCTACCGTTTGCTTTGGCAACTGATGCCCAACAAGATGCTAAAAGCAACATTTCACTTTGATACGCATCTCCTCTGCTGTGGACGAGACGCGTCTACACAGAAATACTAATTACATAATTACTGCTTTTACTGAGTTTCAGTCAACAACAAGATGACTGTGAACTGTTAACAAAAGAAAAGTCCAAACACCCAACACAATTCAAAGTCCTAAACAGTCACATTAGTAACTTTGCTCCACACTGAAGCTTTGCTCATTGTCTGAGCTACTAAAACAACCTTAAGCCACCAGGTTCACAAACAGCGTGTCAGTCATACCTCTCGTTTCAAGTGCTGACCACCGCTTTGATTGCCAAAAACAAGTCATCACAATGTTAGACTTTTATAACATGACAGCGAGTGAAATGTTGCTTTAAAGCAGCTTTTAGGCCCCTTCTCTCCAAATCCCTGCAGTTACTTTAACACAGCGTCTGCTCTCAAACAACAAGGAGACGGTGCTTGGTCAAAACCAAACATCAGCATTAACGCTCAATGACAAAAACTCATCACATACAAGTCTTTTCCCACACACACACACACACACACACACACACACACACGCACCCCTATGGCTCGTAGCACCAACAATGAACAACAAAGCCTCAACATCAGCAACGCGAAATAATCAAAGTTCTTCTCGAAGGAACCAGACAAAGTAGGGAATAATGTTTTATAGCCTGAAAACAATCATTCAGCAGCAGAAAGAATTAGTGGCTGTATTAACGTCTCGGTTCCTGAATGTGTTGCTCATTATCCGGTCTGTCTTTAGTTTAGTTGGGTGATCACACCTGTCATTTGTTAGTGTCTCTGCTTCAGAACGGCTCCAGTGTAAAGAGGAGGTCACGTCACATTGCTGATGCACAGTGTTGAGTTTAAGGAAGAGTTAGTGCAAAGGGTGCATGGCAACAAACAGCAGCAGCAGCAGCAGCAGCAGCAGCAGCAGCAGCGAAGCCAGCAAGGATGTGCTACAAAGGCAAACCTATCATCATACAGCTTGTATTGCATCTCTAAACGGCGCTAGTGCTACGTGGCAGGAAACGCTGTGCTTTGCTCTTGGAGCTGAGCCGACGGGTTCTATCCTCTAATAAACATCAAACTTAGGACTTTATCTTGTTTCCAATTACAAGTACATGAGCAGCTCATCCAGTTCTGCAGGAGGAGTCGGACAATGTGGCAGTGAAAGGATTTGTAAACACAGTGTCCGGTCTGGTTCTGGTCATCAAAGCTCTGTGTGTCTGTGGGTCAGGTCAACACATTTCACATTAAAGCTTGGCAATTATTTTAATAAATAAGCAATGTGCTGATTTTTTGTAAATAGCCAATAGTTACAGCCCCAACAATAATGAGTAGAAGCTGGATAAATATGAAAAGATGTTATTGTAGTTTTAATTCATTTTGAAATAATACCAATAATACCAATATTAAATTCACCAATTAAATCATATCAAGTGCTGGTGTTTGTAATAAATAATCAGAAATAATAAATAATTTAAAAATAGCTCTACATTTATTTGAACTGGCTCAGTAACCATCATGTATATGTGATGGGTCATTTAGACGAGCCTCAAATGTTTTATCCTCTCTTGCACACGCGCACATGCACGCACACACATACACAGTCTCCCTCTGCCTTTGTGTTTTCTCATTTTAGCTTTAGCTTCAGATCTTCCCTCACATTTACAATATGACCAATACATGAAGGAAACTAATGTTTCCTTCCTCCATTTCCATGAACTGGAGTGAAGGTGAATCAAGGCTGAGGTCATTTCTCTTATTTAACACAAAGAACCTTTATAAGGCTCAGACCCGTAAAACCCACTAAGTATCAAGATGAACTTGATGTGGTTCATTACTTACATTACTTCACACTCTTTCCTTTTCGTTTTAGCTTCTTGCCTTTTTTTACATCTGATCCGAAGCAGTGGAAGCAGAAAGCGAAACACAGCAAATGATCAGACACAGAAAATTGGACATTTACAGAGCAAAGATGGAACAGGAGGAAGGAGGGCGGTGTGATCAGGTGCATCCACCTGAGGAGTCGTTTTTCTGTTTCAGCCACAGGTGTCCTGTCGCTGGACAGACATGCAGTGAAACAATCATAGGTTTCTACCAGCATCTAGTTTGATTACAAGTGCAATGGGGGGAGAAAGTGCGTTCTGGCTTCATTCTTCCTCTGATTGGAAGCTGTGGCCAATCTGGGATTTCCACCAGTATAGGAAGGGAATGTGAGGTAAAGCTGAGTGAGGAAGCTTGAGAAGGAAGTAGAGTGATGAAAACTCATGTCCTCCTCTTTTTCAGGAGGTGCTCATGCTCTCTCCTTCCTCCTCCTCCTCCTTTACAGCTAGGGTGGAAGAGATGGAAGAGGAGGAGGAAGCAAGAGCAGCAAGGGATGAAAGAGAAGATAAGGTGGAAGGAGGCAGTGTTGGAGTGACGTTCAGATCCACTGGCGTCAGCGTTATCTCCACCTCCGCCTGCTCCTCCTGCAGCATGGGCAGAAGGGGAATGGGAGGAGGGTGGAGGTGTGCAGGCAAAGGAGTGCTGCTGCTGTTGTTATTGCTCGGTCTCGGGGCTTTCTGGATCACCTCCACCATTGGGGTCCGCCCCGATCCCGCCAGCTCCCAACTGGGGTTCTGAAGCAGCAGCATTGGCCGGGCATGGTGGTCTGACTCGACTGCCCCACCAGGCTGACACTGAACCACAACCCCACGATGCTCTGACACTGTCGGCAACTGACTCAGAACCAACCCCTGCTGGTCCTGGATGACCAGCTCCAGCATTGGCTGTGCAGAGGAGGAGGAGGAAGCAGAGGACGAGGCTTTCTGGATGACGCCACCCATTACAGGTGTGATGATTGGAGAGTGGGGGGACGGTGCTGGAGGTGGGGGCTGAGGGGCAGCAGATGGAGAAGGCAGACTGTCCTCGGGTCGAGGTTTTCTTGGTCGTCCGCGTTTTCTTTTCACTGGAAGGGGGCCGGCCGCAGACCCCCCAGACACACCTGCTGGACTGCCTGGTGGCACCACCTCCAGGGTGCGCTTGCTGGCACTGCTTTGTGTCTTCTGCAACACAGAGATGGAGGTTGCAGAGGCATGGTGCTGCTGGGCAGGAGGCGGAGGTGGCTGAGGGAGAGGAGGAGCAACCTCTCTCTCATATGACAGACAACCCTGGGGCAAGATCATCAATGGCACAGGCCCACCCTGCTGCTGTGGCAGCGTTGCCATAGCAATGACCTTCACCCCTGTCCCGCTGGCAGCGGCGGCAGCAGCAGGACCTCCAGGTGCAGATGCCGCAACTACTCCCGAGGGGTCTTTGGGAGCCAGCGAAGGTGGAGAAGAGGTCTTATCAGGGATGGAGCTTCGAGGGAGGATTCTTGGTAACTGCTTCATAAAGGCCTCCACCTGCAGCACAGCAAGTCACAGTGATTGAGAGCCAGTTAGCTGTCTTCCCTGAAACACCAATACAAAAACATGAGTTAATAATCACATGCCAGAGATGTAATGTACATGAAGGTGACAGTCTACCAGAGCAGAAGAGGAAGTAGAGGAGGAGGAGGGCAGAGGGGCATCCACAGAGGAAGGTTTAGCTGCTGGTGGTTTGTCTCCAGGCAGCAGCTTCAGTGAGGACACAGAAGAGGCGTCTCCAAGGTCCTTCTGCAGACAGACAGGAAGCTGTGAGCAGCCGTAAGAGACTAAATAAATCTGATCCGTGATTGTACAGAAATAATCACCTTCTGCTCTGCAGGTCCATCGCTGTCAGGTTTAGAGATGACTGGAGTTTTTTTGATGACCTTGTGGGTTTTGGCTGGACCTCCTGCAGACCCAAAGCATCAGTCATTCATCTGACAAACAACAGCAGACAAACTGTTTTTTTAAAGAAGTGAAATGCTCGGTTGTGCTGTGCAAAAACCGAGCTTATAAGACTCTAGATGTTCGTTTGTGGATTTTACATTCAAAAACAGAAACCTTTAAATAAATATGCTTTTACACTTTTTAGGAATTAGGAATCAACCTTAATAGTTCCATGAAGTACCGAAAAAGACTTTTCCTGAAGGGTTTGGGCTCTAAAAGAACAATATGTGGAAACAAGCCACACTGTGACAGACCTGCAAGAGCAGCAGAAGTGACCAGCTCGGCCTGACTGCACCGAGGGTTGACGATGTGCTCCTGGATCAAGTAGCGAGCAATCTCCACCACTGTGTCAAATGAGCGCTTCAAGATCTTCTGTGCCCAATCACAGATCAGCTCACATGCCGCCTCTGTCACTTCCTGCTTGTAGGTTTGGACCAGCTCAGTCAGCTCTGCCTAAGGATGAGAAGCAAAAGCATTTAGATTTGTGTGCTGCAGGCAAATATTAAAGTTATATACATACTGTGCACACAGTACTGAGCTTTAATAGTGTGGTGGAAACAAGTGCAGCTCTCTATTGGGGGATTCTGTAAGGCAGTTTGGATTAGATTTTAAGTGCAAAAATAACAACATCTGTTACATGGAGTTAATACAAGGAGTCAAACAGTAGTAACGCAGCAGTATGTGTGGATGTGTGTGTACCGGGTCATTCTTCAGGTCCAGGTTGGGCAGCAGAGGCATGTTGAGAACAGTCTTCCTCCTGATGCCGCTGTAACAGTACGTATCAAGCAGCCAGGTCAGGGAATCTAACCATGAAACCACCAGGAACAACATGTCACATATGTATTTCACATTCTGAAAGAAAAACTATTAATAGGTGTTGACGCCCTAAAAAGAAACTAAAATAATAATAATAATAATAATAATAATAATAATAAGAAGAAGAAGAAGAAGAAGAAGAAGAAGAAGAAGAGACGAAGAAGAAGAAGAAAAGAAGAAGAAGAAGAAGAAGAAGAAGAAGAAGAAGAAGAAGAAGAAGAAGAAGAAGAAGAAAGAATGCTTTAAATTTCTTTAAATGCAATGAGGTGAAAGGATATTTGGACTGTCCTCTTCCACCAAGCCTTCGAGCCTTGATGTTTGGGAAAATGTCTCTGATGATCTTCCCAAAGTTGGCAGCGCTCAGAGGACGGTGCTGCAGGTTGTCACAGTATCTCCTGGAGGACAAGAGGGGCGGTTGGAATCAAGTGACCCAAACAACAATGTTACAAAGTGCAATTTGTGTGTTCTCTGACTTGTAGGTCTCATAGACGTCCTGTTTGGGCAGGCAGGTGTCGGAGTGCTCTTCCAGGTGACTGCGGATCCAGTTACAGGTGTGAAGCTGGTCGGCTGTGTTGAATGATCCCGAGTCACCACCACTACATGCACACAGAACAGAAATGAGCAGGAAACGCTTCTATAGTCTAAGCAAACTGCAGAGAACCAACAGGTCCAACCTCTTGTCTCCAGAGCTGGGTCCAGATGGCAGCTGCAGGTACAGGTACAATTTGTCATTGTCTGAGAAGCGCTGAACATCCTGCTGTTGAAGAGTAGACACACATCAGTCATGAGCTACATTTGACTAACAGATTTTATTTAACGGCATCTAAGTGATTCTTACCAGGATCTGGTCCACTTTGGTTTGAACATTCTTACTGTAAAACAAAGGAGTCACTGAATGAATAAAATAATAAATAAAAACAGCAGAAACTGGGATCCAATGTATCCAAGATATTTTATAATTTCCTTGTGAGACCTTCCAACAGACCCAACAACCGACTGGTCCATCATAGAACACTCAACTTACGAGATGTTGTTCTTGAGTTTCTGCAGCAGCATGCTGGGCTCAGTGTCACCCTCCCCTGCCTCCAGCCCACCCTCCCCCTGCTGGTACCGCTGGTCCTCCGACATCTGGACCAACTAGCCAGTGCTTAGTAGCACCATCTGAGGAGAACACAAACAGTCACTGGGGACACTGATTTAATAATTCACAGAAAGAACACGTGGTTTAAAGCTCAGGAAACAAATAGTCGGTGCTGTAATATTATTAATCAATACGAGCTTAAATATTTATGTTGCACGACCTAGTCTTATGTATGGATCAGTGAACAGAGCCTCGGGACAAAACCATTATCCCACAAGACAGTGCCAGAAAACTCATCTGTTCTAAGAAGGAGCAAGAGCAAGTTGTGTGGAAGTAGGTGACCAGCAGCTTATAGGTGGAGGTGACAAAGCCTTCACGTGGTCATAATGTTGGCCAGCTAAACCTTAATGTCCCGTCCTGCATATTAGTACGGGGGGCTTAAGTGTCAGAGGGGCTTTTGTAGAACTTGGTGCTTTAGGAGACTTGGACAGATGTGCGGCCACCTGTCTCCCGTCACTGCACCACCAGCACATTAAGTTCAAACAACACGCGAGATGGGTCGCTTCAGGTTTCAGAGCGGTTCCGCCCTGACAGCCGGTGAAAGGCCCGCGGGCTACCGGCCAAAGCGACACGCGCCGGCCGTCACAGAGACGGTACCGACCTCAGCCACTCTCTACACACAGCGGCCACCGTCGACAGCCGACGTGAACGTGCTAGCGGCCGCAGCTTTTGTCTGGTCGCCGTACTTACAGCGGGCGTAGCGCCGGTGGTCATGTGGCTGACATTCACCACCACACACTGACCTCGCTCAACATGTTACCATCGAGCTAACAGGCTAACGGGCAGACGTCCACGCTGGCCGGTTCACACACCGCTTGCAGTAATTAGCAGATTAAACAACCGTTTCTGGACGTATCAGTGGGGACGCAACTTCTTGTGCATGAGGTTCAATTAGCCTAGCCGCATTTGTACAGAGTTAGCTCACCGCTAATGGCAACATGCTAACAAGCTTAGCTAAATGCTATCATATAGCTTTAGCCACTGCGCACTGAACATCAATTTAACGTGTTTCTACACGATGTTTTTATTTAGAAACAATTCTTGCTAACCGTTAATTTGTGCTGCCATTAATATATGATCTGTGCACTCAGTCCCATTTGAGTAATTATTTTAAAAAGGAAAAAGAAAGTACCTGAGCCAAGATACAGCAAAAATCCCCCTTCAGATTTTTTTGTGATTGGACGACTTCATTATGTCTGCCTGACTACAAAGCCGACGTCTATTCTGATTGGTGCGTTGTCACAGACCTACCCGGATACTAAAGGCGAGTCAAATTCTATTGGTCAGGGCAAATTATTTTTCTGACGGGGGTTTTTCTAATTGGCTGAGTTTTCCTGGTCTGCCCAGTTACAAAACAGATGAATTCATATTGCGAAATGTGCATAGCAACAATCGGATTTCTGGTAAAAGCAAATCCTCTTAAACCTATTTGAATCTGAACTGTTTCCACTGATGAAATAGCCACTACACAGGGACTTTCAAACTGATAGATATATGAATATATATGAATTGCCAAGTTTGCAAGGAATTTGATTCAGTCCTACTCCGTCTGTTTATGCTCTCTACTAAAATTTATTACCATATGTATTTTGAATTATTTACCATAAAAATCACATTCACTGTTATTTTTAATCAAGTCATTGCACATTTAATGTTATTGCACTGACTTATTGTTTTGTGACTGGAGAGTTCAGTTCACATGTGGGGTCAACAGTGATGCTTGCTGATGTACAGATGTTAGATGGAAGGAAAGAAAGCTGAGTCCCAATGTTCTTCTCTGCCGACCGTACCACCCACTGCAGTCTGTGTCTGTTCTGCTTGTTGGCTGATTTATCAGGATGTCACCCATTAGCCAGTGAAGACATTAATTATTTTGTTATTGTCAATAAATTCACTAATGTGTAGTTCAAGGTTTCAATGAAGTGAGCACATTAATTCAAACTCCTTAATGTTTCATGTTTATTTTCAATTATATAAAAGTGACAGTGAACATGAGAATAAACTAAAGTGGGACACATAGGTTTCATGTAATAAGCTGAAGTGTTCAATGTTTCAGATGATCAGTGATGCTTCATCAGTCGCAGCACATCATTCAAACCCACTGCACAGAAAACAGAAAACACAGAGTTGGATCAGAGGAATTAACTTAATGACATTCTGTTTAAAAATTACACAGGGCTTCCGAAAAAGTTAAATTCTCACACTGGACATGATGAAGCCAGATTTATTGGTAAACTGCTTGGCCTTCATCAAACAACAACAACTAAACAGTCTATATGAACAAATTGTGTCATAGACACTGTTTAAATACTTTATAAGAAATGAACTTGTGAGCTCTTACTCTACCTGACCAAGTGGGCGATGTCCCAGTTAGTTTCAGAAGACAGGGGACCAATAATTTCCACACCTCCTTCGGTTACAATGGCAATCTCATGCTGTAAAAATAACCAACATCACTAATGAGAATGACTGATGTGACGCTGTGAAAGTTCCCCAAACACAACTAGGCTAATCATCAGTTGCCAGAAGTTAATTTTTACTGTGTTCTTTAATTACAAAGCTGCAATTAAAACAGCTTCACTACAATAACAAAAATGTTAAATAAATATCTGATATGATGGCTTCTCACTACTGTCCGGGTGTAAAACTCACTCTGTTGTAAGAACGAGCGTCTCTGTAGTAGAGCACTTTGAGGCAACGCTCCACCAGGTCCCGAGCTTCCTGTTTCGTAATGTCTGTCTTGTTCTCCAACGCCTCCCTCATCAGTGGCTACACACACAACCAGGAAAACACACACACACACACACACACACACACACACACACACACACACACACACACACACACACACACACACCAAATAACGGTAAAATCTAGACACACACTTCTAAGAATGTCATATGTCTAGATTAATTTACAGTCAAAATAATTACATCTAAATATAATAAATAACCACTCACCTGAGCCAGGTATGCCCCAAAGCCAGTGGCCACGGTGGGAGCTTCATAGGCTACACCCAGCTTGTCGACATAACCCAAGAAACTAGATGGACACAAGGTGGTTGACTGATAAGTACAGTACAGAAACAAGCTAACTGAAAAAGAACAGAAAGAGAAGCGCCTCACCTCTGTCCATTGTAAAAACCACCAATCACCACAGTGTTCCACAAGGGATTCATCTTGCTGCGACGGTTGTACATTACTCTGGTCAACCAGGAATGGACAGCCTTGGGACTGTAGCTGTGACCATCCCCAAGCAGCTCTTCGTCAATACTGAGAGAAATAAATATGTAAACCGGGAAACAAGTTTCATAATATCAAATGGAATTTAACATCTGTCTGACTAAGAGATGGAAAATAATACAAACAATTATTTATTAGAAATTTGTTGTCTTTTATAGCATAGATTTGCGTCTGTACTTGCTAAATATACAGATAATGAGGCTCTTCAGGGCAATATGCCCAGCAGTGGATGTTCTTCAGATTCACTTCAGATCAGCTTAATCAACTGTGTCTCTTTGGAGTACTGGTCACAGCAATAAATTATGCATATTGAATTCAACTGTATATAAACTAATTACACATTAATTCAACCTTGGGAGAAACTAACAGGCACATTAGTTTGTGTTAATTAGTGTAGGTGTTTACTGTAGGTGTGTCTGTGTCAGATCAGCAGCTTACACCATCTGTTCGATGACCTGTTTGAGATACTGATAGTCAGCATAGTCCCCTGAAGCTCCGAGGATGGTGTTGTTGTTCACCTGTAACACAAACACTGTTTATTTCAGCTCTCAGAATCTCACAGCAGCACAATACACTCAGCAACTGGTGTTTACTCACCTTCATAAGGCGAGATATGTTCCTGAATCGTGCCAGAGAGCCGTACGACCCCAACATGTCTGCCGCGATGATTACACCACCATTGAACTTCACGCCAAGCACTGACGTCCCTGTTACCATTGGGTTGCTGTGGAGAAAGAGAAAATCGAATTTAGCAGCTTGAGGACTTTTCCTGAGAATTTAAAGTTAAATGGCATGCCTAACTAAATACAACTTTCCTCAGTGGGATTTGATAAGTTGTTTCGGTGATAAGCATTTCAGTCTCAAAATATTCACAATATTAAACCTGGTAACTTCCCACTTAGACGCATTGACGCTTACAGCAGTACGTTATTAGGACACATAATTTTACAGGGGCTACAGTCTGTTTGTGCGTTTACTTTAATGTAACGCTGCACTAAACAGAATAGTTTTCATTCATTATAGGAGTAAATGTCGTTACAGTGGTGGTTATTTCACAATTGTAGTGCTTAGTGCCTTCCAACTGATTGACCAAATTGCTTGCATGTACGTTCGTTTAGGTAACTGTAAGTAAACTGATGGGTTTTTATGTCTTTAAGCTGAAGTAAATCAGTTTCGTGCGTGGACGCTAGCTAACGCAGCTAACAGTTAGTCAGCAAAACAAAAGCAAACAACGGAAACGCGTCACTAAGAGCATTTAAACTATCTGCACTGATTATCTTCAACATTAAAAAATGAAGCACGAGCTCTGAGCATCGGGCTGTAAAAACGTTCAAACAGATATAAACTGTCAGTTAGCTTAGCATCAGTTGGCGACAGCTTCTCCATGATGATACAGCACCGCAGAGCGTAAACGAAACCGAGAGCACCGCTTCGGCTGGGATAGAGAACAAACAGCTCCGGTTATGTCGAACTGAACCACTCACAGTGTGTGCCTGACCGGCCCGCATGCTGTGCCGAGTCCGCTGCTGCCAGGAAATGAATAAAACTGTCCGGGCTTTGGTCCATTCTCCCAGAGATTCAGCTTCAAGCCGGACGACTCCATGTTGAAAATACTTCCAGGAAGTGACGACACAGCGTTGCCTTGTTGGAATCAGCGTCTCTGACGTCACAAGGCAGCGCTTTTCCGCCTTTTTGTTGGAAGAACAAGTGCTAATAGTAACAATAAAGATATGATTTAAAAATGCATAAAATTATTCAAATTAAAACTATACAAAACAAAAGTGAGCAAGTAGACAAAGCAAGTCTGGGTGCTGGTCCCGGCTAGTAGGAAGTTAAAAAGAGTAGAATAATTTGAATTCGACATTTGTAACCAGAAATAGAGAAACACGCATCCTGTCATACAATCAAAGTGACAGCAGCATCAACAGATCCAGCTCCAGACTGGATGAGACACAATATGATGCAGGTAGAATGGTAAAACCTTCTTCCAACATCTGATGTTGATGTTGGAAATGCAGGCATGAACCAGAGATAACTGGGCTTACACAACTGGGAGGCCACAGGGTGGGGCCTTGCAGAAGTGTCTGTAGCTACTTGCTGCAGATAACATGGTGTTTACGTTCCACAAAGAACACAGTAATGACACTAGACCCAGAAGGCCTGTGTGCATCTGAAGCCTTGTTCTTGGTTATGGTCCTACCAGACGTAGACACAGGTCAGGGGTCACTGGGTCAGAGGTCGCAGGTGTAGGCACAGGTCTTATTTGTTCTCCACAGAAACATTTCCATCATGGGTCACCACCCTCCTGGTTGTCCTGGCTGCTGTTCTTCTTCTGTCTTGGGGCCTTTTAGTCCACTTCTCTCAGTATTTCATGCAAGGTAAAACTACATTACCCATAATGCTACTGGCGGACACTACCAGGCTTTACCTCTGTTAAGTGTTACCCAGCAGCAAAACATCCAGGTGAGAAGATGCTGGAGCTCAACACGTGATGCTTTCATAGAACCAGCACAGCTAAAAAAACAGCAAACCAGTGTTTTTATCAAATGAGAACGTTGGCATCTCTTTCTTTATTTGTGGATCAGAGTTCAAAGATGCTTCAAACCCATTAAACCACAGCAGCATTAAACACTTTTAAACAAACAGCAGCTCAGCAACGGGTTGAACCTTCAGGACTCTGGTCATGTCGTAGAAAACCTTGAGTTTACCAACGACGCTGACCAGCCTGAAGTCTAGGACCAGATTTACAGAGGCCGAACAAAGATGAACAACAGGGGACTTCAGTCTGACCCTGAATCAACCCAGAGCTGACGACACAGGAAGAAACGTCTGTGGCGTCTGTGTCAAGATGGGAGAGCAGCGAGTTCAGCTGAGGAACAAAGCTGTGCTGCTCAGGGTCAAAGGTTAGTGTTTGAGCCAAGTTAACATGTGTGATGATTGCATAAAACCAGCACAGCTTTAAAATAAGGACCAGACCGTTTCTGTACCAAATCAGTGCTTTATTAACTGGTCTTTGGTGTCTCACCCAACAAACCACCCCATTCATTTCTATTAAACCACAGCAGAAGAAAGGTCCAGGTCAAAGATAACTTGCCTGGGCGTCAGTCTCCGACTCCCTTCTCTTCTCTCTGCAGGGAGTTTGAACCCACCCAACTAAAACAGCCTCACTGACCCATCTGTCAATCACGTGGAGGAGGCGGGGCTGCAACGTGTGTCAGCGCCCATGACGTCATGGAGGAAATGTTTGTTTCTAACTAATGATCTGATCTATGATGGATGCATGTCGATGACGTTAGTTCTGTGGAGGCGTGCTGCCCCCTGCTGGCTCCTCCCTGTCACAGACCCTTCATACATCACATACATCATGAAACAGATGCTACAAATGTAAAACGTACTAGTAATTCCATAGTTACATGTTCTGGACTCTGGCTACAGTTTGTTTTCTCATATGAACTTGAACCTGGTTTAGGAAACAACAGGATAATAACAAAAAGGCTCAGAGCAGGATGTACTTCCTGTGGAGGCTCAGGTCCTTCAACGTCTGCAGCTCCAGCTGAGGATGTTCTATGAGTCTGTGGGTCCAGTGTTTTGGGCTGTGGTCTGTGGGGCAAACATGAATGGAGCAGACAGTAACAGACTGGACAAAGTGATCAGGAGGACTGGTTCTGCTCTGGGGGTGGAGCTGGACCCCCTACATGCTGTAGCTGAGAGGAGGATGCTGGTCCAACTCCAACACCTCCACCTCCTACACACACTGGACAGAGGAGCACCTTCAGCCAGAGGCTGATCAGTATTAGGTGCTCCACAGAACTTAAGCTAGTAATTAGATGTGCGTGTGTGTAGATGTGTTAGCATTCATATTTTTAATCTTCTTACCCTCTTGTGTGTTCCTACAACTGTGACAGTGATCAAAGTGTGCAAAATAATTTCCCTCTGGGCTTAATAAATTTTACTTTAAATGCATCTTTACTTACTGCTAGTGAACTGAACACTGTTACAATGATGATTGAGTGTTTTTATAGAGGGTGGAACTGACGGCATTACAGTAGACACAGAGCAGATTGGTTCATACTTTTATTTGTAACTAGTGTTGGTTCAGTCACATGATGAACCCTGACACAAACAGACTGACATGGGACGTGCAGGTCGTCTCTCAGGAAGCCTGGTGTTTCTCTAAAGCAGATTTCTTATAACAGAATTCTGTGAAGACAGAACAAGATGGGAAAGGTTGAGCAGAACCAGGGTTCAGGATCATCCCCAGACTTCATGTGGCGTCTGTAGCATCAGTGTCACAAACAAGAAAACATAAACCTGCTCTCAGACCACAAGCTCCATAATAAATAAGAACATTCCATAAAAAAACTTAATAATCAGAGAGAGAGGACACAGGCTGCTTCCATGTTTGTTTGACCTACAGCTGTTTCTGAGGGAGAGGAAGCAACAACAGAACCACTGAAACAGGTTCATCTGAGCCACCGACCTGCTTCTCCATCGTAGCTGAACGGGCTGTGGTGCTGAAAGCCCAGACACTCAGACTGTTTCCTGTGATCGTCATGGGCCGCCTTCAAGCGCTGAGCGTCTGAGTGATGCCTCTCCCTCCCTGAATTACACATGCACGCACAGACACACACACGTTTGCCTTTAGCTGTGATGGTTAGGGCAAGTGGCTAGGGTGTGCGTGTGTTGTGTTGTGTTGTGTTTACTGTAGCTCAGCAGGAATCGTCCGTGTACGTATTTGTAGACCACCAGCAGGCAGTCGGGACAGGTCTGGTAGAAATCCAGAGCTGCTGAGTCGTTGTACGGTTTAACAACTCCGTCCACCTCAACAGCTTCACACACACACACACACACACACACACACACCACACACACACACACACACACACACACACACACACACACACACACACACACACACACACACACACACACACACACACACACACACACACAGCTTCAGTTGTGGTATTGACACACAGGGTGATGCTACCGATGTTGCCATGGTTACTGTCTCTCACTGGCAGACACCATGTGCAGAGTGTGGTGTCCAGCATCAGAGAGGTCAGAGGGCAGCGCCAGGTTGATGACATAGTTGGAGCACGACTTGTCCCTGAAGGCAACACAACATGAATACAACAACCTGCCGATGTCTGATCCGAACCCAGACATTTTAACGTCAGCACTCACTTGTACAGGTTCCTCTCGTTAAACACTGCTCCTCTCTTGTCAGGGAGCAGCTGCAGCTCCACGTGGGAGCTAGAGACGTTTTGTAGGAGGTCCCAGCCTTTATCATGGTCCGACACAGACCAGACAAGAACCCAGGCCCCAAAAATCTGATAGAGGGAAACAGGTGGAAGTTGAGCAGATCTGAAATACCCCCGGAGCACATCCAGCGTTTAAACTGCTCTCAGGTCAGTGAAGCATGCTCACTGACTGACCCACCTGGTCCAGGTCCTTGGTCGGCAGCCGACTGTTCAGACCTTCACATTTCTTGCAGGTCGGCACAGCCTCGTATCCAACTGCTGCCAACAACAAGACATCATCATCGAATGTTCACCCTCCACTGACCACGAGCTTCGTTTCCCCACACACAAAAACCACAAGCAGAACGGTGGATGGAGGTTACAGACACACGGCCAAATAACAGGGGCAGCAACAAACACAAAGCAACAAAGCAACAATGTAACAAACTACTAAGAATATACAACACCAACCTGCGGCTCCGTTGTAGATGAACGGTTTGTCGTGAGCGAAGCCCACACACTCGGCCAGTTTCCTGAGGTCGTCATGAGCCGCCTTCAGCTGCTCCACGTCTGAGTGACGCCCGTCCCTCCCTGAGTCACACACACGCACGCACAGATGCACGCACACGTTGAACATCAACTAGACGCGTGTGTGCGTGCGTGCGTGTGTTGTGTTGTGTTGTGTTTACTGTAGCTCAGCAGGAATCGTCCGTGTACGTATTTGTAGACCACCAGCAGGCAGTCGGGACAGGTCTGGTAGAAATCCAGAGCTGCTGAGTCGTTGTACGGTTTAACAACTCCGTCCACCTCAACAGCTTCACACACACACACACACACACACACACACACACACACACACACACACACACACACACACACACACACACACACACACACACACACACAGAGCTTCAGTTGTGGTATTGACACACAGGGTGATGCTACCGATGTTGCCATGTTGCCATGGTTACTGTCTCTCACTGGCAGACACCATGTGCAGAGTGTGGTGTCCAGCATCAGAGGGGTCAGAGGGCAGCGCCAGGTTGATGACATAGTTGGAGCACGACTTGTCCCTGAAGGCAACATGACACAGCAGAGTGTGGATTTATTTACTGGACTTTTAAAGGCTCAAGTGTTTTTCTTAATCGGAAAACGCGTAAACTCACGTGTAAACGTTCCTCTCATTTAACATCACAGTTTTTTTGTCAGAAAGCAGATGGAGCTCGATGTGGGAACTGGACACGTTGGAGAGCAGGTCTTGGCCTTCCTTGTGGTCAGACACAGACCAGACCAGAACCCAGGACCCGTAAACCTGCCAGATGGAAACATGTGGGAGTCAGACACGTCTGTTCTCTAGGCCCTGTCACACAACTTGAAGGAGAGACTGAACGCGCACACGCACGCACACACACACACACACACACACACACACACACACACACACGCACACACACACGCACACACACACACACACACACACACACACACACACACACACGCACACACACACACACACACACACACACACACACACACACACACACACACACACACACGCACACACACGCACACACCTTGTGCAGGTCCTCCGTCGGCAGCCTGCCGTTCACACCATCACACAGTTTGCAGGTTGGACCTGGAGTCAAACACCAGTAGTGTGAGAACATTCAAAGCTGCTGCTACCGACTCTGTGCCGTTACGTTAAGCTGGAGGTTCTGGACACGACACCAACCTGCGGCTCCGTTGTAGATGAACGGTTTGTCGTGAGCGAAGCCCACACACTCGGCCAGTTTCCTGAGGTCGTCATGAGCCGCCTTCAGCTGCTCCCCGTCTGAGTGACGCCCGTCTCTCCCTGAGTCACACACACACACACACACACACACACACACACACACACACACACACACACGCACACGCACACGCACACGCACACGCACACGCACACACACACACACACACACACACACACACACACACAGACGCACGCACACACAGACGCACGCACACACGCGCACAGCACACTGAGAACACACTGCTACACACACGCGTCTGAGTTGTGTTACTGAGAGCAGATGGTAAATACTGTAGCTCAGGAGGTACCGGCCCAGTGGACCCTGGTACAGCATCAGCAGACGGTCCGGACCAGTCTCAAAGAAAACCACACTGGTTGAGGTGATGGCACGAACAGTTCCATGTTTCAGCAGTGCTACACACACACACACACACACACACACACACACACACACACACACACACACACACACACACACACACACACACACACAGCTGTAAAGAAACATCTGCGAGCAGCTGATGACACTCTGGTCGCTGACCTCCAGATCAAACACCAGGACACGTGTAACTCACTGCCGCTCTTGACCTGCAGCGTCGGGTCGCTGGCATCAGAGGGAACGTGGAGGTTGAAGAAGAAGGACGCACACACGCCGTCACTGGAACGACACCCCGAGCCCAGTGAGAACCCGGCGGACCCGCCTCCGCAGTGGGCACGCTGAACACATCTCACCTGAACGTGTTCTTCTCCTTGTACACGATGGTTCTGCTGTTGGGCACCAGGAGCTGGAAGCTGGCGCGGGAGCTGCTGAGGTTCGCCAGCAGACCCGAGCCCAGCTCATAGTCAGAGACGGCCCAGGCCAGAACCCAGTCCCCGAAGTTCTGTAGCATAAGATGCATTGTCACAGTGAAGCTCTGGTGGACTGCTCTGCTGTGAAGCTGTTCACGTCTACCCAACCATCAAACCCATCTGGACCGATAGCCGAGACCAGCTGCTCTCAGGTCAGCGCTCCTCAGGGATCTGCCACAAGCACTCACCCTGTGCACATCCTTAGTCTGCAGCTTTCGGGTCAGAACTTCACATTCCTCGGTGGTCGGTGCCGCGTTGGATCCGATGGCTACCAGCAGCAGCACTACACACTTCACAGCACCGCGCATCCTGCTGAGACACACACACACACACACACACTGTACCGAGCGGCAGGGAGCTGCTGCCTTTATAACCTGGCAGAGGCCCGGTCTGGGCCTGGGTCGGTCCAAAGGGTCACTGTGTGCTGTGTTACTGACCCTGAGGCTGCTCTGGCTGCTCTTGTTTGTGTTTAATCCAGCATGTTAATCCTGCGGGTGACAGCGTCCATCCCTGTCCATTCCTTGTGTCTCAGCCTCCTAAGCCTCAGTAAGGACAGACACACGCCTGGACTCAACCAACCTTTTAAGACACGTCACAACATCCATCACCTCCATTTTCACACAGTGAATTTTAGCACTCTAGTGTATTTTCTGTTGGTGGAGATCAGTTCCTGCTTTTTACAGTGGTCTTAACTTCTCCTTCTATGATTTCTTTGTGTGTGTGTGACCTGAGTTTATGTTCATTATTACTGACCAGATGTGGACAGAGATCAGAGTCGTGGTGCTGATGAGGAGGATTTCTGCATGTGCTCATGATGAAGGATGTCACTCACCCAGTGTTCAGCTCTCAGGACTAACTCTGATAAACTGATTAGTTCATTACACTGTTTGGTTGTTTAGTAATTAATCACACATCCCCTGAATCCTTTAAAATAAAAGCACCCATCCAAATTTTAGCACTACTTTTGCTTGGGTAATTGTGATTAATTAATTAGACTATTTTACTATTTA
The DNA here is from genome assembly GCF_900634795.4 of Betta splendens. NCBI lineage: Eukaryota > Metazoa > Chordata > Actinopteri > Anabantiformes > Osphronemidae > Betta > Betta splendens. Next base: position 16,057,189 of record NC_040891.2, on the reverse strand, counting down.
GCAATTCCTTGCAGATACCTCCTCCAAAGCTCCTGTTTTTCTCAATTCAAACTTCAACTATTTCCTCTGCAGCTGCTTTCAGCTATATTGAATATTTCCACGACTTGGATCTATTCTTTCAGCTCCTGAACTCAAAACTATTTAATTATAATCTTCAGACGTTTTGATACATTAAGCTATGTTCCATCAAACTACGCAAACCTGTAAACACTTCCTTCATTTTCAGCAGTTCTTTAATTTCAGCAAATTTTCAGCAAAGTTTCCTCAATTTGAAATTCAATATATATTCAATAATAATTAATAATAATAATATTCTGAATAATAATATTCCGCTCTGTTTCAGCTCAGAACAGCTCCTAATTCTCTTCAGATACATTATTCTATAGTTTGCATACTTCAGCTATGTACAGCTATGTTTTGAATGTTTCAGCTACTTTCTGCAATTCTTCAGGAATACATTTAGCATGGAAGCATTTATTGTGCAGCTTCCTGTCGAAATGCTTTATCTAGATGCAAATGCATTTAGAATTTTCATTTTTTAACCGTAAACGCTTTACATTGATAGACAGCTGCTGATCTAGGTCATGTGTGACCAGTGAAGGTTAATATGTAATCAAGGCCACTTCAGTACTAAACTCACATGCTACATTACTGACCTCAATAACCACATGCAAATAATGTGTAATAGAATAAAACCACAAACCTTAATTAGTTTAGGTATAGTTACAATACAGAATCACAGACTCCAGCTTTTACTTATTCTCCTGCTTATCTAAAAAGGAGACAGAACCAGTCTGCAGTGGCGCCTCCTCTCCAGCAGGGGGCAGCTATTAACCAAGAAAGTCAGACTGCGCATGTGCAAACACACCGAGCCGGAAGTGAAGCTGGTAAACAAGCGTCCACGACGCCTCAACGAAGCAGCTTCTCCTCAGTCCTCCCGCTGAAATGTCCAAAATTGAGATGCTGAGGCTGCTGATCAATCAGCGGCTCACCGCGGCCGCGGAGGAGATCTTCGGGGTGTTCGGAAGGACCATAGCCGAGTACGAGGAGGAGATCTCCCGCTCCAAGCTAGAGATCGACCGCCAGCGGCGGCTGCTGGACCTGTCCACGAAGCCGCAGGTGTCGCTGCACGAGAACGGGCCAGGTCGGTAAGAGCAGAACCCCAGGCTCGTTGTCTCTCAGCTCGACTCGTTACTAACGCAAACTCAGCATCACTGTTTGAATGAGTCCAGTCTGCCCCCCGACGCAGAGGTTCTGTTGGTTTAACATGTGCTCACTCTCCTATTGTGTTCGGCAGCTGTCCCTGAGCAGATGGAAATGACCCTCAGTTTCGATCGGAACCAAACTAAGTCTCCTCTCATCAAGGAGGAGAACGAGGAGCTGTGGCCGACCCAGGAGGAGAAGCCTCCCACGGAACAGCTGCTGGGGCCGACAGCCGAGGAGGTTCAGAACCAGTACCGGGGGGACCCTGACCCACAGCTGGGCACCTCAGACCAGACCCGCCGTGACCTGCACGATGGAGCCGTCAGAGCCTCAGGTGTCGAGCGGCTGGGCGTGGCTTTGTCCAAGGTGGCGGACTCTTACGCGTGCACCACGTGCGGCCGAGTGTTCGCCCAGCGCGTACACTGGGCCAAGCACGTGCAGGTCCACCGCAAGGTGCAAAACAAAGCCGACAAGTCGTACACGTGTGACATCTGCGGGAAGAGGCTGACGCGCTTCGACGGGTACCAGAAGCACCTGCGCATCCACACGGGCGAGAAGCCGTACTGCTGCGTCCAGTGCGGCCGCAGCTTCAGCGACCACTCCAACTACAAGCGGCACATCCGCACGCACGCGGGCCCGAGACCGCAGCAGCGCTGAGCCCGAACACGGAGGGCGCGTGTGGCGCGTGACGATGAGGAATGAAAATAGACGGAACCGGACACGTGGTCTGATGGTTCCACGCAGAGTTTCCCTGAGCGCTCTAAGCCACGGAGGAGGTTCTGTAAAGACGCTTTAACAGAGACACCGGGTCTAATGGAGATGCTGGAATACTGGACGTCTCGTGTTGTATTACTTTTAACGGTCCGTCTGAACAGTTTGACCAGGGAAGCTGGTAACACGAAGCCTGTATCACATCTGCTGCTAATTAGGTTTTGAGGCGAGACTGACACAGACATTATGGTAGAATGTCATTCTGACGTAAATTCCATCCGTGAACCCCGAAGTGGGCAGAAACGTCATGGTTTGAAGGTACATATTGTCGCCAGCAGGTGGCAGCGTTCGCTTAGAATGGCTTCTAGCTGCTGCCGTGACGTCCGACGGCATCATAAAACCAGTGCAGGGCTCCTGCAAGATCCCTTGGTCCATAATACAACAGAACCTAGACCCGACCACCCACTACTGGGCCGAAGTTGAGTAAATTCCAAGAGTCACCCAAGTCTTTAGGAAGATTCCACAGGAAAACACTCCACAGTAGCCTTTATTTACACAGGAAGGGCAATGGTTTTACATTGTCATTGGATGCGGTCCAGCTGGTGGCGCTGTGACTGACAGAGATCACAGCGTCTCTGCGCCCCCTTGGCTCGATTTGAGGACGGGACCAGAGAATCACAGAATGAATAAACAAATTCATTTTCAAGGTTACAAGTGTGTGGTCGTACAAAAAGCTTTTAGAAAAGGAGCCGTAGTGCTTTTTGCAGCACCGCCATGAATGAGAAACCTCTGAACGGTTCTGTTTCTCATGGTGTCGGGCTCAGGATCCTCCTCAGAACCCGGCTTCTGTCCTTTATTGCATCAGAGCCACTCAGTCACAGCGTGGAGCAGAGGGAACGTACTGACTTGATGCTCGAGTCAGAGTCTTACAGCAGCAACAGTGAGGTTCTGTGACACTGGTACCGCTGGTTCTTAGGTTTGGTTTTAACCAGCTGAGACCAGATCTAGAATAAAGTGTTCAAACTTTGGTGACACAGAAGAATGTTGATCTTTTTACATTTCCATTCATTAAACTAAACAGAAGTCCGTTGTTGTGTCAGACACCTGGAACCAGCCCAATGTGACGCCTTCACTCTAAAACACAGTTTCCTGTAAAATGAATCAAACAAAAGGGCAACAGATCGTTATGTTTGTGAATCTGGAGCTGAATCTTTGAAATAAATTAAAATAAATCCTGGCTGAGTGCGAACAGAACAACACTGATTTCTGGTCCCACAGAGGACCATGTAACAGGGCCACACTCATCCCAGTGCCGATAGACTGACCTCCCGCCTCAGCTGCAACTTTCTTTGTGCTGTTTAGGTCCCGGTTAACTAAAAAGCCTCTTGATTTTAATCTTAATTTCTCCAATAAAATATGAATCTGTTGGGACTTCTTTCATTGTCTCTGTTTGCCTTGTTCTCATGGATTCACTTTTTCAAATGGTCATAACCTGACCTGAAACATGTTCTGGTGCTGTAAGATTTGTGTGGATTTAGTAAAGGTCAAAGTTCATGGTGGACTCCTGTCTGACTGTCATCACTTCCCCAGACATCGAGTTTATTGCTATTTCTGTGCATCTCCACTGAGTCAAACACTTGACTCACACAGTCTCTAAAACTCTCTCGACCATGAAAAACGCTGGGAAGCAAAACTAGAATCAGAAGTAAGAAATGCTCCCCAGCCATCGTCACCAACGGGCCTCAGACATACATTCCCGTGGTTCCTTGAGGTTCCCACTTGCTGCTGCTCCACTGTTACATGATGGCTGGTGCTATGTTCACACACACTCAGTCTACAAACATTTGAATAGAAAATGTCAGAAATGCTGATTTCAGCTCCTGAATCATTAGTTTGGGGAAGTGCAACCAGCAGATTTTCACCAGATTCTTTGAAAGCGATGAGAATATGATTCCTTGACCCATTCTGTTTCATTAGCATGTTAGCGCAGGAAACCAGCCAGGCTACGACTGAGTCTGGCCATGACGGGTCCTAAGCAGGTGACATCTGCCTCACGTCTCTTAATTAAGGCAGATGTCGAACACGTCGTACGTCAGGCACATCCTAAACAGACCACATTAATAATTATGAAAATGATCCCGGGAGCAGAAGCAGTGACAGTAACAGGTGTGACACATGCATGTTAGGGTCAGTCGTCCGCTCCTGGTGGTTGACACATACCAATATGGTACAGAACCCGTGCCTGCTGCTGTCACCGAGTCCATCTGAAGTGTTGCCTCTGTCGTCCTCACGTGTGAATGTCAGGATACCAGACAAGACAAAGTATTCACGTCAAACAACTTGGCTCCAACTCTCCCACACTGCGTCTTCCCTGAATCTCTGATGAAACGTGTGGCAACGTGCAGCAACCGGCCCATGCGATCAAAGCTTTCATCAGAAAACTGCATTAATCACTTTCAGGCCACTTTGAGCTGAAGGGACTCGTTAACATCTCTGAGTGCTGCTTTTGGAATGTTTCTCACGCTGACTTTGATCCGGTGTGTCAGGAGGCGACTGGAGCTGCCCAAGACCGAGTCGAGCCCCAGTCGAGCCCCAGGCCGGGTCGAGGCCCAGGCCGAGTCGAGCCCCAGACCGGGTCAGGTCGAGCCCCAGGCCGGGTCGAGGCCCAGGCCGAGTCGAGCCCCAGACCGGGTCGAGGCCCAGGCCGGGTCGAGGCCCAGGCCACCCCCTGCTCGCTCTCAGTAGTTGTAGGTTCCTGCCTCTGCTCCTGGTGACGCCGCTGTGTTTGGCAGGAACAGAGGCTTGGGGGGGACTTGGGGCTTGAGGGACACGGTTCTGCGGACGATCGCCGCCCGCTGCACGTGTGGCCCTTCGCTGTAGCTGTGCTGTCGCGTGAGGCAGGAGCTGGCGGGCGCGGGCCGCCGGCTCTCGGCGTTAGCATTGCTGCTGGGGGCTGGGGGGCCGTTACTGCTGCTGTTGGTGTTCATCCTGGCCAGGAAGTGCGCGTGCTGTGCCCCTCGCTGGTTGAAGCTGTGGTGGCGAGGAACCGCCCCGCCTCCGCTGCCCATCTTGATAAGGCCCTGACGCTGAGAGTGATGACGTGCCACCGAGACGCCGCTCGCTCCAGGCTGCTCCGGAATCACCTGCTGCTGCAGTGGCGTCGAGGATGACGAAGAGGAGGAGGAAGGGATGGAGGTGGAGGATGTGGGGTTGTTGGATGAAGACGAGGAGGAGGAGCTTGACGACGAGGTGGAGGTATGAGGGGGAGGGTCCAGGAGCTTGGGCCCGTCCCTCGGCAGTGTGGATGTGCTGTAATAAGAAGGTTCTGTCTCTGGAATCTGCTGCTGCTGCTGCTGGTGGCCGCCGCTGCTGTTGTTGTTGTGGTGGTTGCTATGGTGATGGCTGTGGTTGTACTGGTGCGTGCGGGTCTGGCCATGCTGGCTGTGATGGTGGTTGTGATGATGGCGTCCAGATGTGGACGAAGGGAACAGGGAGGAGGTGGAGGTGAGGACCTTGATGCCTCCGGTCCCTGAGGCGCTGACCTCGTGGATGTGCTTCAGCAGCTCGTCCAGCGCCGACACGTCCACAGCTGCCTGAGGAAGGGACTGCTGAGACTGGTGGTGAAGAGCTGCTCCTCCACCCGCTGCTGCCACTCGGTCATCGTTCAACAGCGCCTTCTCCTCCGGCAGGTGCAGCGAGGCTGAAGAAGAGCCTGGTCCGTTGCTATGGTGATGAGAGAAAGGAAACGCATGCTGGGTCAAAGGGTTCCCGACCACAGCCATGAAGCCCAGACTGGACCCGGAGCAGCTGGGGTTGCCGTCCTTGGCATTGTTGCAGTTCTGGTTCTTCTCGTATTGATGGTGCCGCAGGGCCCTGATGTTCTTGATGGGCAGCTCCGGCGTGGAGTCGGGTGTGGGCAGGCCGGACAGCTCTCCGTCAGCCTGAGACAGAGACTACACAGAGGTTAGACCCTGGTTGGGACACAAAGCGTCAACGAACATCAGGCCGGGCCGGCACATGTTCTGCTGACCCAGCTGCTGTCCTACCTGAGACAGGCTGAGGTCGGGGTCTCCCAGCGCCAGGCCCTTTTGCATGGGGCTGTGGAGGTGAGGTGAGGCCCGGCCGTTGGGAATGAAGGAGCTGTACATCTTCGGGGTGGACATGTCCAGTTTCTCGTCCTGAGCAAAGACGAGGAGGCAAAAGGTTGTTAAGCAGATAAACGTGGTCCCCAGCTGTTTCATGGTTAACTTGTATAAATATACATTTGAGGGCAGCAGGAGCTCAGATTCAGATTCAGCTCAAGGACGTTTGGAGAAGGACGAAGTAGATAATGAAATGTTTGACTGTAGTGGCTCAGGAGAGGCGGTTAGTTCTCAGGCCTCCCCCTGGGTGAGGACGAGGATGCATGAATATTAACAACGCTGCTCAGAATTCAGCTGATTATGTCGCTGCTTTGGGGCTTGATGTTCGACAACAAAACATGTGAAACAAGTGCTGGTCAAGGATTTATTGTCCACTTTGCCTCAGAGTGGGAGACACACAAAGATGTGCATGTCAATCTAACGCTGATTCTGATCCCACTAAAGCAAAACCCGAGCCAGCAGCCAATCAGACATCTTCTTAAATGACATGGATCGTAAGACACCACTGGACTTTAAGATGGCTTAACCAGCCACTTATGGAATATGGACCCAAACACACCTTGGGCTGCGTGTCCAGCAGGCCACTGAGCTTGGCCAGGGAGCGCAGCGACAGAGCGTGGGGCAGCGACGCCTCTGGGTCCTTCCCCAGCCTCCTCGCCCGCTGAGCCGCGCTGCGGCTGCAGTAACACGACACTAGGAAGCCCGACAGGATGGCGCCCAGGAAGAAGGCCACCAGCACACAGGCGATCAGTAGCGTGTAGTGGACGTTGGCACCGGCCTGCAGGTCCATGTCGGGAAGACGGCGAACACCTGAAGGACGGAGGGGGAGAAGCGTTAAAACAGCCACAACAGAGAAACAAGTCCATCAATTAAGGCGAGGACATGAAGGAAGGAAGCAGGAAGGATGGAGGACAGATGAAGGAGGGATGAAGGATGGATGGAGGAGATGGAGGATGGGTGAAGAACAGATGAAGGAGGGGTGAAGGAGAGATGGAGTACGGATGAAAGACAGATGGAGGAGGGGTGAAGGACAGATGGAGGAGGGGTGAAGGAGAGATGGAGGAGGGGTGAAGGACAGATCAAGGACAGATGGAGGAGGGGTGAAGGAGAGATGGAGGAGGGGTGAAGGACAGATGAAGGAGTAAAGGACAGATAAAAAAAGATGTGAAGGAAAGATGAAGGAGGGATAAATGACAAATGGAGGAGTGATGGAAGAAGGTTGAAGGAGGGTTTGAAGACAGATGAAGGAGAGATGGAGGAGGGGTGAAGGACAAATGAAGGAGAGATGGAGGAGGGTGAAGGAGAAATGGAGGACAGATGAAGAAGGAGTGAAGGACAGATCGAGGAGGGATGAGGACAGATTAAGAAGGGATGAGGACAGATGAAGGAGGGATGAATGACAAACGAAGAAGGGAAGGAAGAAGGATGAAAGGGGGTTTGAATACAGATGAAAAAGGAGTGAAGGACATATCAAGGAGGGACGGAAGAAGGATGAAGGAGGGTTTGAAGACAGATGAAGGAGAGATGGAGGACAGATGAAGAAGGAGTGAAGGACATATCGAGGAGGGATGAGGACAGATGGACTGCTGTTCATTTGAAAACGGGTCTAGCTCTTTGATGGTTGGTTCCCACTCATGTCCCCTTCCCGTCTGACGGCCCAGAGGACACACTCTCTTGGCGGCCGCCCAGCCGCGGGCTCACGACGTGATGGACCCGGTTCTGGGTGTATGAAGTCTCGACAGCACGTTATTGTCTGACGATGCGCTAGAACCACAGCGTTGCTATTTACTCCGTTTGTGTAAGATGCCACTTTGAGCCCCTGTTCTTGTTTCATATCACAGCGAGTCCCTGAAATCCTGATCAAAGGGCCAAAAAGCTGCGCGGCTCGTGCTTCGGTCCCCGCTCCACGTCTGGTCTGGGACTTGCTCTGGAAACCGTCTCACCCTCAAAGCGAGCGTCGCCCGAGGCCTCACTTTGATACCAGACACCGCGGAACAAATGTGTCTCTTACGCAAAACCCTGTTGAAAACGAGCGAACAGTCATTACCCGTCCAGTCAGGATTAACACGCGCCTTCATCACTTTCATCTGCGTCCTTGGTTCTGACAGTTATAAATAGGATGATGGAGACGCACAGAGAAAAATATTATGCTAATTACAGCCCGACATGGAAGCGCGGCGCTCTCTGCCCTCGCTGTCGGAAAGTTTCTCTGCTGTCAGGATGAAGCGGGAAACTTTGTGGGACTGGATGAAGTTTTCTGTCAGTCTGAACTTTTGTTTTCTTATTCCGTGTCTCTCTGCTTTTGCGGCAGCACATCCTGTATCTTCCTTCTTCCCTCAGAACAGCTTCTCAGCTTCCATCTCAGAGTCCTGTGACATCAGCTTTGTGAGACTGGACTTCACCATCCAGCTCACTTTTCAGTCCTGGAAGCAAAGGCTGCATCAGCAGTGGTCAGTGTGAACGTACAGTACATGAGGTGGAAGTCAGGTCCATGATAGTCAGGACCACGAGCATGAGCCTCAAACCTCGGAACAAGCTGGTCCATGAGCAGCCGACTGTGAGCTACAAATGAGCAGTCATGGATCCGATCGGACAGACCAGCGGCGCCGTTGTTCGGGTCATGACAGAACACAGACCCGTCCACCACAGGCCCAACACGAACTTAGCTTTAAGGAAACGGTGGAGTCAACCTCCAGAAACCCCGGCCCCATTAGCATGCTCTCTCACTACTGCTCGCTCGCCCACTCGTCCTCCATTAGTATTCACATTAAGCTAGACTCCAGTGACAGAGCAGAGGAAGGAAGGAACTGATGGCGGCACAGAGCTCATCTCTGGTTTCAGCTGTTGTTCCGAGGCCTCGTCAACGTTACACATGTTTCTATGGCTGTGAAGGTCTGAGGCTTCTGTCGGTGCAGGTCGGATCAGAACAAGCTGGAGAGCCCACAACACAAAACCACATAGTCCAAAGGTTTCAATACAAGCACAGAGCCAGACGCAGCTGTTCTGGTCCATTTTCTGGTTCTGGTACCAGCCTCATGGACCCAAACACGATTAAAACGGAACAACCAACAGAAATCTGTGTGTCCAATTACAACATCCATAGTCAAACTAGGAGCAGCCTTCCGCTAACACGCGTCTCTACAGTGCTTTGATCCGAACACGGACTGGAGCCCGTCCAGCGGAACCGCTTCATTCTCCTACTCTGAGCTCGATCGAGCAGAAGATGACGGCAATTAGCGAGGATGCGACTGCTCCTGGCGCTGCTCACACACTCAGCTCGGTCCAGCTCATTAAAAGACTTTAACACGCTGCGACGGCTCTTTTGCTGCTCACAGGCTTCAGCTTGATGCTCACGCTTGTTATGTTGCTGCATCACAGACCATAATAACACTCTTTGTGTCTGCGCAGCACAAACACTGTAATTAGACGTCTCCACAGAGATGAGAGCTGAAAGTGAGCTGCTTGATTTCCTCCACAGAGATAAAGAGTCCACAGGTGTCAACAAACCAGCACCAACTGTGATTCTGGACCAGGCAGGTCCAGCTGGCACTGTCTGGACCGGTACAGCTACAGAACCTGCTTCATACAGCGTCGACTGAAGACAGCTCATCTTGGTCCACACTGTCCTTTCAGCCGTTCAGACGGGCAGAACCTGGTGGACCTGCATCATCCCTGTGCCAACAGAACCGTGGAGGAGTGAACAGCTGACAGCACCACTGCTCCGTTGAACAGACCTATGGAGAAGGATCTAATGCAATGCTAACGCCCGACCTGCAGCCTCCCGTCATTCACACACGCTGCTCCGTCTTCCTCGGAGGAAGCGCTCTCTTAGCAGCACGTGGTGTGAGCGCACGCAGGAGCTTTGTGACACTGCATCGCTCTGTATTAAAAGTTCAGATCCTACAGCTACGGATGGAATGTTTGAGTCGTGATGCTGCAGAAAGGATGCGATAAGAAGCGTATGTGAGAGTCACGACCTGCATGTGTCTGACTGAAGCAGGGAACCGGTTCTAGGTAAAGGTCATCTCGACTCAGCTGATAAAACTCTCAAAGGTAACATTAAGCAGCGTTTGAGTGCTTAAGGATCCTCTAAATGTCAGAGGCACACGATCAGGTCATTAAATGTGTGACGACCAACAGCTTCATCCTGCAGAGGTTCTCACAGCAGCTCACGCAGCTCCAGCCTTTCATTGAGCTTCTCCAAATGCTTTGGATCAAACTCTATGGAATCCGCTGCCTTTTACAGATGTGCACCTCCTTGCAGATGTGTACCAGGTGTACACCTGTCAGTCAAACCAAATGTAGCTGATGTCTGACACAAAGCAACTCAGTAAATCAGTAATTCATATTTTCCAGCATCAGGTAAAATCCACAGACTCCAAACAAGGAACACGGAGGTCTGAGTCAGCGCTGGGTCCGGACGCAGCTGGAACCTCTGCAGTGGACGCAGACGTTTCAGGTTAAATGAATAAAGTCCAATTTTCAGCATAACGTAAAGGTCACAACAAGCAGCCGTCACGCTGAGAGAACATCCTCCTCCATGTTTGCACAGCGCTCATCTAACACATAACGACGCTGTAATAGCAGCTGCAGCAGAATGGGCCATTTATGTCCATTCAGAGGCAAAAGAGAAGCGCTGGGGTTTAAACCGCTTCCTCACGGCACGATAAATAAGCACTTTACAGCCACAGCGTGGTTATAGAAACGCTTAGAGCAGCCACGGCTGTGCAGCGTCCTTCACACCCGGCTGCCTGACGATGAGGGCGAGGCCTGCTTCCTCCCAGTGGACGACCGGTATCCACCACATCCATGTGACACGGACTCCAGGACCCACATGAACGGAGCTGAGGAGGGGCCCTGCTCTGTCCTCCTTCATCCTCCGCGTGGCGTGATGCAGACACTTCAAGTGTCCCTGAAACACAAACTGGGTTCGTGTCAAGTAGGACTCACATGGTTGTCTTTAATCCCAGTAATGCAGCTGGACCTTGATGGGATTCGCTGCGTGGCTCTGCCTTCGCCGTGTGAATGTCTAAAAGCCGTCAGGGTTACGGTCCTGACAGGCAGCTAGCAGCCATGAATACAGAGCAGGACACCTCCTGGACGGTAGCAGCGTCACGTATAGCGTATAGCAGGACGACAGAGGATTAAAGGATGCTGTCCACCATTAACCAGCTGCTGACGCCACCGTAGCAGCTGAGGCCATGACAGGTCCACGCTGCCGCTGCAGCAGGAAGCAGCTACTGGTCATTAGTGGGAGTCATGGTGCGTTCTTACCATAGGCCGAGTCCACCGCCGACTCCTGATTCCGTGTGGTTGCCAACACATCGGCTGCACAAAACAACAAAATGACAAAGTTTAGTTAAACTCTACTGCTGCTCAACTTCACACATCCTAATTTTTCTGTTTGCATCGTTACTGCAGCGGGTTTATCTCACCATGGCAGCTGTCTGGCTGAAACGACTGGTCGCCCTCGATATCCTGTTCAAACCCCGCTCTGCGGAGACACGCGAGGGAGACAAAGACATGGTTGCTATGGTTACAGTTGCCAGGGTCGCTAATCCATGGCGTGTCCACGACGACCAGATAACAGCTAAAGACAATATTAATTACACTGTGTCATGGATTTCCATCTTCAGCTCATGGTTTGTAGGACAACAAGGTTGAATGGGGAAAAAGGTCAACAGATTCACCTTCATCACTTATCCACAAACACCTGACGTAGTAAAGAAAGGACTGTGGACTGTCAGGAAACTCCCACATCTGACCTCACATTAGTTTGTACAAGCAACACAAGTCAGAAAATCCAAGCATGGTTAAGGTGGGCTCAGGTAGCGCATACCAATCTCTAACACCTGAAGCAAGTGAAAGGTGTGCTGCATTCCCTTCAACACCAGGACTGTTGTATGTGAACGCTTCTCGATAAACAACACCTCTATCTCACAGAAACATCCATCAGGAAGAAGGAAATCAGACAGACAGGCCGAGTCCCCCCCGCGAGTCAGACAGACAGACAGACAGACAGGCCGAGTCGTCCCGCGAGTCAGACAGACAGGCCAAGTCGTCCCACGAGTCAGACAGACAGACAGATAGACAGAGACAGGCCGAGTCGTCCCGCGAATCAGACAGACAGGCCAAGTCGTCCCACGAGTCAGACAGACAGGCCAAGTCGTCCCACGAGTCAGACAGACAGACCAAGTCGTCCCACAAGTCAGACAGACAGACAGACACACAGACAGACAGAGACAGGCCGAGTCGTCCCACGAGTCAAACAGACAGGCCAAGTCGTCCCACGAGTCAGACAGACGGGCCAAGTCGTCCCACGAGTCAGACAGACAGACAGACAGAGACAGGCCGAGTCGTCCCGCGAATCAGACAGACAGGCCGAGTCGCCCGTGCGAATCAGTCAGACTGACAGACAGACAGGCTGAGTCGTCCCGCGAGTCAGTCAGACAGACAGACAGACAGACAGACAGACAGACAGACAGACAGACAGACAGGCTGAGTCGCCTTGTGAGTCAGACAGACAGACAGACAGACAGGCCGAGTCGCCTTGCGAGTCAGACAGACAGGCCGAGTCGTCCCGCGAGTCAGACAGACAGGCCAAGTCGTCCCGCGAGTCAGACAGACAGACAGACAGACAGACAGGCCGAGTCGTCCCGCGAGTCAGACAGACAGGCCAAGTCGCCCCGCGAGTCAGGCAGACAGACTGAGTCGTCCTGCCAATAAGACAGACAGGCCGAGTTGCCCATGCGAATCAGTCAGACAGACAGGCAAACAGGCCGAGTCGTCCCGCGAGTCAGTCAGACAGACAGACAGACAGACAGACAGACAGGCCGAGTCGCCTTGCGAGTCAGACGGACAGGCCAAGTCGCCCCGCGAGTCAGACAGACAGAGACAGGTCGAGTCGTCCCGCGAATCAGGCAGACAGGTCGAGTCGTCCCGCGAGTCAGTCAGACAGACAGACGGACGGACAGACAGACAGGCCGAGTCGTCCCGCGAGTCAGACAGACAGGTCGAGTTGTCCCGCGAGTCAGACCTTCCGCTGACACGCGTCTCTACAGTGCTACAGAGCAGCATGCGGCTAATTTGCAACACACTCAATCAAACTGCACAGGAATTGATTAATTAGTCATCAGCCTGGATGTGTGGAAGAGACTCGTTACCTGAACACATACATGCAGTGAGTTACTCAGGAACACTTGGCCAGCGAAGGTTCCAGCACGTACATCACACAATCCAATAAAAGTTACTAAATTATGCAACAGAAAATTCCAATCGCATTCGGTGACCTCTGAATGTTTGATTTATTATGAAATCATTATTCCTCCGTGCTCACTGCGTCTATATTTACCACCTCCACCCCCTCGCCGCTCAGGCTTTATCTCCCTCATCATTCAGCCTCCATCTCTCTGCGCGTGGGCTGAGCTGTGAGAACGGGAGCAGGTCGCTGCCACAGCCAGTTGCTATAAATCCCAAATGCTCTTGGGCACTTAAACGCCTCGTTCATCTAGTGGCGAACGATTCAGAGGAGGAGACGCAAATAGACGGAGGCCGACATAAAATACAGAAAAGTTCTTAGCATGTTGTTGCTGAATTGTGTTTTTGTTTCCTCTGCATTGAAGCTCAGCAGCTTTAACAGCTTCCACTTCCTGTTCAGCTTTTAAACCTCGTCAGTGTATGAAACCAGGCCTGACTCACCTGGATGTCGTCCACTGAGATGCTACCTGGGTTATTTCTTCCTTGTTTTGCTGCCATTTGTATTTGGTCTTAAACAGATGTTTTACCTGAACCAGATTTTTTTTTAATCTTTTTTTCAGGGAATCAATCTTGTTGATGGATGACACATTCCATCCAGTTAAAGGCGGAAGCTTGAAATGAGGTCTTGAGTGAATTCATCTGAACCAGAACCAGAAAAACTCATGCCACATGACATAATTTTCTTTTCATTTGGGAAATCATTATAATAATAATCAATAATTAGAATCGTCAAAGCTCATTCACCACCTCAATATCAACATTTATTAGGTCGATATTAAACGGTGAAGACAATTGCAGCATCACGTGATCTCGTTTGACTCTGAACCTCCATCAACCTTTGACCCCTACCAACATATTTACAGGCCGGTGTCACCATTAGTTTCCACCTGTTCCTGTGATTGTGTGTCGCTGTACCTCTGCATCAGACACACAGACGGTCTCCAGGGAGACGGCTGGCTGCTGCCACGACAACCGCGTCCATCTGGTGCCTGCCTCCCATGGAAGCCGTCTGTCTCCGCTCCATCCTTCTGTTTGGTTTCAGCTAAAGTTGCGTAACGTGTTAAACATCGACCTCCCTCCAATGCTCCTTCCTACCTGGATAAACTGACCCACTGGCCTCAGCTCAGAGAGTGAAGCTCTAAATAATGCCTGTTTATGCTGTAGAATGAAGTTTGACCGACTGATAAATCAACACGTCTTTTCTGGTTCTGTTAAAGTTCTGTTGATGACAGTGGCTTCAATTAAAGCTCAGAAACCGTCAGACGACTTGGCATCAACGTCCGAATGCCTCACTAACGCTGGTGAAGTGTTCCACGTCTCCACTGAGGTTTTGACGCTAACAGAACCGGATCAGATCCGGGACAAGCGACGGGTAGGGCTGTGTGAAGTGATTTGATCTTCACTGACGCTAATGAAGTATAATCACTGAACTTGGTCCAACTTTGCTGCTCAGGACAAATGAGTTCTTTCCCATCAGCCTCTGGGTCGAACACATGATGAAGTTTATTAAACACAGTGACGTGGATGCTCCGACTGGACAAAGGGATCACATGGAATCGTTTCCAACTCAGCCTCTAGGCTACGTAGTCACAGTAACGACAGGAGGTCAGAGTAAAGACTGCTGGTTTCATTAATTTCAGACCTTTCCAAATTATTGGAATTAGGTGGTTGAGCCGTTTAAGTGTGTTTCCCCTGAGAATGAGTACCACTAAGTTAGATAATTCTCAGACTTCTCTCGAACCAGACCAGAGATCCGGTGGGGACACACATCACATATTTCGTCTTTTCCACGTCTTGCTTTACAGTCTACATCCTTCCTCGTGTCTTTTCATTTCCACCAGCTCATCCCTAGGTTCTAATCTCTTCTCTGTGTGTGTCTGTGAAGCTGCTGCTGCTCTTATTGTTTGTGGTTTGAGTTACTGGGATGTTCTGCAAAGTTCTGCTCCTCCATCAGCACTTCCATGGGAGAGGGAGAGCCTGGATTTTTCTGCAGGTTCCTCACCCTGTGAAGCGCTGCATGGTTCATATATTTGAGAACGGTGAAGCATGAAGGCGAAGCATGAAGGTGCAAAAAGGGTGAACGTTCACAGGAGCCTGTTTCACTCAAACCAGTTTACTTTATTCTATACAGACCAACAGGCGGGAAAAGTTGCCTTCATGAGGCATTAGAAGCTCTGGGGCCACGTTCAGATCAACTGACAGATTGTGTCTGTTGAGCTTGACAATGATTTGTTTACATCAGACTAAGGAAATGAAATCAGGGAATCAGGAGACAATGACGACTGAGGAGGACGTTAATTGGACGCTTTGTTAATGGGCCAAACCTGCAGAGACACTCGCTGACCAGCCACGTTCACATTGGGCTTTAGCTCGACTGAATTCAAGACACGAGGCTGAGGATGTTTCTGTGCTCCACTCCATCAATACGCTGACTACAATGTCTGAATAGATGACAAGCTGAGGTTTTAGCAGCAGCTGGCGGCTGCTTCCCAATCAATATCTCCAGGGCGTCAGGTGACTCACACCTACCGTCATCACTTCATGACCATCGATCTGCGGCACCGCCGCTTATTCCTGCGCTGCAAATCGAAGTGATATTATTTTCATATCTGTCTCTCTGGGGAAGAAGGTGATTTAATCCTGAGAGAAACATCATCCATCACCATTTGGTTCACGACTCACAACCCTCTTCCACGAGGATGAGGATGAGCCCTGTGGGGGAAGCCCAGTCAGCCCGGGACCTGCCCAGCGCCACAGGTTTAGCTGTCTGGACATTGGTTCCCATTACGTTTCATAAATACGAGCCTTCCCCACACGGCAGATATACGAGAAGAGCCATCACAGTTATTCGCTGCCGGGTGGATGGGGGCAGAGCATGAAGGAAGTGAGAAGTGGGCGACACGTACTTGAAACCTGGAGCCATGTTGGCGCAGCTTCCCGTGCGCAGCCAGATGCAGTAGGGGTCACGAGAGTTCAGGCAGGATCTGGACAAAGACAGTAGAATCAAGAATAGAGTTAACTGCAGCCGAGGGCAAACGCTGCAGACACGGCTCAACCCTAATTAAAACGGGATGATTAGCAGCTGTGTGCGCCTCCTTGCTGATGAATGAGGTCTAATTCCAGGCTGGATTTGTGGCTCTGTTCACTCTAATGGCATCTATAAATACCCGGCATCCCCCTCCTCACCCACTGCTGCACTATTGATTAGGATGCCAAAATTAACATGTGAAAAGGTTTCCCTCAAGAAACGAACGAATGAGCGCTAACATCCAGAAAGCGAGCAGAGACGGCAGGCTCTCACCGTTTGCAGGCCCCATGCTGGCTGCAGCGACTGAGTGGGACTCTGATGACACAGCTGGTGAAGGCTACGAACAAAGCATGATGGTCCTTATCCAGCTCCAGGCCCAGAACCCTCCTGTCCTCTTGTCCCTGAATGTTACACCTGAGACAAAGGCAGATCCAGTTGGTCTCCATGTGACACAGCATCTGCAGCCAGTGATACAACACTTACTTGGAGGGATTGTATACGTCAATGTCCTCCAGCAGCTTGGGTCCAAAGCTGTCGTTAGGATGCGTACTGGCCAGAATCTTAAGAACCCGCCCATCATCTGAGCCCAGGAACATCACTGTCCGGTCTTTGTATGGACCTGCTGACACGTCCACAACGATCTGAGTCAGCTTGGACCTGAAGGAAGAAAACGGAGAAAATGAAACCCTGAGTCCGGGACAGTAAAGGGCCAAAGTCATCATCTGGGTTCAGATAAAGGTGGGGCGAATCCTTCAGAAACTCATCCTGGTCCTGCAAATGCAGATTTAAAAGGTCAGCGTCATCAGAGTGAAGGCTTCCTGGGACTTCACATCCAATCAGAGCTGATACCTGTGATTAGCACGGCTGACTCTGACCCAAACTGTGTTTGAAACCCCTACAGCAGGCAGCAGGTGGATTCACCTTTCCACTCACAAGCAGCAAAAAGAGCGGTAAACATTGTCTGAGCTATTTACACCAGACTGACACTAACAGAGCAGCGCCGTAGAAGAAGCGTCAGACGCCAGTCAGCAGGTGTGTGTACAACCTGCTGGACGTCCGCGTGAAGCAGGGCCTGTCGTTGGCGGAGGGAATGGCTTCGTCCATCAGGGGATACGACTTGATGAACGTCAGCATCTCGTCTGGAAACTGAATTGATGACTTGAAGTCAGCGGCGGATCCGTCACCGGCACACGTCCCTGGTCTGCAGACGACACCAGTCACTGCTGCAGCGCTTTAACACAGTCCAGCATTCTAACACTCGGACGGTCTGGGTCTCACCTGGGTCGGGGAACCTGTTCGTCTGGTACCGGAGTCCAGGACGAGTCGCTGGTTCGCTGCTCTTTGAACTTCCCGTTGAAGACTTTCTCTATGTCGTCCATGTAAAAGGCACAAACTGCAGAACCAGGGATACTGAAGAGAAAAACAAGGGCTCAGTGCAAACAAACAGCAAGAAAAAGCCGAGCCTCAGCGCTGGGAGTCGGGTCATGAAGTGTACTGACCCAGGACCTACCTGTTGGCCTGGGTGGTGAAGACGCCGACCACAGCAGGTCTCTGGTTAATCTGCAGCACGTTGGTGAGGGACTGAAGGACGTCGAAGTAGAAGAAGGAGTCTCCCGGAACCGAACAGTTCAGACGAGCCTGAGCATGAAGTCACACATGGAAATAGAATTTTACCAATAACACGCTCTGAGTGTAACAACTATTTCTCCAGAACATCTATAACAAACGTTAGGTTCTTCCAGAACCAGTAACCAACCCTACAGCTGATAGGTGAACAGAAATCTGTAGGACTCAACCCGAACAGACGAAAACCAAATCAGTTTCTGTGTTTCATTGTTACCTTAAGAAAAGAGGTCCAGTATCGCTCCAGAACCCTGGGAGATCCTCCATTGTCGTTCTTACAAACCCGGGCGACCCGAGAAAACACCACCTGTGAGGTCCAGCAAGGACGAAAACAGAAAGGTGTTTGATCATGGCTACCAGGTTCCTTTACAGAACCATGGCTCCACACAGACGCACCTTGCCGAGGGCGGTGTACTCCACGGCGATCTCGCTGAGGAAGAAGTAGATGTAGTTCCCGTAGTCGATGGCATGCAGGAAGTGAGGCTCTGTGGAGAAACAGGGTTCAGAACCTCAACCAGGGAGTTCTAAGTCACACCCTCCCACCACCACGAAACAACAAGCTCATGTTTGATACTTTGTGCAGACAGAAGTCCTGTTTCCCAAGCGACCCACCTCGGAGCCATTTGGAGTCGTACTTGACCGTCCTGAGGACGGGTTGTCCCTCCCCAAGGCTTCTGTAGATGACTGCGTCGCTGGCCAGGAAGTCGGTCATGGTGGCCGAGTAGAAATCTCCCCCTGATCAAAACAGGAAACAACAACATTTACTATAAAAATGAAAATGAGGACGGATCATTTTTTGATTGTGAGGTTTAAGTCACCGGCAAACAGTCCGACGTTGGACTGTCCGGACTCGAAGGGACACCGAGCCTGACCGACCACCTCCTCTCCAACCTGCTCCAAGGTCGTCATCTGTGGAGGCAAAGACATAAATGAAACCACATCATCACTTCCCTGAGGTGCAGTAAAGGATGTAAATCAGCAGCTAATGTAATGACAACACGTAGACGAGTGCAGAGCACAGGTTTAAAACAGCTGCTTCGGCTGCGTCTCAGCAGTTGACCGATGATAACCTGAGCATCCTTTACCCTCCTGAGCCTCATGAATGAAGGCGCTGCTCGCTCTCGCTTTGTTTGCCTGTGTGAGTCCTTTGTGATTCTACTTTCTATTCTAGTCTGTCCGTGAAATAAACGAAACCTTTAATCACCGGTTTTAATTAAATAGTTCTTCTTCCTTATTTATCACAGTCACTGTCAGCTCAGCAGTATGACCTTCACTTCCATCACTGTCACTGCATGTGCGCCATCTGCTGCTGCTGGACAAATTAAAAACGTCCAGAGTGGCTCTGAGAGGGAGGAGGGAGGGCCACGGCCGCCAAGACTCGCCACAGCTCAGGTACCAGGATCATGACGAGCCTCAGTTCATTAACTAGAAGCACAGAGCATATTGATAAAATCAACCAGTTCATCAGGCGTGGACCAGGTTGCCTCCACAGCTCTCACACCTGGGTCTGTCTAAATGACAGCTGGTCACAGTCCAAACTGCCGGTTCTGTTCTCGTTGTGATGAGACTGGTTCTTCTCCCCAATGTCTCCTGTTTCTGCCTCGACGATAGACTGGACTGAACCGATCAATCATTTTTGAGGGGTAGACCAAGGCTCTACGCCCTGATTATCACAATTCTGACCTATAGGCGCTGGAGCAGTTTGACTGGACTCGGGTGAGGTTTCAGCTTCCAGTCGTTGGACTGATTCCTCCATAGAAGAGAAGAAGCCTTTTTAATCTAAAATTCATCCTGTAGTAAAACATGTTTAAATTATGTAAAACAGAAGAACAGGAAGCTTTCAGACATTCAAATGATTTCCTGTTCTTTAAAACGACAAAGCTAAAAGTTGGTTGTCATTGTTTTCCATGTTTTAGATCCAAACGTCTTCATTTGCAGGTAATCATATTGTTTTTGCCACTGCTGGAGGTTTCAAAGTGCAGGAAACTTCAGATAAATGAGGTCAGCGGCTGCCAGTCAAACTCGCAGCAGCTCCAGACAGATCCAACAACAGGCATTGTGTTTGGTCGCGTTCAGTTAGCAAGTGAACAAGTGCAGAAACGCTCTTAAAATAAAAGCCTTGCCCTTGGTCCTTAACCTGGCGTCACAGGAAGGTTAGAGAAATGTATTGCACCGCACAAAGAAAGCTCAAAACAGCCGAGCTTCTCAGATTACATTAGAAAGAGGAAGAATAAATGAAGGCACAGCAGTGCTCCAATCAGACGTAACCATGAAACCAGAGCCAAGAACGTAACAGCAGGAAACCAAGCCTCTTAACGCTACATCTACAGACAACGAGGTAGTCACAAGATGCTGATCCCAGTCGTTCTGGGATCTTCCCTCTCCTGCTGACGGGAAAGTAGCAAGTCAACGTTTATGGAGCTGGGAGGGAAAGCTAATTAATGAAAACATGGGATTGCTGGGTCAAACGCTTCCCCATCAACTGATCAGCTGGTGCATTCAGGCATCTACAGGTGCACTGAGGTGTCTACCTTGTAGTTCCGGCAGGTCGGGTTCAAAGCATTGGTGCCACAGGTGAACAGCGTCTCGTCGTTTCTGGGCACCAGCACTTTAACATAATTGTAGCACTCGTCCTGAAACAAACACACACTCTGATCTGTGACAAGTGATGTAACAGAATATTTACAAGAATGAAAATGTTTGTTTTTCTGAAGCAGTTTTTATCGTTCATTCATTCTGCTTTAAGCCCTGGTGGCGTCTGGTGAAGGACTGACCCAGCGTTACTCACCCTGTTCTTCCCTCTGACCGTGCACTTGCTGACATCTTTGGACTTCCATGTCAGTTTCTGAAACACAGGACAGATACTGCGGGTCAACCGGACGCTGGACTGCAGAGGACTGAGAAGGTGATCTGAGCTTAGACTGGGGCTAGGGTCCAGTGGAGGGAGGAGATTCAGAAATAACGCTGCTGAAATGACGGTTTCTCTTCAACATGTTCTCCTACTCTTGGTAGCGATGGTCCCACAGAAGCCTGAACCCTGCACATGCAGCCATCTGGCCTAACACAGGGGTGTTTAATTCAGGTCCCTGAGACCCAAGGTCCTGCTGGTTTTTCAACTCTCCCTGCTGATTTCCTTGATCAGTGTGTCAGTTAGCTGCTGATTGGATAAACACATCTGGTCAAGGTGATCAGTATTAGCCGGGTGCCCGACACTTCAGTGTAACTAAAAGGGGAGTTTTTAACTGTGCCATTCAGCTTTTGAACAGTGTGTTTAATTATTTATCATCCATTTTGTAAATGGCTATGTATTTATGTTATTTATCTCACTAACACTACGACGGTCCAGCTCCGCCACACTAATGACGAAGGCACAGTTCACATCAAAGCTGCCGTCCCACAATGCACCAAGGGGCCTCTTACTGGCAGGAGCCACCCCATGACCTCTCTTCTTTGATTAGGAGGATGCATGGGCATCAAAGCAGACGTGTGCTTTGGGCTTAACGTGAGATGGAATGGATGGAGGCTGCAGCTCAGACTTGCCTGCGACATGCAACCATGTGTCCCCAGAAACCTTCTAGTGGCCATAAACCTGTAGATCCAAGCGATCAGCAAGTTCAGATCAGAGTGTAGGGTACTGACCGTGTCCTGTCACTCACCAGCTGAGGGGTGAACTCCTCTGAAGCCGTCGTCAGGTTCACTGCAAACACGTGATCTCTGAGGATAAAGTCAAAACATGCATGAATTATTACACAACACATCAACAGAGGCTCAGGAGGAACCAGGACATGATGACAGCTGTACTCATCACAGAATACTATCATGATGTCTGCCCACCTGGCGGCTATGTACAACATGTGGTTGATGCGTAACATCCTCTGGAAGTCCAGACCCAGACGCAGCGTGTCGTTGTCCTGCAGCAAACCCTGGAAGCTGGGGTACAGGTAGGACTCTGAGGAAAAACAGGCTTCCAGGTTAGAGTCCCAGCTGGACATTTTCTGTCCTCACAGACACACCCAGCGGATACCGTGTATCTCATCAAGCACAGCGTGACTGAATGTTAGGAGTCTACTCACGCTCCGACTTCACCATGGTGATGGGCTCCAGGTCTTTGGGGAAGGGTGTGGTGGAGGCAGACTCACACAGGAAACAGGACGTGAGGACGAGCAGCAGCAACGGTGGCGGCGGCCACAAGGATGGTCGGTCTGTCGGAGCCATTGCGCAGGACAGAGGAGGGAGGAGGGGGAGCAGGAGGTGAGAAGTCGTCAGCGGGTCATGACGTGGACATGAGCTGTGAAGACGTGAGAGAGAAGCCATGAAGACTGGTTACGTCTGCAGTGTCTGTCTGCAGCCACATTAGGGGGATTAGCATGTAGCTTAACGTTAGCCCTGCATTAACCTGCCAGGTCACAGAGCAACACCTGCAATCAATTACTGGGATTAGCATTAGCGTGGTGCTAGCATGCGATTATTAGAGGATTTACTGAGAATATTCTGTCTGATGATGAGCAAACGAATGTCGGTACATGAGGCCAATAAACAGTCTGAGCCTGGTGGAGGCTTCACATAATTTAGTACACATTTAATGACACAGCAGGACGTTTGCTTGATCAACCAACTCCATCTGCTCCTCTTCATTGCGTCTTTATGTGCTACACATTATGAGTCGGGCTCATATCTTAGCCTCCTCCCGTCATGTCATACTGTCACCAGCACGGAGGAGGTGGGACGTTCTCCTCTCAACTCCCCTTTCATCACCTCCTCCCCGTCGTCTCTCCTGCCTCATTCTGTCATATAAACTGACACATGAGAAGCAGACTGGTGGTTTCACCCCCTCTTCTGTGGTGTAGAGACAAACTAAAGGATGCGTCAGTCTCTTGAATCTACTCCCATCTTCACCTGCTGCGTTACTCATCTTTGTGTCCTGTAGCGTGATCTTCCTCATCATCGTCATCACACAGGAGCCAACACAAACAACACGTCACACAAATATTAAGGCATCACATTTTGTAGCAGCATCATCAGCCCAGAGCCGGACTGGACAGGTCTGTGAGGAGGTCAGAGTTTCTCCTTTTCACCACAGGGGTTTAGTTCCCGCAGGAACCAAACACCATCAGGGCATCCTCACTCCTCAGAGACTCAGTCCTGCTCTTCTTGAGGTGAGTCAGTACGTCTGACGAGGAAGAACAAACACAGAAGGTGACGTTCTTCAAGCCTGCAGCAGGTTTGTGGATGTTTGACCCAAACACTAAACATTTTCCTTTGGGCCTGTTTAGCCACTTGTTGAAAACCCTTAGCATCTCCTTCACTCAGTGGATCCACTGTGTTGACTCTCCTCCCACATGCTTTAGGTTTCACCTCGGCTCCCTTTTCATCAGCTTTCGTGGCTCTGAGCAGATAAACTGCCTGCAGCTCTGATGGGATCCCATTGGTAGGCCCGACTCATTTCGATAATTGAAACATCTTGTTCTCGTCCTCGTTGTTGCGTGTTTTCTGGGGCCTGGACATGATCTTTCTGCCCACGGGGACAATCTATCATTTATAAAAGGACTAATCCTTGCAAGGGGCTTAAACAGGAAGTGCCCTCTTCCTGCGTCCATGTAAGGGTAAAGCTGATTTATAGAAAAGCCTCATATTCAGATGTGACCATAAATCTGATCTGCTGTCGTCCTCCTGTGTGATAGCACTTGATCGATTATAGCTTTACTGCAGGATCAATCAATATGACACAGCATTCAGGGGAGCCGGGACATTAACCTGCACACGTTTAACCCTTCACTGGCCATAAGGAGCTTTGACAGAATGCTAAGAGGAGAATTTAAGTGATGATGAACGTGTCACATGAAGCACTTGGCCTGATTTTCTTCACAACAGTCTGACGGTTATGATGGCGCTGTCACGGCAACAGTCCAACAGGTCATTGGACCGAACGCTGGAGGTTCTGAACAACAAACAGCTGCTTGTTGACGCAGCTTTTAACGCTGCCTCTAAACTATTATCGTGCTTTTAAAAACTGCTGCTTCTTCGATTTAGACAATTGATAGAAATCCACACGTAACAACTTCTAGCACCAGCAGGTCCAAACCACAAATCACAGTATTGGCACATCCAATTATCCAAATTATTGGGAAAACTGAGAACGATCTGAATGCATTTACTAAGTCTGGGGTTGCAGTCAGAGCTTGACAGGATTTAAACCCCAAACCTGCTGCAGCCCACACGTAATGAGCGTAAGTGGTTCTGCTTGCGCTGACCCGTCCTGGGCCGACGGCTGGGACGGTGCCAGCTTCTCTGGGATAAGCCGTTAAGTTAATGGAGGCGGCCTTGAATGGACGCCAGTGAGACTGGAGTCAGTTTCATCCTGACGCTGTGTGAAGGACCAGAGGGAAGACCGAGGGAGGAACACAACGCGGTGCCAGCACCAAGCTAATCCGAGCCGTTATCAATCTGCAGGCTTCCAATCGAGCACCGTGCACACAGATTCTGAAGCTGTGTTCAATCCTGATTTCACAGCGTTAGCAGTCGACTCTTTGTGTTGGACACAGGATGAGAGGATGCTGGTTGTACTTGTGTGGGCTCCACAGCAGCACTGTCACAGTCATTGTTAGTGTAACACAAAAGAAAGAAGCAGCTGCTTCATGTTGACAGTCGACCCAGAGTAGAGCAAGATTAGGGTCGGCTGGAAACGAGACAGAGGTTCACAGGAAAACGAGCACATCAGAACCAAGCAATCAGAAAGGAAAGAAATGAATGAAGCACATTCTTCCCTCTTCGCCTTTTTCTCCTTTATTCCCTTTGTTTCTTAAACACTATAAATCTTAATCCTACTTTCTTAAATTCCTCCGCCCCTGTTCTTTTTATCTCAATCTTCATCTTCAAAGGTCAAGTGCAGAGTTTGGTTACACCCCATCATACGGTTACTATAGCAACGGCTACACCTTACAGACTGTGTACTGTATTGGTCAGCAGTTGGCTGAGGAAGAGCGACTGGATCTGGATGAACATAAACCAGCCTCGTGGATCAAGTGTCTGAGTTCTGCTCCTTCCTGACACCGTGGCAACATCTGCTGCTGTTTCGTGCTCAGGAGCAACTGTCTTTGCTTCCCAGGGTAAATGTTCAATCCAAGTTACAACTGGATCTACACAGGAAGTCCAGTGGCGGAAGTGGACCCCCTCAGATGTCCAACAACAAAACTGAGCACAGCAGCTCAACAACTGCAAACATCTGGTGCATCTGTCGGCTCAGCGGGTCAACACAAACAAGACGAAAGGAAAAACTACATCTTTCTTTTTCTGTAAACTTTGTTACTAACAGAACAGTATCATTTCTTATTATGCAGCAGAATCCCAATCCTGTTTGATATAATGAAGATTTGTACAGATTTATAAACTCTGGACTGAATTAAAGCACAAAGCGGCTGCAGCTGCCTGACGATTACTTACAAGAGGAAGTCAAACGATGAGATTAAAGGAGGCTCCACGTGTAAAAACAAAGTGATGATTGTGTCTTCTGCTGAACTCAGCACGGGTTCCCTTTGGTTCTGCGGCTAATTGGATTTGTTCACCCGAGATTTGCAGATTGGGTCTCTGGAGGAATCAGATCTGGTGCCATGGCAGGAATCCAGCCTGAATGAAGGCTTATCAGCTGTTCTCCTGCCTGGAAACAATCTGAGCCAAGATGGAGGATAAACACACAACCGTTCGATGAAGTGGAGAAGAGGGAAATTAAGCACTCAGATGTTTCCTCGCGTTTTGGTGCAGTCACCGCATCTCAGCCGTGTCCACCTGCGACCGGCCTGCGCTGTGCATTTAATAAGACCTCAGCAGCTCGGTAGTGAGGGAGTCAGCGGCAGGAAGTTTTGCATTTGCTAACCTTTCTTAACGAGCTAATGAGGCCCATTAAGACGAGCCGTGTCCAATTAGACGCAACCTTCCTAACGAGGTCAAACAGTGGAGGATGCTGGGAGAATGCTGAGCAGCACAGAGGGTTGATGCTCTTCACTGACCCCGGATCCTGGATTTACATTCTATAGAAGCATATTTATATTCCATGTGCGTCTCCAGACAAAGCTGCCTTCAGAGGCTGGAACTGGAGCTGCTGTCAAACTGAGAAATGTTTCTAGTTCACGCTCAGCACTTCCATCTCTGGAGCTAAATGAAGTCGCGACACACTGTAACAGCAATAATTCTGATGTGTGGTGGTCCGACTTTAGCTTTAACCATCGCATTCTGAACCCAGTTTACTGAGACTGTGTCGCTTCATGCAGTGAAACAGTCACTGGTCCGGTGGTCGTGGTTTCCATGGATACCAGTGGGATGTTCAGCTCTGTGGCCTGAGAGATTTCACACAACTAAACGGTGAGTTCATTTTCCATCTGTTTGCCTCTGACTAATCCAGAAATGAACATTTCCGGGGTTAATCCTCTCTGACCTCCGCCTCCCTCCCTCTGCAGCGCATCCACCCGCCGTCCTCTGGAACTCTCTGTTTATGTCTTTCTCGCTGCTATGGCTTTTCCGCTCGACTTTATGTAATCTCTCAAAATCCAAACAGTCTAAAAGCCTTATTGGCAGGTCCATAGAGACGGTGCTGCCAGAACTTTCACGAGAACAAGCGATGTGACAAACGAACAAATGCGACAATGTCACAAGTTAAAAGCACATTTGGTGAAGTGCTGCAGCAGTGGAGGGAAGCAGGGGGTCCTACAAGGAGCGGGATAAACAGCTAACTCAGATAAAGACAGTCACAACCAAATGAGACAATGCCAAAAGGCAGCGAGTCAGCGAGGAGCAGCTGGAGTATGACATGACAAAAACTGATCCTGAGACTGGTCACACACTCGCCACCGCTGATGAGTCAAAGAGCCACCGCGGCACCACCAGCAAATCGATGCTTTTCATCAAACCTCAGACAAATGAGAGAGCGATGACCTGCAAGATCAATGAGTCAACTCAGACAGAGGATGCTTAAACAAAACTCTGATCCTGAACGCACCATTTCCATGGCAACCAAAAGGTAAAAAGGTCAGGCGGATGAAGAGACGACCCGTCCGAATGCTGGAATGAGGCATGTGTGCTTCCACCTTCGCTCACTGGTTTCAGTGCTTTTACTTCGGTTCAGGAGATTTGGACCCGTTTCTCATAGACTGTTTAAATGTCACTTCTACACGGGTATAAACATCAGGTATTTTGTTTATACCTGTTACTGTTGATTCTGTCATCTAGTCATCACCTGCTTCACATCACAGCTCAGGCTCACTGTAGTGAGTGAAGAGGTGAGCGTTTCATCGCCTTCCTGTTATCATTTCAGTGGCAGAGCTTTGACAGCATCACAGCAGAGAACAGGAGGAGAAAGAAGAAAAGGAGGCGCATGTCTCTAATCTGACTCCAGTTCTCTCCCACAGGTCACACGTTCATCTCTCCTCCTAGTGAATCACTGTTAACCCATTTGGTGCTGCTCGCTCCGTCTTACACCTTGGACATGTGACCTCGTGTCACCTCTGACCAATCAATTATTTTGATGCTCTCCACTACTCCTGTGACTTTTCCATCCAGTGTAAATTAACTTGAAATGGTCTAAAGATCCTTCAGGAGGTCATGAACATCGACCAGTGTGAATAAATTATCTAATTCCATTGCATTCACATCATTACACCTGATCAAACCAGCGCTTTGAAGACATAGCCATGAGTTATGGCTTTGTCAAGGCTGTGGTCAAGCCTGTGGTCAGAGGAGTCACCTAGTTCGGTACCATCAACAATACTTCTATCTGTCCATCAACCTGATGCACGTCACTGGTTGGAGAAGTCATGAGTAGTCCAAGGACATATAAACCCTCTCCAAAGAGAGTGTTGGAGGGTCAGACCTCAGCAAGGTCACCAAAAACAAAAACTACCCCTTAATTGGCATTTTCTCCTCCAGCCTAGAGGTCAAAGGTCAAGTCGAAGTTGCAGCTTGTTGACAGCGCCCGGGGGACTCACTGCAGCATCAGTTCAAGGTTCAACACATTCAAACATAGGAGGTTACTGCAGGCTGAAGAGGACCACAGGTCTGGGTGACTGACAGATGGTCAGATGGAAGGCAGAGGCAGAGTGATGCATGCTGGGATGGTTGGTGAGAGGAGACGTTAAACCCGAGGGTTAAAAATTCTTAAATTGGATCTTCTCTTCATCTCGTCCACTTCCTTCAGTGGACTTGAAATTAGAAACCCTGCAGCAGACGTGGGTCCAGATCTGTCACAACTGGGCCCCACAGGCCTTTGTTAAAGCAGGCGTGAACCCTGAAGACTCAAAGAGACAAGGTCAGATCAGATCAGACCTGTCACACAGAAAACCAAGCTCATCTGGTCAAACTGTGTTTCATTTCACTGTCACCACACTCGCTGCAGTAAACAATAACAGTGACTAACTGTGAACAGCTCGGCGGCAGCGGCTGCTCAATCTCCGTTAAAGCTCTGATTTGATCTGACTCCAGCAGGACCGATCGCCGTCTTCCCCATCTCTCCCTCAGTCTCGGATTGGGCTGTGAAGGACCGAAGCGACGGCGTGTCCGCTGTCATTACAGTTCTGCCATTAGCCACATTCAGTTGGGTCAGATAGTGGTAACGTGTGAAGAAGGTGCTCAGCCTCTACAGCAGATGCATTGGACTTAATCTGCTAACGTTTAAGATAGAGATATCATCAAGCTCAGGCTAAATCCAAGGCCAACCTGGAAAGTCCTGCAGACCTGGACTGACTGCGTTTATCACTTGCTGTCATTTATACATCGTCCTTGTGTTGAGTAGGGGGTAATGGTAAACAAAGAGCAGCATCTGTTCTCACATCCAGAAGCAAAAATAATGAAAAGTTACAATTTTTAGCAAATATGCACAAAATCCGGTTCAGACCTTTAATACAAACACAAATGTGAACCGACTGATGGAAAACAATGACAAAGCATTTTTCAGCTCAGTGTTACTGCCTCAGACGGGTGAAGGAAGGCACCACAAAAGAAGAGTCGCCGTCACAGCAGCAGGATTCACGACCGGCGGCTGATCTCAGAGCAGCGCTGACAGGATTATGCTGGATTCATACACTCCAGATTATCTCCCCAGTGCACTGCGTGTGTGCAGCGCTGGGGTTTAGCTCCGAATTGGCAGCATGAACACAAACAGTACATGCAAGTTTAAATCTGTTTTAACCTTCTGCCATATTTTAATACGATCATGTGCGGGATTAAACGTGTCTGACTGAACACAGCAAAGCTGCTGCGCTAAACCAAAGCGATGCAGGAGGACGACACCAAATCCATAATTCTGGAGGAATCATCATTAGTTTGACTAAAGGCCACAAATGTGCATTTACTTTACAGTGAGCATGAACAAAGGCTGTGGACTGTGCCACAAACTCTGCAGACGTTCCAGTGTCTGCATGTATGAGGCAGCAAGCATCAGAGCAGACAAACGACGCCTGCTGATGCTCTGCCCAGGTGCTTGTGCCACTTTCTTTCTCTTCACCTTGACGACGCACCAGAACGTGTAGCACCGCTCTAATAGAGACCCCTTAAAACCGCCTCCTGCTGCTTTAGGGTCAGGTTAACATTGTGTGTGTGTTAGAGACTCGCACACACCACATTCGTCTCGTCCCCTTCCAGCTCCATGGATGCTGGTTTCCATAGTAACGCTTCTTGCCTCCTCCTTCTAACCAGTTACATCTCTCCAGGATGTTCAAAGACAACCAATGGGGGGTCAGTGCAGAGTTATTTTTAACCTGAGGGACAGGTGGAGGCACCACCACAGCCTGGTGCTACACCCACTGTGAACCTCATCACAGGCGTAATGAGCCGGTACCACTCAGTATGATGTCATCAGAGGCCCGGCTCCACCTCCTGTCAGCACCGCTCCGTGTCTGCTACCGAATAAAGTCACTGCAGCAAACGGCCCATCGAGACAAATGTTTGATGGCAGGATGACATTATTTTGTTTGAGACACTGCGGCAGTTGCGGCCCTCCCTGCTGTGCATCACTTCCCAGCATGCAGCTGTGTTTTTCTTGGGGAAACACTGAACATGCCGCTCCATAAAAAAAAAATCCCAACCCTAGGACCTGAACGTAAAACTAGTGATTTTACAAACAAAACGTGTGGTGACAGCAGCGCTCGCTTGGTTCCAGATATGCAATCTCACATCAGAGCTTCAGCTGAGCCGAGTCCGGTTGGATCCCATCATCCTAAATAACAGCCTGACAGCGAGCCCTGGTGATTTTCACAGCGCTGAAGAGGACAATCTTCCCAACGCAACAGACAAACAAGGCTCTGCTGCAGCTCAGTCAGCGCTGCTCCTGTGGGTTTGGAGTCAGACAATACTCCAGGTCAGTCAGTGGGAGGATCACCGGCACCAACCTTTAACTCGGCCGGCGTGAGGTCCAAACAGCGTCCACGTGTCCATGTCAGAGTCAGTAACTCAATTACACACAGAACAGTTGAGTCCAGCTGTCAAACAACCTCCTGTTGTAGGACCATCCATCCATGGACTGGAGAAAGTGAATTTACCTACAGTATAACACAAACCTGGTTCTGATCCGAACCCTGAACTAGCTGCACTATAACCGCACTGAGCTTTGTCTTTATGCAGCTCTATGTGACATTTCCTGCTCAGACTAACGAGCTCCAGCTCCAGCAGCAGCAGCACTAACAATGACGGATCATCTGATGGCAGCAGCTTGAATGTCACTGTGTGTGTGTGTGTGTGTGTGTGTGTGTGTGTGTGTGTGTGCGTGTGCGTGTATACGTGCGCTTGCATGGAAGTAAGAACCAAAAACCATATTTTCCTACCAAAGTGAGGACATTTTGGCCGGTCCTCACTTCTTTAAAGGCCTGTTTGAGGTTTAATATGTGATTTTAGTGTTCAAAATGGAGTTCACCTCCACAGAAGTACAAGGGTGCGTGCATGCGTGCATGCGTGCGTGCGCATTGACTGTTTTGGAGAAAATTACTTTTTCTAGTTCTGAATATTTCTTCCTCTATTTGGAACTAACTCTGGGCCTTTTCATTAAATTGAAACCAGACCTTGATTTCTGATATTTTGTTTTGTGTCTGTCAATAATCACAGCAAAGAACAGCTCAAGTGAGGCTCAGAAATTGAGATGAAACAAAGCCTTGTCACTGAGTTTGAGAAGAACTCAGTCTGGTCACACCTGCTCCAGGTCGGGGATCCGTTCAGTCCTCGCTCAGGGCGACCGCCAGCTTCACCGCCAACAGCACAAGCACATGCTCGGAACCCCAGCTGAGCACGATGGTGTGTGCAGTGCGGCTGCCGTGGCAACCGAAACAAAAACGAGTCTGGAAGGAGGGGATCGAAGAAAGACGGCGGGGGAACAGACGACGGAGATCAGAGCAATAAGAGGGAGGAGGGAAGGATGTAAGGAAGCAGGAAGGATGAAGGGATGAGACGACGACGCTCAGCCTAAACCCAAGGAAATCAGATTTACAGAGATCCCTAAATCCGCTCCCGTCTCTGGGATTAGAGCCGAAACCCTGAGTAGAGGAGAACCGTTCAGTAAGCAAACTGGGCCGAGCTGCTCCACATCAACTCACTCCAAACAATGGCAGCAGCAGGAAATAAAACGTGCAGCTGATCTCACCTGAACCTAATGAGTTCAGCACAAACAGTTCCATCACGTCACACGAGCTCCAGGTTCTGTGTCTCGTACCAGGTTAAAGCCGGTGAATCACAGTGTTCAGGCTGTTGTCACTGGTCCCGTTAAAAACTACATAGGCTAAGCAGCTTCTCCTTCCCAACTCCGCACAGTCTGCAGAGGAGCGACGACGACCACCCCCAGCTCCTCTAAGATCAGCTGATGCTTTAACTGTGACACGCTGTCTGTTCATCCTAGGAACCTACATTTCCTCTTGCTGCACAAACATCAGAACACGGCGATCGGCTCTTTACAGTAAACAGACAATTAAGGGATCAATGAGACTCAGCAAAGACTCTCACGGAGCAACTCGGAGCCCTTCGCGTGGCAGCGCAGATCAATCCTGGGGTTGCTGCTGGTGCAGAGGGCAGAAGAGGCCGGCGGCTGGATTTAACTTAAGAACAGAATATTGAAGTCAGTCAGGATCAATCAGCCCAGAGTTCCAGCTGGCAGTCAGTCCCACACACTGCTGGCTCCCGTTCACACAACTTAACCTGGGAGTTTCTGCGTCTCGGCTCCTTCAACTCACCATCTGGCAGATTAGCTGCTAAACCCGGTGAAGGGAAGTTAGCAGCTCTGGCAGAAGTAGCGAGGACAGAAAGTTGGGTGTAAGCTTTCATAGCACCAGCGTGTAGTTAAGCCATTGAGGTAATATTAATATGATTACAAATACCCTGCATCATTACACAACGTTCCCCAACAAAAGGAAACACATGGAGGCTGGAAATCGGAACCACTGCAAAAGGCAAAAAACTCTTATTTACGGTGCACGCATAGAAAAACAGAGGTCCAACCAGAATCCGATAAACATCCAACCGGAATCTGACAAACCTCCAACATCCCACCAGACTATAACAAATATCCAACCAACCTCTAATCAATGCTCACTCCCCCTCTGGCATCAGGGTGAGCCTGTGGATTCCTAGACTCTGGTACTGCATCACTGAATTAGACCTCAGCGACAAAGCAAGCTGCAAGTCTGCAGCTCATTCGCTTTCTCTCTCTCTCTTCTTCGGCTGAGAAGATTTCACACTCGCGTTTCCTCTGAACAGATGTTTGACTTATTTTTACGCAAACAAACAACAAAATACACTTATTATGATTCAAACAGTGAGTAGTGGATGTTAACTGTGTCTAATGTCTTCAACGTGTCACAGACATAATTAGAATCTAAGCAGCTGGAATAAAGCACAGGACTGAACACGTCAACTCACAAGGTTTAAATCGACTGTGTCCACTGCTTCACACAAAGCCTCTGAATTCAGTTTAGTTGAAACAAGCTCTGCTTCCAGAACATGGTCAGAGGTTTTGGAGAAATGGGACCTGGATCAGTGAGCAGACGTAGCAACAGGTTGTTCAAAGCAGAGGGACCAAATTAAAAAAATAATGTTTTTTAAATCAAAGATTTGTCCAGGTAGTTGTTTATGTATGGACCAATGACAACAGAGGGTTCACACGTTGGATGGTGTCGAGCTGCTCATACTCTCAGTGTGGAACACGAAGAGTAAAGGAACATCAGAAGAAAGGAAGCATCTCCTCACACATGTCTGTGTACACAAATTAATCCTCCCTCCAGTCGCCAGAAGAGATAAGGACCAATCAGATCCAGCCACAATCTCCAGGGGCTGCTCCCAAAGGATGCTGGGATAATGAAGGACAAAGTCAAGGCACGCACGCACGCACGCACGCACGCACACACGCACGCACGCACGCACGCAGCTTTTATTAGGGTGTGTGTTTGTGTGTCTCCTTTGAAGAATAAAAGCCTAAAACTAAATATGATCCAACTTTCAGAGACTGTTCAGCTTTGGGTCGACTCGGTTCCTCTAACAGCAGAATCTTCATGCTGTTTACGCTGAACTCTCTGAAGAGGCTGAGCTTTGATCCACTATTACATGAACGTCTGGAGGAGACTGAATGAATGATGCTTTTTATTTTACAGCGATAAACCTGGTTCAAAACCTCTGCGCTGGTCACTTTACTGCTGCCTTTATTGTGAGTAGCGGATGCGGGTCACAGCTCTGTTGAGCGGCTGACTGATCCATTACATCAGAGGTGGACCTACTTCAACGGCTCCAGACACCTGAAGTTACATTTTGCAGCCAGTCGTTTAACGGTACAATCACACTCATCAAGTGTGAGTTTGTTGTTGGATCTAAGGAACCTTTCTTTTGGCCTTGCTGATAAACAACAGCTGGCAGGGCACCATGACCTTTGACCCCAGGGCAACCAGAAATGACCAACCCTCCAAGGGCATCTGTTACAGGATGTCATTCAACTGGGTCAGGCCGAGATGCTGAGACAAACAGAAGAACCCATCAGACCGATCCAAGATGAGCGACTGGTTCCGTCAGACAGCAGCACAACGGACTCCAGTCCTGCTGTGTTTAAATGGCAGCACAAGAAGGCTGCTGTCGCTTCACTGCTGTTCACTTTCTGGAAATGTCACAGCAATTTAGCATCTGAAGCAGGTTTCGCACCAAGAACAAGTCCAGAGTTGAAAG
Organism: Betta splendens; assembly: GCF_900634795.4. Taxonomy (NCBI): domain Eukaryota; kingdom Metazoa; phylum Chordata; class Actinopteri; order Anabantiformes; family Osphronemidae; genus Betta; species Betta splendens. Next base: position 16,023,055 of record NC_040891.2, on the reverse strand, counting down.
GAGGGAGGACGCTGTCACACATCAGACCTGTTGGATTCATCAGGAACAAGTTGTTTAAGGTTTGATGAGATGTTTCATTGAGACACTGAACCAGCAAGTGACAGGAAGCTGTGCATCTATTATTTATGGAGTCGCTATGAATAATACAACATGAACATGATGCTTCTAAAAATGCTCCGATCAGATGTACTTCACATTTAATTTTTAATTTCAGTCAATGAGGGTGGAGTTTTCAGGGACGACAAGTACGTGTCGGACAGAACGCTGGGTCACGCTGCAAACAAGAAGCTCTGAGTGGAAGTCTGCCACATGGGCGTCAACCTAAAGGCTGACGTGATGGATCACGGTGTTCATTTATAGCCAGTTTAGCTCGTGGCTGTAAACAGTCTGAGAACCTGACGAAGACGCTTTTAATTTGAAAGATGAAAAGAGCAGAGTTTGATCCTGGTTTAGCGTTTAGGGCTTGAAATAACTTTTAATGATTCTACGTGGAGTTCTGTACAAGTTTCTCTGAAGCCTGAAGTAAAAGCTTGTTACTGTTGTTTCCTGATGACTTCACTTCTTCACGCATCGTTTTTTTCTTATTTTTAGATATTGCATTTGTCTGTTTTCTGACACTTTTTAAGCTTCCCCCCCGTTTTTCCAGAGGAAGGTGGGAATGTGTTGCAGTTAGTTTTCCATTTGAAGCCAGACACAAATTTCCTCCAGCAAATGTTTCACTTGGTTCAAGTTTGTACGGTTTGAAATAAACTAGAGAAAAAGTTTTGTTTGTGCTGTGACTCTGGGGCAAAACAAGCTTTAAGGGTTTAACAGAAACAAAACACAGTTAAGTGTTTTGTTTGTGTGGAGCTGAGCCCAGGAGACGCTGAGCCGAGCAGCGTGGTACGTTATTTGTCCAACATTGGAATCAATGCGGACACACAAAAAACACCATCCAGCCTAATGATCAGAAACAATGACTCAGCACAAACACCAGAGAAACACCTAGCAAGCACCCGGCAACCCCATAGCAACCAGGTGACGATCACCTGGGGACGAAAAGGAACAAGAGGGAAGCAGGACAGAAGAGATTGGGGATGAAAGAGAGAGGGAGATGACGAAGAAAGAAAGAAAGAGGAAAGAAGAAGAGGAGGATAGAGGTGGTGACAGAGGGAAGGGAGGGTGAGGAATGAAAGAAGAAGAGCGAGGACAAGAAGAGAAGAATGAAAGTGATGGTAAAAAAAAGGAAAAGAGAAGAGATGTCAGTGAGGAAAGGAAGGAAGGAAGGAAGTGCTGATAATGTTTGAGATCAGTTGGCTCCTGTTTTTCTTCATGACTGATAAACTCTGATCCTGTCGTCTAGTTTCCCAGCATTCCTCACTGCTCTGCGTGTTCTCGCATACACGCTTTCTACCCACAATACATCATGACCCACTCTCAGCCTGTTTTCAGTCTGCTCTAAATGTCACATTCCTGAAAAGTTATTTTTGTTTTCTGTGACAAAACAAACAGACGATCTGTTTCTCCTCACAACCTCCACAGGAACTTTAACATCATGATGAGAGGAAACCAGAAGAAAACGTTAAGAGGGAGGAGAGCCCGAGAGAGAGAGAGAGAAACGAAGGATGAAGGAGGCACCACAGGAAGAAGTGTGAGAATAGGAGGAAAAGAGGGAGACAAACGAAGAGGAGAGGAGACTGAAGGATGGAGGAGGAACGCAGGAAGGAGGGAATGAACCCAAAAGAACTCAGTGTCATGAACTTGTTTTCTCCTTTTCTATGGATACTCTGTGAGACACGTGTTGTGCAGCTTTGATGGAGGCAGTTTTAGATTCCAAACTGCTTGACGGGTCCATGTGTGCTCCCACTCACTCAGTGTCCACTGCATGTCCCCGGGCCTCACGTTGAGCACCACATTAGGCCCACTGATAATCGCTCTGCCGGCGTCTTCTGAAGCAGAAATGAAGGAAAATCCCCCAAAGCCAAAATCCCTCACGAATGTCGCTATTGAATTTCCTCTTAAATCGAGTGACTGCCAATCATTAGGCTGCTGCCGAGCGCAGACAGAGGACGAGGTGGAGATTCCCAACGCTTGGATAAATCCCTGCTCACTGGCTGTCAAGACACTTTAAGGGAATAACATTAGGAGGTAGGAAGCTGCAGGCAGCAAACGCCACCATGAGCTTCATCTGAAGAGTCGCAGGAACGCACCGAAAGGCATAAATCACTTGACTTTAATGAGACTTCTGGACCAGAGGAGGAAAGATGGCGCCAGGGAGCGGGGATTGATGGTCGGAGCGTTGTTTTTCAGGAAAGACGGGAGGAAAACAAAAGGGGTGAAGGAGAAAAAGGGTGGGGGGAGGAAGCCGGAGGGTCCACTTAAGCTAATTAATGATTTGATGTGCACGTGAAGTGAGCGTGCACGTCCTGCTTTAAGGGGGCTTAAGTCTCCATCCATTAGACAAATGAGATGGCACACACACACACACACACACACACACACACACACACACACACACACACACACACACACACACACACACACACACACACACACACACACACACACACACACACACACACACACACACACACACACACACACACACACACACACACACACACACACACACACACACACTTCTGGACTAATCAGGATTTTTAATGAACACACAATCTCTCACTCAGAGGCTACAGAACACACTGATTGAATTAGAGCAGAGCTCGAACCACTGCCTGGGGGAGACAGAGGGTGAATGATGGGAAGTGGGAAAAAAGGGGGGGGTTGATGAGGGAGAAAGCAAGACTTAAAGCGGAAGATGGGGAGAGCGCCAGAGAGAGGGGTGATGGAGGAGAGAGAGAAAGAGAGAGAGGTGGACGATGGGGTGATGGCAGAGGACGGGGGCGTAAGCAGCACTATCCACGGAGCAGGTGACTCATACATGATCCAGTTTCAATGCAAATGTGAGCAGCAGCATCAGCATCAGCATCACCCCAGTCTGTAGGGCGCGGTGCCTTGCTCAGTGGCCCTATTGGACCAGAAGAATGGGAACAGTGAGGTGGCTACCACTAAGCAACAGAGGGAACAGATGAACTAGCTTGATGAGGAACTCATCATCATCATCATCATCATCACCACCACGCATGCAACCTGAGAACCCTGCGTTGGATACGGACCAATCATTGGTTCAGGCACCTGGAGCCGGGTCTGTGGGTTCTGTTGGGTCTCTGCTGCTTTATACAACATCACTCAAAGCCTGCTTCTTTATTTATTTATTATCTGAACCTTGGAGTCGAAGCTCAGCAGCAGATTAGACCTCAGCAGACGCAGCTCATTTCCATCTGATTTCAATATTTGCTCTGGAGGAGCCTGATCTAATGTGTGAATGTGATCACACGCTGATGCTGCTTTAAACTCGTTACGTCCTAGAATATCAGTTCCCTGCAGGTTCCTTTGATCTGGACCTCTCTGGGCAGCTGAAGGTTTTGGCCACAGTCATGAAATCATATTAAACAGGATGGAACTAACTCAGCCGGAGGTTCAGTCGGTCCCGAGTCGACCGGGTCTGAGAACTGTGCTGCTGGTTTGTGGGCGTCTCCTCCTTTAAGGAGCACTCATAAAACGAGACCACTGGAACAGACCGGACCCTCTGGACTGGATCACGTTCACAATGATCTCTTCAACCCCCAAATGAGCTGTAGCATCGACCGTTTAGACGGAGGAGATTCTCCTCAGTCCTGCGTTTCTGGGGCGAACTCAAACTTAGGTTCCCTTAAAATTTGGGACAGTAAATAACCCCATGAATCATACCTGTTAAAAGTGGGCCACCTCCAAGACCAGACGGGTCGTCTCCCAGAACACTCTCCCCTCACATCCACCCTGTCTCACTGACGCAGGCTTTTGTTGTGGAGCTGCTGAGTGAAGGAGCTCAAAGACGTTTTGGGGTGAAAACGAGGTCGAGGTGAAACAAAAAGGAGAGAGGACTCTGGTTCTAGTGATCAGAACTGGGCTCTGACTGCTAACAGCCTCCTAATTGGTTGCATCAATCAGCAAAGCTTGTTTGGAAGATGTGCTGATCTGCTGCACACCAGTAAGACACAACAACACTCCTCACTTCAACTGATCAAGACAGAAAAGAGCAGTCGGCCTCCAGAAAACGCAGTTGGTTAAAGTGAAGGAAGGTCATAGGTCGGCCTGAAAGCGTCTCCCGTCTTATCAGAACCCACTCCAGACGAGGTCGGATGGCCTCAGGGGCCGGAGAGAACCTGGGAGGAGGCCGGATCCTGGCGGAGTTAATCCTCAGACAGACAGCGGAGCCGCCCTCCCTCTGCCAACTGCTCCTGGACACAAAGGGAGATTAACCCCTCCACGACCGCATTGGTTGTGGGGTTTAGAAGCTGATGCAACAGTCACACACCACCAAAAGTGCCAGGAAGTGGTAACGACCATTGGATTATTAACGACACCTTGTAGAGGCCTGTTGTTGCTACACTTCAAACCTGCATAAGGGTTTGATTTACTGGTGAAATACACGTTTAGGCTATTTGGATGAAGAGGAGCCCTGGTACCAGAGCCCTCGGATCGGGCTTTGACGTCTCTGGCCCTCAGATAATCCTGCTGCTCTTAATCCCTGACCTGAAAGAGGGGAAGGGGGGAGCCGAGCCTCAAACGTTGGGGGGTCAGTGAAGCAGGTGGGGGAGACGCTGGCTTAGACGGCGACGCCTTCAGCTCAGTTTGTGTCTCTGTCACTTTTGATGCAAAATCAGGAAATCAGACTCACTTTTCATCTGTGCGCCTGAACGTCTCAGGCACAAAATTGATTTGTGCCAAATTCTGCTTTTATTAATGCTTCCAATCCTTTTTATGCTGCCAAATAAAAACACTCCTCAGAACCAAATGCTGCCTTCGGCTCTGGACTCTTCTTGGATGGTTCTGAATGTCCGGTGTCGGTTTGGATGGAGAAGCTGATGCCAAACAGCCAAGAGTCCCCAACATCCCTCCTCAGATATGCTCACACCACCTCCTACAAGCTACTGCTGGAAATGAAGTAAAGCTGATCAAATTATTCATCGAGAAGATCAGAAAAGCTTTAATGTGGCTAAGTTTCCTGTAGAGTGAAGCTGATGGTCCAAAGTCCCTGGACGACCACGTTCTAGTTGTTGAGAGAAGTACAAACAGGAGGAAGAAAGACGATTTGCCTTTAATATGCGCTGCTTCGTAAGAGAATGAGACACAGGAAGGTCTAATTACCCAGAAACCCTCAGGAAGCGACGTGACAGAAAGAGAGCAGCCGAACAGACAAGAGACAAAGACATCGAGAGGAAACCAGTGACAGACGAAGAAAACAGCTTCAGTCTGTTCTCTGCTGCTGTGAAGTGACTCAAGTTCTGATATTTGGGTCACATCGTGCTGCAGATAAACAACCAACAAAGAAGAAAACACAAATCGTCTCTTTTTCTTCGGGACTGTCATCGGACTGAACTGAGCCGCTTCCCGTTGTTCTTTCATATTCCAACTGTCTCTGTGATGTTTTCTATTCATTATTAAACAGACATGATAACACTACAGCCTCCACCTTCACTGACGTGCATGGTCCTCAGAGGATGAACCTATCTGCTCGTCTGCAGTAAGACCCAGATGCAGACTCTGTAAATCCATGCTGATAAATGTCTCACATACACTGTAGCAGAAGGCCTGGTACCAGAACCCTCGGATCGGGCTTTGGCTTGTCCCGTTCCATGGCGTCTCACGGAGGGAGCAGTGGGCGTCTCTGGCCCTCAGATAATCCTGCTGCTCTTAATCCCTGACCTGAAAGAGGGGAAGGGGGGAGCCGAGCCCCAAACGTTGGGGGGGCAGCGAAGCAGGTGGGGGAGACGCTGGCTTAGACGGCGACGCCTTCAGCTCAGTTTGTGTCTCTGTCACTTTTGATGCAAAATCAGGAAATCAGTCCCTGAAGACTTCCCCTGAGCCGAACCCTCATTAGCCTGATGCTTTGGAAAAGTCTCAAATACACAAACAGCTCGACTTCCACCAGGTTTGGTAGCAACAAAAAAACATCCTGACTCTCCAACAGATCATTGGGACTGAGCTTCTGTCCATCGAGCACCTGTACCGGGCCAGACCAGAAAACGGGCTGTCAGCATCACTGCTGACCCCACATACCCTGCAAACTGTTCAAACTCCTCCCCTCTGGCAGGCACCACAGGGCTACAGCCTCCAGAACCAGCAGAACCACCAGACACAGAGTTACAGCCTCCAGAACCAGCAGAACCAGCAGACACAGAGCTACAGTCTACAGAACCAGCAGACACAGAGCTACAGCCTCCAGAACCAGCAGAACCAGCAGACACAGAGCTACAGCCCCCAGAACCAGCAGAACCACCAGACACAGAGCTACAGCCTCCAGAACCAGCAGAACCAGCAGACACAGAGATACAGCCTGCAGAACCAGCAGAACCACCAGACACAGATCTCCAGCCCCCAGAACCAGCAGAACCACCAGACACAGAGTTACAGCCTCCAGAACCAGCAGAACCAGCAGACACAGAGCTACAGTCTTCAGAACCAGCAGACACAGAGCTACAGCCTCCAGAACCACCAGAACCAGCAGACACAGAGCTACCTGAAGGTTCTGTTAGTTAGTCCTGAACAACCATGACCTGAACTACAGAGAGAAGATTGTTTGACATTGATCGTTCGTTCGTCTCTGAGCTGCTGCCAAGCACGATTATCAAACCCATTTCCCGCACTCCCATTTCATGGAGCTCAGTTTGTTTCTGTCAGTTGGGTTTCCGTGTGTGTGTGTGTGTGTGTGTGTGTGTGTGTGTGTGTGTTAGGGTTAGAGATATAGAAATCACCAGAAATTACATTTCACTGTTTGTGGACCTGCTTCCGGGTCACGCTGTTCTGTTCTGACAGAACTTATTAAAGTGTAAATGATGCGTTTCCTGTGCAGCTAGAGAATGCATTTGTCCCAGAGCCAGTGTGGACCTGAGCGCAGGAAGCGGGTCCGTGGGCAGAACGTCTTGGTTTGGTTTGGGTTCTTTGTCGCTGTTGGCTTCAGGCAGCAAATCAGACGCCGCATTCAAAGACACTCATTTAGCAAATTACTGTAAAAAGCAGCTTTAATTTAATCACTTCAGTTGCTTTGAAAAATTAATTCCTGATATCAAAGACCTTAAAGAGGCTTTGTCTGAACCGAAGGAGCCTTTTTTTTACACCGTTGAGGAAATTTGTGACTGACACCACTTGACTATGTGTAAGTGCAGCAAATATTCAACTTTTAAATAAATGTTCTGACCCTTTACTGTGAGTTTCACAGAACCCATAAAAACACAAAAAGCACATGTTGTAACTGGTGTTAACTGGCGCCTCCAGGATCACATGCTGCATCACAAATGTAATTTAATCCTGGTGTTTCTGACACATTATCCCCACAAATAACTCAGATTCAAAGTTCTGTCACAGACTGAGAAAAAAGGCTTCAGCTCTTCTTACCGTGTCCTCAGGAGTCCAGTAATCACAGCCTCACAGTGAAGCCGGGCCCAGACCCGATTCACAGCTCTGCTTTGGAACCTGCAGAGACAAAGACACGCGTCAGCAGCGAAGGCAGCACATCTGCTCTCGTCTTTATCCAGGTCCATTGTGGGCTGGTGCAGAATTCCCTGAGAACTGGGGCATGGACGGATCAGACTACAGGCCCAAGATCAGGTTGATGAACACTCAACAGGCCCAGATGGGTTCAGACGGGCTCTGCTGCTGCGTGTGCAGGTAGTTTAGGTGTTCTGCTCCCGGCTGTGATTCATACTCAGAACTAGTCCTGTGGGCCTGGCCTGTCCCTGTGGACCCAGACCCCAGAGACTGCAAAAAGTGCATTTAGCACATCAGCTTCAGGGACGTTTTGAATTGGACTGTCAATCAGAACCGACTCCAGCTGAGAAAATCCAGTGTGAAATGGACAGATGAGTGTGTGGACGGGTGTAATGTGCTGCTGATGTTGCCTCTTAGAAGCACTTTGAAGTTCACAACATGTAAAAGAGCAGAACATTCACAAGCTGGAAGAAGCAGCACCGCTCAGGATCCGGCCCGAGCCCGAGCCGCTCGGTGTCGCCGTGCTCGCACACGTTCTCCCGTCCGCTGTCGAGGCCCAGTTCTGGCTTGTCGCTCACTGAGAGGAACTAGACGGCAGCAGGTCAGCATCCGTCTGGGCTTTGCAGAACTCACCGGGGTCCGGGGTCACACGGTTCCTGCAGCAGACGCTGCTCAATCAGAAGGTGAAGACGTTACTGCCACAGACACAGAACCCACAGATGCATCACTGCGTCTCCTGGAGACCACACCAGCGGTGCCGATCACTCGCTTCCACCCATGTGCCTCAGATGCACAAGGCTGAATGCTGGGGTTTTCTGTTGTAGGAGTTGAAGGAAGATGGAAAGAAGATGATGAGGTTGTCCACCTCAGTCACTTCCTGCAGCTTTGGCAGCTTCTACAGTCGGATCCAAACACACTAACTCATTTAGATTCTGTTCTGTGATTAATGAAGTTTGTCACAGTCGACGGCTCAGACACAACACACAGCTGACGCTCCAGCGCTTCCTCTGCTCTGGACAATGATTCATTTTACACCACACACTCTGTCTGCACAGCGTTACCCAGCAGCCCCTGCAGCAGAGTGAGACCTGCAAAGGCAAACAGGGTTTAATGTGCTGATGCAGACGCTGAGGGTTAGACAGGAACCAGTCAGACCCTTAAATGTGCAAATGAAGCCACTGTGTGAGTCCTGATGCTCTGTGCTCCATGGACAGAGGAGCTGATCGTCCCATCAGACGTTTGGGAGCCTTCAGGTGGCGGAGAGAAGAGGAAGGTGGAACGATGGGTGTTAAACTCCAGCTCAACTCAACGTCTGGTCTAATCTGATTTGACTGTGATTTGATTGGAGGCGTGCAGCAGAGGAAACCACAGGCTTTGCACAGACCCACCCTGCTGCCGACAAACGGCTGCACCAGAGGAAGCCGAGTGCTCACAGACTTAAAATGTGATTATGATGAGGGAAAACTAGGGCTTCTGTAAAAAAATAGCTGTTAAAGAGAAGATGAAATAAAACGGAGGAGGCACAGAAGCATCTTCCTGTTAACAGCTCCTTGTTGTCACCACAGCAACAGTAACATTTGTCAACAGAGAACAGAGAAGGTTTTCGTTAGACGTGATTTGGTCCAAAGGGACCGGGCATCAGTGTGAGCCCAGAACCGCCGGGCTGGTTGTGCACTGGGCAGACGTCCTGCAGATCTAACACCGGCTGCTCCATCATCTCCATACGCACATGTGTGTAGATGTGGGTCGGCTGCAGCACTTTAACTGGTGCTTTGCTCATCAGTAAAATCCCTGATACACGAAGCCTCGACGACAACAACAGAAAGAGTCGCCACCGTCAGCAGGGAAATGTGCAGAAGATCCAGACCCAGTGTTCTGAGTGTGGCACATGCTGAACAGACGGATCAGCCGCAGCCTGGAGCTGAGCCAACACACTCACACTGCCGGGCTTAATGGCTTTGTGCGTTCCTGTGACGTGCTGGAGCAAACACACTGAACTCAAACCTTGAGTGCGTCACATTCCTAAAGTCCAGGAAAACGCTCTCTTTCTGCTCTCATCCGTCACCAGATTAACGTAATCACATGATTTGGTCATGTGATCAGCAGGAAACCGGAGCCCTGACCTCCAACCCGAACCCAGCCGTGCTCCAGAGTCCAGAACCCGTCCTGCTGCCGGAGCGGGACCTGCTGGATGGATGAGCATCACATGTGAAGGTCAGACAAATGCAATCACCGCTGCTGGTCACAGAGCAGTAGCACCGAGGTCGGGCCTGGCGCTCACACTGGACGAACCACATCAGTCTTCATCTCTAAAGGCAATTTGGGTGAGCGAGCACTGGGACAGAGAGAGAGGGGGGGTGGGGGGGGGGGGGGTTCTGAACATGAGGCAGAACCAGAACAAAAACAGGACAAGGAAGGCAAAAGGAGGATGGATGTCTCTGGTGTCTGAGGGCAGACAGGCAGAACGGGTCAGTACACAGACCCAACACAAAGACAGACGACAACCTTCAGCCCAGCAGCCAATCACAGCCCCGGGGAGAGAGAGCGGCTCGCCTGCCATGTTGGGAGCGCAGGACCTTCAGATTATACAAGCCTGCAGACGAAACGGCTCGGGCTCAACCGGAGCGATTCTGGAGATGGAACCTCACTCAATACCAGCCACAGCAGGATCGATTGAGGTAAACAGCTTCCCATAGACCAACAGCCCAGTCATCAATGCTACAATAGTTCAACCGACCCAATCCGATCCATTAGAACCCAGTCAGGACACAGCCGGGCCCAGACTCAGTCCGGTTCGTATGAACACGTTAATTACCAAAGACGTATTTAACATCTAGGAGGAAATTAAAAGTTTTACTACTCAGCAAAACTTTCAGTACCAGTAGTCACACTTGGGCTGTGAATCTTCACACAACTCCTACTAATTTTCACAGACTCAACAACGTTTCCACATTTTAACAACAGGAAGTCGGCCAGCAAACATGCTTCATCCCCACGTATGGAAACAGGAAACGGCACAGGAGAAGCTGGAGGAAACCACATTCTGGCTCCTCCTGACCCGGTGACCTCTGACCTTCTCTGACAGAGGTTAATACAGCCTGAGGCTCCACAGTGGTTACACCGTTTGTGTGAATGGCACTAAGTGAAGCAGCTTCGTCTGAGGAGCAGACGTCTCCTGTTGTTCCACTCAGAGTTAATGTGTTTGGAAAGACGAGCTCCGGGTTTTCCTCACTACAGCCTGACGCATGGAAACATATTAGCCCATGGATTATTTACCAGTATCAGCTGGTAAGAGACACTGGGGGCCAGTCTGTTACAGCCCATTACATCAGCCGTAACGGATGTAACTTAGCTGTTGTTCACTTCAAGAGCAAAATTCACAGTCACTTTTTTACAGAAGCTAAAGGAAGAAAAAACACTGACTGAAATCCCTTAACTGGTGTGAATGTGGCTTCACGTTAGCATCTACAGCACTGAGAGGATGAGACTGGATGATGATGCTTGTGTTTTGGGAGGATGTTGTACTGTCCCTGAACGTCTCATGCACAGCTCACTCAACACATGGACATAGGTTAGTGCAGTGGTTCTTAACCTTTTTGGAGGTACTGAACCCACCAGTTTCATATGTACATTCACCGAACCCTTTCTTTATTGAAACATAATGTTTTTTTTTTTAATTCAAGACATAGATATAGGTTTTACTGGTTCACAAAATGGAAATGCATTAACATCAATGTGTTCAAAGAACAAAACCAATACAATGCATGAACTCACAGATTACATACATTTTCACAAAGACATGACCTTTTGTAATACTACCACACTGAAATGGTTCAATCCCCTGATTTCCATCAGGCTTCACCGCTACAATAATAATGAGGATTTACAGGTTTTTAACACTGTAATGTCCGACAGCACTTGAACATCGCAGCAGCGACTGACACGCTGAACCCCCAGAGTTCCATCGAACGCTGCTGAGCGTCTGTTTTCCAGACAAGTGAAGGCAGCACATCTCTGACCTGCCTGACGGAGCAGTGTCTTTTCGTTTCCTTCTCGTTAGCGTCTGTCATCTCTCCACCTCCTCATTTTCTTGTCTCTGCTTCCCTAATTTCCTTTGAGCGCTGCAATTTACTCAGAAAATCACTTTTCTGTCTGATGCAGCGGAAGAAACTTCTGTCTCCAGCTGTCAGAGCTCTTCCATGCTCAAACTTTTGATCGACTGCAGAAACATTAGATGCAAATGAGGGTTTTCTTCCCCATCAGCAGGTCTTTGAGTGAATAATTCACACTTCTTTATGTAGAAATCATTTTCATCAAGCTTTTTGTGTGGGTCAAGTTTAACACTTTCATCTGGGAATTAAAGCCCAGGAAACGCTGCGATATCCTGAACCCTCCCAGCAGAGACGACAGACGCTGCAGATGTGACATTTGTGAAGGTCAAACGTGTTGAGGTTTACACCGCATTCTGCAGAACAAACAGCCGCTGTGGTTCTGGTGCACGGACTCGTTGAGCGGTGGACACGAAGCTGCAGCGCAGACCAAAGCTCCAGCCGACGGTCTTCACAGCTGGAACCCGACACTGTGCAGTCGCTGTGTTGACCCACGTCAGGAGCCGTCGGACCGAGTAGCAAAATCGGTCCTGACGACTCGTCTGTGCCTTAACTCCAACAGTTTATTTTAACATTATTATCTTTCATTTACTTATTGACTTTAAATCGATCAGCTGATCAACAGGGCAGGAGACGAGCTTCATGGCGACACCTGGCGGGCGGGCGGGCGGGCGGCCATGTTGGAAGCGTCTCACTCAGCAGTAGACGCCTCGTCTCCATGTAAACCTGTGGAGCTCCTCACGGCTCCAGATGAAGCGAATGGAAGGGTGAGCGCGTGTTCCCCACCTGTCGGCGCCACTGGTGCGTTTCCTTCCCGTGCCCGTGTGAGGAACATGAGGAGCTGGTGGCGTGTTGAACGGTGCTAACTGAAATATGCATGTGAGCGTTTAATGTATTATGCAGCGGTTGTTTAAGGTTCATGCATGATTCAGACGCTACAAACACACAGTGAGACGACCCCAACTTAACAAACAGGGACCTGGACGATGAAGGCCACAGCTGGGCTGACTCGCTGTTACTGAACCAGAACCGCTGTGGCCCACTCCTCTACTCAAACGGGTTATTTGACACCATGACCCGGCGCTCGTCGTGTTCTGCAGCTTTCATCACATTGCATCACCTTCACACCAGGCTGGAAGAGGAGGAGGAAGGGACGACAGGAAACAGGAAGAGAGCGCTCATCCCGTCAGGTGCGTTTGATTCATCACACTGTAGCACCCTGCAGCTACAGAAGGGAGGGTGAGACTTTCCAGAGCAGATTACAGGACTTCCTGTCTTCCTGATTCCCTCGTTTTGTCTCGCTGACCGCTACAAAAACAGAGGCGTCCTCACACGCTGGGGATCAGGAGGATCTAGATCCCGACATGACCTCACCGCTGCCGGTTTGTCATCATTTGGTGAACAACCAGAACCTGGACTTTACAGTTCTACAGATAGAAGCGACAGCAAAGAGAGCCCTTTCCATCAGACACGGATCAGCTGATGCCAGTGACAGGGAAAGCCGTCAGCAGGACCGGACCGGACTGAGCCAGAACCGAGCCCATAAAACTCCTGTTCCTGGGTGTTTTTCTGCAGGCGTACGTGAAGGCAGAGCCCACGGATCAGATCCAGAACCAGCCACAACCTTCACCGGTCCAAAGAACCACCTCCACGAGTCATAACAAGGCGCTTCCACACTCTCTTCCACTGAACTGTGGTTCCGGAAACCCACAGCTACTGAAAGTCACCGAGCCATCATTTTATTTCCTAAAGCCCGCGTCCTGCCTGGAGCCAGGAGGACCCCCCACCCCCATCACCCAGCGTTTACTCAACAGGATGCTGCATTTCCTACATCGCTCTCCCTGGAACCAAAGCCGAGTCCCGCGGCTCAGATTTGCACAGACAACATAATGCCGATGCCACGCTGCCGTTTGGAGGCTTTCAGGGAAGCTGCTAATCTTCCTGTGCTGGAACGGCATCATTGTGTGCGTCCGCCCACCGGAGACCCGCAGGTTATTATGTCCAAACGCATCCAAAGCTACGGCACACAGCAGAGGGACAGGGCAGGTCCAGCGACACATTCGTGATCAGATGGAAACACCTTCACACAGTTGGACGGAACAATGAGTCCAGACGGACGGAGGAGGAGGAAGCAGAACCAAGAAACAGGCGGAGTGTGAGCTGGTCCTGGGTCAGGACCCGGTTCTGTGTGGCCAACGCCTCACCTAGGGGTGCTGAGACTGTGGCGCTGACTGGGTCACAGCAGCTGTTGGACCATGTATCACCAAACCACCAGCTGGATTTTGGACCCATCCAGCCAAGCACAAAGTCCACAACGCAGCTCTGGTCATTACAGAAAAAAAACAAAACAACTAGCGGGTCAGAACCGACCCACACCGTGTCACATTAAACGTTCACCTTCCACTTACCGATGCTGCGTTCAGGAGCATCCGATTTATCAAACTCTGAACCATCATTTTATGTTTCGCTCGTAAAGGTTTATGTCTGGCTCTAAAGACACATCAACCACACTGTGAAGTGCAGGGTTAGGGGCAGTAAATCACGTCGGGACTGCCGGGCCTCACTGGGTCCACGGTGCCACAAGCATCAGTATCGGCTCATAATTGGTGGTTAATAGGCAGGATATCGCTGACCTGAGGGCGCCGTTTTCCTGCATCATCACACGCCAGAACAAAAGATGAGACGCCACTTCAGACCGAGTCTCAGAATCATCAGAATCAGGGTCCACTCTGAAGAGGCAGCAGGAAAATGTGGTTCCGACACATTTTCCATCTTCTCCGTAGCAAGAACTGTTAGAGTATTCCTCATCAAACAACCATATACTGTTTCATTAGTTCACAAATTAGAGTCATCAGAACCACCGAGCTGACACCACACAGTCCAGTATGGACCTAAAGAACCAGGGTTTTATCTGATCCACAGATTTGATTGATGGGTTCTTAAACAAAGACATATTCAAGACTGAAGTGGTTTCTTTGTTTGATTCTGTCTCAATTTTCCTGTAAAAAAAATTGTGCCACACATTGTGGATCAGTGTTGGTTCTGTTCAGACTGGACCTCCATTCATCTGGATTAATCAAATACAGAACCAGTGTAGTGGACTAGTCTAATAAAGACTACTGACGATCCAATATAGAAACCCTAAGTATGACTCTAACAGAACCCACATCATGTTCTGCAAGTTCTACCCTCCGCGAACCGGACCGGAAAATATCGTCCTGCGGATTTTGTGCTGAGACAAAAGGCGACGGGAAGACGTGAATGCGAGTTGTAGATGGGACCTGAGACGTACCACAAACAGAACCGGTTCTGTTGGGTCTCACTCTCCGCACTGTGCTGAGAACTGGAACCAGAACACGACCGGACTGGCCAGACACGGAGCCGGAGTCAGGCCAGTTAGCCGGTTCCAAGCTTAAACACCTCCCCCACCCACCGGACCGGTTCGTCCGTGTAGCAGAAACCTGACGACGCGTCAGAACCGAGTCCTTCAGCACGAAGCCGAGCCAGAACACCAGGCTGCGGAGAGGGCGGCGCGGGAAGGTGACTGGAGCTAATGAGGCTTCTGAGCTGCTGCGGCGCGTGCGGACGGCCGGCCGCGTGACTGACAGCCATCAATCAAAGCCGACTCACGCGCACACCCCAAAACACACGACCCCCACCCCAATATCCGCTTCCCTCACACACATGCACGCGCGGGCCCCGTCAGGAGCGGGGCGCGGGACAAAGGCAGAGGAGGGGAAAACAAACTCACCCTTCAGAGTCCACATGTCCGCAGACACAGAGCACGGACGGAACCCGGAGTCCGCGGCGTCTCCGATCGATACAAGCCCAGTTCCATTAATCCACAACGTCTCCGCTTAGTTCCACAACATGCACCCAATCCGGCAGAAATGTCCTGCTCCAGCCCCGAACCGCCTCAGCAATAAATCCAGACAGAGGGCGCGAGCAGCCCGAGACCGGCGCGTCCTGTCCGAGTCCAAACCACACAATGAGGCGTCTCCGGCGGCGCAGCGTCTACCGCGCCATGCCACGCCCTCCTCATTATCCCGGCGCACCCCACAACCAATCACATGACTCCAACCACGCCCCCTAGCGTTGAAACACGTCACCGCCAACATTTCTAATATTTGTACATGAAAGGACGAAGAAGCGTTGATGTAAGCGTGGTTAATGAGCACGTGCCAGAGGTGACGAACACAATCAGCTGCTTCGGCCCAAACACACAGCTCAAAGAAAATGTTAATAACACATCTCACTCTAGTGCCAAAGCGCCAAGTGCATTGTGGTCAGTGTAGGCACCAAAACGGAAGCGTTGTTATTCATTCATTGGTGATTTACCTTTGATTATAAAGGCCCTGTCAGACCCTGAGCCAGTAGTAACGTGAGATATAACAAGTACAGTGAGGTGAACAGGAAGCGAGAAGCTGCTGGAGTGGGTCAGGACAAAGTGTCCTTCCTCAGTCCACGATGATGAGTTTATCTGACAGCCATCATCACAATGCAGCAGCTGCAGAAACATAATAAAAGCATCAAATCTTCATTTCCCGTGTCATGCACCCATCAAAGCCCACAGAGTAGCACACTGCAATACTCCAGTACGCAGAGTTAATAACACCAAGCGAGTCCGCTGCAGCTCTTTATGGACGTGAAATGATTTCCACCAGGAAACTTCTATTAAATTTCCAGCTGACAAATTGAGTTTGTTTCTCTGCAGGATAATTAGAGCTGAGTGAAAAAAGAAGGGCCTCAAACGCAGCGCTGGGATTAGAAACCAAATCCCTGCATGTCCTCCATCTTCATGCGTGTTCGTCCTCCGCTCACTGCTTATGAAAAACAACACATTAGCGCATGTCTGGGGAAATAAGCTTCTGATTGTGCTCGAGTTCGCGTTTCTGTGTGCCGGAGTCAATCGTGGGGTAAACTGTGGTGTCAGAAATAGCATCTGCTCAGGTCCGGCTCTGGATCGGGCCTCTGGCGGTGCCGCCCGTGAGCCAGTAAAGAGGCTTTCTCTACTCTCTGACTTCATTATCCCTTCAGCTTCATTATGTGTTTATTTTACACTAGAGTTTGATCCACTCTGCTCTTCAGCTGTTTGTGTTTCTTTAATCATATAATTAAGAAACTCAACAATGAAGCAGCAGCAAACGTTTGTGAATTTCGGCTGTAGAAGTTTTGGAAAATATTTTGCAGTTATCAGCTAAATACGACCTGATGCCAACGTAGGAAACAAACCAGAGACTGAAGCTATAAATACATATCTTTACAGCTGAGCTCACCTCCTCGTCTTCTGTGGATTTACCGTTTGATGCCGTCTGGAAGCAGCAGCAGCAGCATGAGCCCAGGCTGCAGCCTCCCCCCGTCAGATGTAAACACAGCTCCCGTATTAAACATCAGCAGCAGCCACAATAAAATGCATGAAATAAATAAATGTATGAGCGTTTCCATTTCACCCAGCGACATCTGCAGCTTTGAGCGTCACTCACATCGAGATCGAAACAATAAATCAGAGGCGTTCGGCCCTCAGGGCCGGAACCTTAACACTCTCGCTGAATCTGGGATGAGTCTGAGGCAGTGAAAGCTCATCACGTATGCAGCAGGATCAGGGTCTAACAGCAGCTCGTCACAAGAAAATAATAATAAACTACTGCACAGGTTACAATCATGTTGTGTGTGCGTGTCAGCTGCATAGAGTCATGACAGGAAGCTGAGGGTGTGGGTTCCAGTGACTCGTCCTGGCCTGCAGACGCGCTGAGAATAAACCTGGGACTTTAAGGTCTGAGTCAGCGTGTGACGGACAACAGCTGAGCTAGTAGTCACTGTACAGTCACAGCACGGAGCCTTCTAGACCACAGGTAAAGAACAGTGGATTGAGTCCCTCATGTAACTAAAAATCATTGTGTGATCAACAGACGGATGCTCACAGTAAAAGCGCTGGGTCAGCAGGATAACATGCAGGACACAGATCGGGTGGGGTCGAGGGTGAGACGGATGTTTTATGCTCAGACTGACACACAACCAGAACAGCCCCTCAGATGCACACGCTAAATGTGCAAATATACAGTAATGCAACGCGCTCGCTGCTCCTGCCACTAACATCTGCTGACTCACTCTTTCTCTTTTTCATGACTCAGCACAGTGCAGAGTCCTCGTCAGCGGAGACGATGACCAGGCTGTTCTGCAGTCAGTGAGTCCTAGGATTATGGGATAGATGTGTCTCTCTAGAGACACACAAACCCAGATTACGTTGGGTTACTGACTAGGAGACGCCTGAGGGCACTGAATAAAGAGAAACTAGTCCTGAAAAGGAGAAAGACGGACCGTGGTTTGACGGAGAACGCCCAGAAAGGAGGAGTCGCCTACAGGTGTCAGCCATGACGCTGTTATGAAACTGAGCAGGTTGGAAGTTAAACTGTGCACTAACTTTAATTAATTAGACGACGCTCAGTGAATCAGGTCACTTAGAGAAAATGATTTCCTCTGGTGCTGCACAGAGCTCCAAGCCTGCAGTGACCTGAGCAGTAAATCTGCCATTAGTTCTCAGTTTACCGTCTCATCTGTCCTTCTGTAAATGCAGAATAGGCTTTTACTGAATCACACAACGTCCTGGCATTTAAAAGTAGAAGCAGGAACGCAAAGGCAGACCCGACCTTTTGACCTCTCACATCTGACCCCTGCAGGATTAGACTCCTCTGATCCTCTGGAGCTGGTTCTTCCCCAGAGAAACATTTAAGGTAGTAACATGGATCCCATGTACAGAACACAGACATCAGCGTGTCAATGATGGACCCAAGGAAATGAAGCTACTGCTGACGAGGAAACAAGTATCATTAAGAACAACAGTAGAAACAGAGAAGTGGAAAAAGTGTGGTGACGGTGAGATAAAGACGAGATACAGAAACGTGAATTGAAGAGATGACAGAAAATGAAAAATGATGGGAGACGCTGCTAAAGATGATGGAGACACAAATGTAGATTAATGAGGGACCAGGAGAAAGCGAATGTGGTGGGCGGGAGGAGGACAGAGACTGATGTCGCTATGGAGACACGGATCAGTTGATCCAAGATGAAGGACAGATGAATGGAGGCCTGATGGAGCTTGACACAAGGACAGATGGACAAGGCTGGACTCCTTCCTCCATGTTCTGGTTCCCCCCAGACTCCAGTCCAGTCCACACCCTTCCCCTCATGCACGTCTGATTGGCTGAAGCCCAGACCCGGTAACTGGTGTTCCCAGGTCCAGACCCGGTAACTGGTGTTCCCAGGCCCGACGTCCCCAGGCCCGACGTCCCCAGGCCGGTGTCCCCAGGCCCAGACCCGGTAACTGGTGTCCCCAGGTCCAGACCCAGTAACTGGTGTTCCCAGGCCCGACGTCCCCAGGCCGGTGTCCCCAGGCCCAGACCCGGTAACTGGTGTTCCCAGGCCTGATGTCCCCAGGCCCAGACCCGGTAACTGTCGTCCCCAGCCCAGACCTGGTAACTGGCGTGTCCAAGCCCAGACCCGGTAACACAAACAGACAAACGTCATGTTGCTGCTGCCACGTTGTGCCTCGTCTGTGAGTCTCGTTTTGTGATGTTGTTTATAGTTTTCAATTATTTTTCTTTGCGCCTTTGGTTTTAAGGAGATAAAGATGATGATGACAAAGCTGTATTTGATTCATTCTCCTATTTTACATTTAAATGGATGGCAGGGAAGCGTGCGGCTGCTGCTGGGTCCTGAAGACAATTACTGTATTTCTGCAGATAACAAACATTTTTAGGCAGAACTGAAAACACAGAAACCTGCAGGAGGAGCAGATTCTAATCTCGCAGCCGAGAGGAGAAAACAGCTATAGCAAGAAAAGGTCCTGATTAGGACCCGGTGGGCTCAGAGGACCAGCCCAGTCGGGAGCGAAGCAGGAGGAGGAGTGTGAACGCTTCCAAAGTCCAACTGGAGCTTCACAGTGAAGGCTCATGGTCCTGGCTTTGTTATGGCCACTTGCTTACTCACCAGCAACCTTCTTCCTCCTGTTTGTAGTAATAAGATGACATGATGAGTCTTGGTTTTCACTTCAGCTCCTCTAGAGGCTAAGGAGGAGATGGAACGTGGAGCTGCTCGTTCTCAGCCTCCTTTTCACACTCTGCCCTGTGTGAAGGATGAGAATGTAGGCTTTTAGCAGTGCCTTAACAGCGAGCTGAGGTGACTACAGCTCATCAAGTAACATAAGTGAATGAAAGAAAGAAACATCTCCGTCTTCAAGCTGACTCCCTGAGTTTCTGTCACCACCTCCTCCATGTTTTCACCTTCTGTCTTCTGTCCATTCTGAAATATGACACGTGGATAAAAACGGAGACGTCTCTGCTCGATGCTCCGTGCAGTGGACAGAGTCAAACACAGTCTATTCTGTTGCTCCTGCTAAGCCACGCCCCCTGACACGGGCCACGCCCACTCAGTCAGTTCCACTCACCTGTGCCTGCCTCTCCAACCCTATGTAAAGCCACACTCATCAGTCAGGCCTGGCTGGTCTGGTCTATGTCCAGTGTAAAATGTACATGAACCGGCCACACACCCATGAATCCCATGTCAGTCAGTGTGTAACCAAGTACCGAGGTGAGGTCGGGTTCTGGGTTCTCTGGGCCACAGCTCCCGTCTCCTCCTGTTATGTTGTTTATTCTGGCCTTTGTTAAAGAAGTATCTGAACTATTAAAGTGTCCTCATTGCGTCTGCTCTGGTCTCTCTGGCTCTGACTCGGTTCAAGGATGTACATGTAGATATGACAACAAGCCTCATGTCAATGAACTGCAGGACAGCGACAGAGAGCGAGGAATCAAGGAGACATAGGAGTTAAAACAGCAAAATACCGATGAACAAAGGAATAAAGATGATGAAAGAGGATTCAGCGATGCATCAACCACCAAATGATGTTTGAATCAGTTTTACTGGAGTCTACTGGTGTTTACTGGCAGATAGACTCCAAACTTACAGCTGGCCTCTCTATCAGGAGCCTGTTCACTGTCATCAGCTTCAGACCCAGATCCGGCTTGATAAAATGTGACACAAACAGAACTGATCTGAGAAGCAGGATTAGTCTGAGGCTGGAAACACGAGAGCTTTCACTGAGAACTGAACGCGCAGCATCTGACGTGCTGCTGAGTCCGAGCTCTGAGCTGCAGGAGACACCGGCTGACGCGTCCTTGGAGCTCGGTGGAGGTCACGTGTGACACGACTTAAATTACACAGCAGCTGCACAAGTCGCACGTGGGATCGATACCACGGGCTTCCCCTCGGCCTCCTGTGGTGGGACCAACTAAGTGGCATTGATGGAGGCTGTATGTTGTTTAGCCTGATCAATATCGGGGATGAAGGACAACGGGTCCGATCGTCACGGGGCTCGGACCGGATCAGACCGCCTCCCCTGATGATGACGACAAAGACTCCAGGGAAGCAACATCATTTCTCTCAGTTTTCAGACTGTTTCGTGTGTGTTGCTCCTCCTGCTGTTATTAGAAGTGTTTACAAGTCATAAACTGCTAAGACGTTAGAACGTGAGGAGAACAACAGCTGCAGCAGCAGGAGAGGAGGTGGAGCGATGGCTGATTACAGTGCAGAAACCCTCAGAAACAGTTAGTGCCCGTCTAAGCTGCAGGTCAGAGTGATGAGAAGTCAATGACGTGTACAGCTACACACCTGACAGATGGAGGAACCCTCCCACCTCGCTCTCAACACAAACACAGAAATCTAATTACCGCTGTTTGTTCTGGGGCTGCAGACACACAACACAAAGCTAGAATTACTCACCTCATTAACTGGAATGAAACAGACAGAAACAGCCCAGAAAGAAAAGAGATGATACTGTACAAACAGAGAAAAGAGCTCTGTTTTATTTTTGGTGTGGCTTTGTGATCTGAGTCCTGTTCTCCAGACTGTCCTGTGACTCCAGGAACAGGAAGGAACTGTCAAACCAGTGTTAGTGATGTAGAGATATACAGTAAAGCAGCTGTTCTGTAGGTTTTGTGTGTTGCAGTAACTTCTGTGATTGAAAGGAAAACTAGAGGGAACCAGGTGTCTTTGTGCTTTGCTTCGATCCAGACGAACCTGGACTCATGTTATTCATTAACTCTCCTTGCTGTTATTAAGTCCTGGTCATGATGTGTCTATCAGCACCAGCTTGTGATTGGACCAGAGGCAGATGTGTGAAGTAAACAAGTTAATTACGAAGCGGTCCAATGAATAATGGACCTGCTCTCGCCTTCCTTTGTCAGCTGCCACATTTTCGTCGTTGTTCAGTTTAAGCGGGACGCTTTGTATTTCAGCTTCTCCTGAGGCGCCGTCGCCTGCTTCGATCTCAAAGCTGAAGTTTTGATGAATGGAGACGGTAACAGTGTGATTCTGTTTGGTAAACACTAGTGTGACACAGACACGAGGCGGCAGCGAGCGTCCACGTGGCGATGGACACGCCTCCTCCGTCACGCACAGACTCGCTTCCCTCGCCGCCTGTCTTAAACCTGACGAGGCTGTGGAATCAGGGCGCTGACACGCTGCTAATCGACATTCAGGTTAACACGGCTCCCCTGCGTCGCTGCTTTGTGTTGTCACAGCGTTGCATCAAAGATGATTTCATTCATCCGCTGTTCTTTACTTCACCTTCACAGCGTCACGGTCGACGGCAGATCTGCTGCCACGGTCAGTTTTCATAAAGTTTCTTCTTCACACAACTTTTCTTTCATGCCTGACTGGACTGAAAATCAGAGAGTCCAGCTTTCCAGGCGCCGGCTCTGAGCAAACAGCAGATGGTCCTCGTGCGTTTTAACAGCAGTGACCAAAGGGGGACCTGCTGCTAAAGTGTTCCTCCAGTGGGACGTTGGGCAAAATGAATCCTGGAAGTGTCCCAGCAGGACGCCAGCATATGCTGCTTCCATTAAAGCAGAGCCGGCCCCCAGCTGCCCTCGCTGCATCGGGTCCTCATCAGCTCAACAGCACCTGAACGGTCGTCACAGTCACAGGACGAGCAGAGGAGCGTGAGCAGGCCTGAATAAAACACTGCTGGAGACAGCAGCCTGGGCTCAGTCGTTTCCAGGTTAAACAGCGGCTCAGACACTTGCTGCTGCTGCGGATGAGAGGTCAGAGAGCGAGGCCACTGTGACCTCATCACGGGACGGACGCGTCCTCTCCTGGCTGACATGCTCAGTGACAGCTGCTTCCTGCTCCACCTTCATCCTGACTGGACGTATCTGTGTTTTGTCCAACTGATGGTTGCAGCATCTCATTGACAGTCACGAAGCAACCGTGGAGTCGCTGTTTAACATTCTGTATGTGACCCACGTCTCTGCAGCTTCGAGCTCCCTCTGTCTCTTTATTGTCTGCGACTTTAGCGAAAACGAGCGTACATGAAGGAAGACGCATCTCCTCCTCAGCAGCGAGTCTCATCCAAACTATTTCTGACTCTGTCTCTGCAGAGGCACAATGAAAAGCGACTGGCGTCTGATTTAGGCAGCGGTGATCGAGGAGTTTGCTGCCGAACTCGTCCTGGAACACAAACAGCGTTGGAGCATCTCAGAACCACACCTCTGCTGCAGAGGGCTTTGGATCATATGATGTGGGCTAAGGCAGCTCATTAGACATTCCTGCAGTGGTTCTAGTTGTCCTACATTCTCCATCAACTCCGTAGAAGAAGCTTCCTGTGTGCTGACGTTCTCCATCTTCACAGCCTCTCAATTATTCAGCAGTGCATTGTTGAGGAGCAGTCGTCACAGCCACAGATCGAGCTGCTCTCAGGTTTCAGACTGGCTCAGGTCTGTGGCGAAGGCAGAGATTTCACAGGGAGCAGCGTGTCCTGCTCCCCAGAGGAACACCCCCAGGGTATATCTGCCCTCAGAGTGATCTGGTAGTGGCGCTGACTCAGCAGCCAGACATTCAGCTTGCTTCAGGCTAATTACCTCCTGATGAACTAATGAGGTCGTTAAGCAGGAGAGCGGAGACCTTCATGACTCCAGGCACGTACCAGGAGCTGATTCCTGCACATGGATCAGTATCCTCCTTTCTCTTGACCTGATCTTCTCCAGTATTAACCTTCAGAATCACCGAGTGTGCAGGAAGACGGAGCACAGGCTAAACCATCTGGACTCTGCTCAGTGTGATCACACCATTCACCACACACACACTCAAACTCTCAGTTTGACGCCTTTCAGGGTAAAGTGATGTAAAAACCTCGATGTGTTTCTCAGTGGGAGATGGAGACAGTGGAGCTGAGTCAGAAACCTCTGCGTGAACTCTGACAACTCCTCAATCTGCCAACCGATGCTGCAGAGATCCTGCAGCACAGACAGCATTTATCGTTTTCCTCTCCACTTTTCTACTGAGGATGTTCCTCAGCGTGAGGAGAGAAACGAACCGGTCCTGCTTTCCACTAATCAGAACCAGCCTGGAACCAGGACGTGGCTTTAAGCTTCCCCTGTAGCAAAGCTGCTGTGTGTTCTGGACTCTGAGGTTCTGTTCATCTAGTATTTTAATTAAGTGGTGGGTTCTCAGCATCAGGAGGCTGCAGCTGTCGATACCTGTTACTATGGTTACATAGTAACAGGTAAACAACAACAAAGAAAGTTGTTTCATCAGCGTTTTGCTGGTGTGAATGATGACATGCCTCCTCTCTTAATGAGAATACAGACGGCATCTGATCAGCTGCCGTGGTAACCGTCTCTGGCTGCTCTCATTCTTCTCCTCACCATCGTTCCACTAGGTCCTCACATTCCTGATCCCTTAGAAACAAAGTCAAGCGACACGACCAGGTACAGCAGAGCTCAAAGACAAGAAGGCCAACACTGCAGCAAACTACAGGCATCCAGATTCGTTTCCATCCTCATCATTTACCAAAGGCATGTTTTAAAGTGTTTGTGTTTTATTACTTCCTACACCTGCTTCCAGTGACTCTGAGCAGTCAATATACTGAGCTGGAGTCTGCGGGTATTCTGACAGTTTGGAGCAGTAAAAGGATTCTTCAGCCTGCCGGGAGAAGAAAAACAACACAGTGGGTCATAAATTATGGAGAATGTGAATATCTCTCTCCCCAAAGTAAGAGCTGGGGTTTACAGTGGAGCCATCAGGGACGCGTGATGCTGTGAGAGGCTGGATTTGCAGGCTCCCAGCATAAACGTGTTCATCTGCAGCTGGAGGTGACGTCTGAAGGGCAGGAGTCATGGGCTCGATGCTGATGGACAGTGAAGCAGTAAACATCATTCATGAGAGAAACCACAGACAGCAGAGATGTCATTTAGGCTGAATATTTGAATACTGGTCCAACTATGAGGAAACATAAAGGTTGGAGCTGGGAATCAACAGCTACGTGAGGACAGAACAGAGGGTTGGTGGAACCTGAGGCTCAGACACCGCACAGGACCCATCACCGACCACCAGCAGCTCGGCAGGTGCAGGTGACGCATGGACGGTGGGTTCGCATCTTCCTGTCTGCATGTGCCACTCGGTGGGTCTGGCTTCTATTAAAGATGTGCTGGCACTGGGTTGCGGTCAGACAGCCAGCGAGGGAAGGACTATCCAATCTCCTGTCATTAAAATTCACTGGCAACATATGATGAGGCCATATGGGCTATTAACAAACCCAACCTCTCTGCAGACGGAGAGAGGCAGGAAGGAGAGGCTGCGACCCAGCCATATGGAGCAGGAGGACTTAAAACTGAAGAGAGATGAAGACGATGGATTTGGCAGGTGTTAGCGCAGCCTATTAGCATTAATTACTCTCACAGCCATGAATGTGGCCGGATGGGTGGAGGTGTGATGGCCAAGAAAGAAGAGAAGAGACGGAGAACATGGGAGGTGGAGACTGATGCAGCTCCCATGTCAGAGGAGGGTTCAGCCTCTGACAAGGAGACGGATGGAGGCATCTGGACACTAATGTGCGGTGGCGGAGGGAAGGAGGAGACTGCAACAGAGGCGTGTGATGACAGTCTGTAGGATGGACGGCGGATAAATAAGACAAACCTCATGTGAAGAAAAACATGCCTGCTCACGTGGAACGTTCCACGTCATCTGAGGTTCTGCTGAAGTCAGGACATGTTCCCCACCGTCAGGTGTGTATCGTATCCACACATCCACGCGTCGCATTGTGTCCACCATGTGCTGTCACTTTTCAGACATATGGAGAGAAAATGTTTGGCTCAGAAACAGCCAGGAGATGGAGTGGAGGCAGCTCCGTTTTGTGTAACATTCTACGTTCTACAGAGGCCATACAGCCACTGCTCAACAAACCTATCGAGGTCTATGTTTGTCTGGTTCTGTAGTGACACTGATGAGCAGCTGAAGGTTATCTGCTTGGGGGGAGAACGCAGGCGGAAGAGGAGAATGCAGGTGTAGGAGGAGAAGGCTGGCGTAAAAGAAGAACACAGATATAGGAGGAGAAGGCAGACGTACAGTAGGAGGAGGAGACAAACACAAGAGGAGTACCAGGCAAAGGAGGAGAACGCAGATGTAAGAGGAGAACGCAGAGGTAGGAGGAGAACGCAGACGTAGGAGGAGAAGGCAGACGTGGAAGGAGAACGCAGACGTAGGAGGAGAACGCAGACGTAGGAGGAGAACGCAGACGTAGGAGGAGAACGCAGACGTAGGAGAAGGCAGACGTAGGAGGGGAGGCAGACGTAGGAGGAGAAGGCAGACGTACAGTAGGAGGAGACAGACGCAAGAGGAGGACCAGGCGAAGGAGGAGAACGCAGATGTAGGAGGACAACGCAGAGGTAGGAGGAGAACGCAGACGTAGGAGAAGGCAGGGTTAGGAGGAGAAGGCAGGGTTAGGAGAAGAAGGCAGGCGTAGGAGGAGAACGCAGGCGTAGGAGGAGGAGACAGACGTAGGAGGAGAAGGCAGGCGTGGGAGGAGAACGCAGGCGTAGGAGGAGAAGGCAGGTGTAAAAAGAGAATGCAGATATAGGAGGAGAAGGCAGACGTAGGAGGAAAACGCAGAGGTAGGAGGAGAACGCAGGCTTAGGAGGAGAAGGCAGGTGTAAAAAGAGAATGCAGATATAGGAGGAGAAGGCAGACGTAGGAGGAAAACGCAGAGGTAGGAGGAGAATGCAGACGTAGGAGGAGAACGCAGACGTAGGAGGAGAACGCAGACGTAGGAGAAGGCAGGGTTAGGAGGAGAAGGCAGGCGTAGGAGGAGACTGCAGGTGTAGGAGGAGGAGACAGACGTAGGAGGAGAACGTAGACGTAGGAGGAGAACGCAGATGTAGGAGGAGAAGGCAGGTGTAAAAAGAGAATGCAGATATAGGAGGAGAAGGCAGGCGTAAAAGAAGAACACAGATATAGGAGGAGAAGGCAGACGTACAGCAGGAGGAGACAGACGCAAGAGGAGGACCAGGCGAAGGAGGAGAAGGCAGGCGTAGGAGGAGAACGCAGGCGTAGGAGGAGAAGGCAGGTGTAAAAAGAGAATGCAGATATAGGAGGAGAAGGCAGACGTAGGAGGAAAACGCAGAGGTAGCAGGAGAACGCAGACGTAGGAGGAGGAGACAGACGTAGGAGAAGAACGTAGGCGTAGGAGGAGAACGCAGACGTAGGAGGAGAAGGCTGGCGTAAAAGAAGAACACAGATATAGGAGGAGAAGGCAGACGTACAGTAGGAGGAGACAGACGCAAGAGGAGGACCAGGCGAAGGAGGAGAAGGCAGGCGTAGGAGAAGATCACAGACGTAGGAGGAGAACGCAGACGTAGGAGGAGAACGCAGACGTAGGAGAAGGCAGGGTTAGGAGGAGAAGGCAGGTGTAAAAAGAGAATGCAGATATAGGAGGAGAAGGCAGACGTAGGAGGAAAACGCAGAGGTAGGAGGAGAACGCAGACGTAGGAGGAGAAGGCAGACGTAGGAGGAGAACGCAGACGTAGGAGGAGAACGCAGACGTAGGAGAAGGCAGGCGTAAAAGAAGAACACAGATATAGGAGGAGAAGGCAGACGTACAGCAGGAGGAGACAGACGCAAGAGGAGGACCAGGCGAAGAAGGAGAAGGCAGGCGTAGGAGGAGAACGCAGGCGTAGGAGGAGAAGGCAGGTGTAAAAAGAGAATGCAGATATAGGAGGAGAAGGCAGACGTAGGAGGAAAACGCAGAGGTAGCAGGAGAACGCAGACATAGGAGGAGGAGACAGACGTAGGAGAAAACGTAGGCGTAGGAGGAGAACGCAGACGTAGGAGGAGAACGCAGACGTAGAAGAAGGCAGACGTAGGAGGAGAAGGCAGACGTACAGTAGGAGGAGACAGACGCAAGAGGAGGACCAGGCGAAGGAGGGGAACGCAGATGTAGGAGGACAACGCAGAGGTAGGAGGAGAACGCAGACGTAGGAGAAGGCAGGGTTAGGAGGAGAAGGCAGGTGTAAAAAGAGAATGCAGATATAGGAGGAGAAGGCAGACGTAGGAGGAGAACGTAGACGTAGGAGGAGAACGCAGATGTAGGAGGAGGCAGGGTTAGGAGGAGAAGGCAGGCGTAGGAGGAGAACGCAGGCGTACAGTAGGAGGAGACAGATGCAAGAGGAGGACCAGGCGAAAGAGGAGAAGGCAGGCGTAGGAGGAGAAGGCAGGTGTAAAAAGAGAATGCAGATATAGGAGGAGAAGGCAGACGTAGGACGAAAACGCAGAGGTAGGAGGAGAACGCAGACATAGGAGGAGAAGGCAGGCGTAGGAGGAGAACGCAGGCGTAGGAGGAGGAGACAGACGTAGGAGGAGAACGTAGACGTAGCAGGAGAACGCAGATATAGGAGGAGAAGGCAGGCGTAGGAGGAGATAGCAGGCGTAGGAGGAGAACGCAGACGTAGGAGGAGAAGGCTGGCGTAAAAGAAGAACACAGAAATAGGAGGAGAAGGCAGACGTACAGTAGGAGGAGACAGACGCAAGAGGAGGACCAGGCGAAGGAGGAGAAGGCAGGCGTAGGAGGAGAACGCAGACGTAGGAGGAGAAGGCAGGTGTAAAAAGAGAATGCAGATATAGAAGGAGAAGGCAGACGTAGGAAGAGAACGCAGACATAGGAGAAGGAGACAGACGTAGGAGGAGAACGCAAATGTAGGAGGAGAACGCAGACGTAGGAGAAGGCAGGGTTAGGAGGAGAAGGCAGGCGTAGGAGGAGGAGACAGACGTAGGAGGAGAACGTAGACGTAGCAGGAGAAGGCAGATGTAGGAGGAGAAGGCAGGTGTAAAAATAGAATGCAGATATAGGAGGAGAACGCAGATGTAGGAGGAGAACGCAGGCGTAGGAGGAGAACGCAGATGTAGGAGGAGAACGCAGACGTAGGAGGAGAAGGCAGATGTAGGAGGAGAAGGCAGGTGTAAAAATAGAATGCAGATATAGGAGGAGAACGCAGATGTAGGGGGAGAACGCAGGCGTAGGAGGAGAACGCAGACGTAGGAGGAGAACGCAGACGTAGGAGGAGAAGGCAGATGTAGGAGGAGAAGGCAGGTGTAAAAATAGAATGCAGATATAGGAGGAGAACGCAGATGTAGGGGGAGAACGCAGGCGTAGGAGGAGAACGCAGACGTAGGAGGAGAACGCAGGCGTAGGAGGAGAACGCAGGCGTAGGAGGAGAACGCAGGCGTAGGAGGAGAACGCAGATGCAGGAGAATCTAATTCAGCAGATTTGTTTCTTTCAGATTTAGCCTGGTCCTCGTCCCTTAGAACAGCAGGTCTCCTCATTCAGCCTGCTCCTCTTTCTCACTGACGGGCTCTATTTCCTCTGCTCCTCCTGCTCCTGCAGAGCGAGGGATGAACGAGCGAAGAGCCATCTGTGGGAGAGGTGCATGCTGGGAGCAGCAGATTGCAGGGAAGGGAGCAGGAGACATCAGGAGGAAGCAGTCGATGTCAGAAGGACGGAGGAAGTAGCAGAAGCTTTGCTCTCCGGGTCCAACCGACCGGGACCAGAAACACCGAAGACCCGACACCCGGCCCGAACACCGAGGCGCTGGAGCAGGGAGGAGCAGGGCATGCTGGGATTGGGGATTCAGCTCACCGCTGGGCTGTCAAACAGCAAGGCGGGTTCCGTCCTCTGAGCGGGCAGCGCCGCCGGAGGAGCGATGACACTCAGAGCAGATTTAGATTCAAAGACACTGGCGGAGCCTCCAGAGAGGCTCAGCCCGGAACGCTGCAGACTTTTAAGACTGTTTATGTTTTGACATTTCTGGGACATTTTTGTCATTTTGCTGAGCATCAACACACACACACTTGAGTCTTTCCTCTGCAGTAACTGAATCTATTAACGGAGCGGTGACCTTGACCGTTAAACCACAGGCTGCAGAGCCTGAGGCTGAGGCTGGAGCTGCTTCTGTGGAGCCTCACATCTAACGTGTTAACGTTGTTTGTAGCATTAAAGTTTGATGCATATGGAAGCTGATCCTGCTGCTGCTTAATCTGCTCCAGCGGAGGCGCTGGGAGCAGCTTCTAAAAGCATCCCGGCCGTGTTTACCCCACTCATTGACACGAACCCTCCGGAACCCCACCCCCGAAAACCAATTACCTCCTGCAGCTTTACACCTCAGCTCGTAATCCCAGAGCTTGTGTTTCTGCTGCTCAGCGTTATTGGGAGGGAAGAAGCAGAGGAGGAGGAGGTGAGGGGCTTCAGTTAGCGGGTTAGAGGTGCTTGAGCTGGACTAAGCAGACAAATGCGCGAAGCCGCCATTAATGGCTTTTCTATTTCTGAGCTGAATGGTGCCGTGTGTCTGCTCGGCCTCGTTCTGCCACTGTTTGAGGGGCTTGAGCTCCACAGAGCTCATCTGTGATGAGACAACACAGGCACACATAGAGCTTTAGAGCACATTCATCTTGACACTGCAGCCGATTGTTGTGACCCAGCATGGGAAGCATCGGAACCGCCGCCCTGCACGTACGTTCTGGAAGCATTGATCCTCTGCCCCCGTCCTGCTCAGGTGTGTTTGTCGACCGGATCAAGTCCTGCGGGTCTTGCTCATCTTTACTTGTACAGAGTCTGATGTGCTTATCAGTGGAGCAGCTCCGGCAGGTTCACTGTCAAACAGTGGCATGAAAGGAACAAAGACTCAGTCATGAGATCCTGAGCATCATCCCGTGAGTGGAGGTAAACATCTGGGTCCAGATGTTGCGTCCTTGCTCTGCTGTTCAACAGGCAAAAAGCCCAGCCAGGATGATCCCTTCAGTGTTTCCTCTGCAGCGCCTAAAAGTCAACATTAGTTTTCTGACTCAATGAAGCGACCGGGACTCAGTAAAGTGAAATAAAAGATGGCGTAAACTCCACGTTTCTGACTCCATTCAGGGCGAGGGGAGCATCTCCCTGTGGCTCCGTCAGCCTGTCACTTGACCATCCACAGCTCTGTCTGTGCCTGTCATCGTGCCTGTCAGCCTCCTGCAGACAGACACACTCTCTGCTGCAGCTGTGTGTGTCTGTTCTTCTTCTGTTTCACTGACTTTAAATGAACCCAACGTCTCATCTCCTGGTAAAAAGGCCTCATCAGTGCAGAGGATGCTAAGAACAGAAGATGTGTGGCTCTGACTCCTGGAGACCAAGATCTGATCCAGTCTGGATCACCTGACTCTGAAATCAGCATCTTCATCTGTTGTAAAATTAATAATAGATGCTAATAATTAACTAATCATTGTCATGGAATCAAATGATGTGAGTCATCAACATCACGGAATGGACTGAAGGTGAAGGATTAAATGGTAGAGGTAGAGAAGGAAGGGCTGAGGAAGGATGGAAAGGAGACAGGAAACAGAAACCAAAGGAACCAAAGGAAAAGAGATGAGGACACAAGAGATAAACAAACAAAAAAGAAACGACGGGGAATCAAGATGAAAGTATGATGAAAAGAGTGAAGGGAAGAAAGAGAAAAGAGACAGCAAGATGGAGAAAGACGAATAAACAAGCAAGGCAAGAAAAGCAAGAAAAGGAAGGAAAATAAAGGTCAGAAGAAAAGAAAATGAGAAGGGGCTAAAGGAAACAACAGATGAAAGGAAACAAGAGAAAGAAAAAAAGAGAAGAGAAGAGGCCGATAAAGAGGATGGAGGAAAGAAAGAAGCCCAAAAAAGAAGGAGCAGGTTAAAAGACAGCAGGAGGCTGAAGGAGGCAGAGGATTTAGAGGAGGGAGTGTAATCATGGTTACCTGAGAGACGGTTACCACGGCAGCAGAGCATCTGACCTCCATCATCCCTTCTCGATTATGATGTAGCATTTTTGTCTGCTTCTTCTGTGCTTGGTTTTAGTTCAGGACACTTTGCTGGTTCCGACCCAGTTTTGGAGTTCAGGAGTAACAGACGGAGCAGCTGGGCCATGTGACAGCTGGAGCATTACTACAGCACATTACTAGAGACCAGTGTCTAAGCTCAGTCAATCATGCTTCCACTGATTAGAAATGATGCTTCAACCATGAATGAGCCCTCTGCTCACGGTGGGAGCTGCACTTAATGAAGTCCTTCTGAGAAACAGGTCTTTACGACGCATCCATGAAGCTGAACCGGAGTCAACATGATGCTGATCACACAGGACACTTTACATCACGCTTGCTGCGTTATTCATCATGGGAAATAAAAGCGTTCACACCTCCCTGAGCACATCTTGTCACTTCTTCATGGAGCTGCTGGTATTTTGCAGCTCACTCACGTCAATGAGCTCCAGTCCCTTCACTTACATAAGGCACACAAGCTGCTAACAGCTAATAATCATCTCACCACAGCAGAGTCTGAAAGTCTGTCTAAGGCCAATATGTTAACATCTTCCAGCCTCATCTGCAGTGAAGCCACCAATAATGCTCCTTCGTATGACATTTGAGTCCAGGTCAGAGGTCGTGGTTGTTGTTGTGTGATGATGAACGGAGCGTCATTAGCCAATCCATGTCTGATATAACTAGCTCGGCATCTCTCTGACTTGTCCAGGAGCCCAAATGGAAAATTGGGTCACAACAAAGAATAAAAGTCAGAATGTGGTGAACTGCCTGGCAACAAAGCAACATTAGCATGTTGAGGCCTGAAGGCAGCGAATCAGAGGAGCCTCACTAACGAACCGACATTAGCATGTTCAAAGTTTCCTCCTAATTTATTCTGGACTGTAGAATCTGCCTGACAACCGTTAATTCTGTACCAACAACAACTGTGTGGTCCCGCCTGGGTGCTGCTTAGCATACGGCTCCGTTTGTCTTTGATCCTGTGGTACCATGACCCGCTTTCACTCCTGGTGAAGCCCCTCATTACAATATCAAAGTTCCTTCACTTTACCCAGCAGCTCGTCTTCGGGGACGTTTCCCTGAGGAGGAAGCCAAGCTAGCGGCGGGTAGAGCTTGACAGCGCCTCCGGGGGTTAAAGGTCAGGAGATGTTATTACTACATGCAGACGCTTTGTGCTCCTGCTCCTCCCTGTCACAAGGAGCTGAACCGCCTGTGACCTGTGACGATGTCTCAAGCTCACTTTCTGAACATATACAGCACATTGTTCATAATCTGTTCGTTCTTCTTTACGCTCGGAGCCTCTGCTCCTCGTTCTCTCCGGGCTTTTAGCTACTTTACTAAGTGAGCACCTGAATTCACACATTGTGCTGAATAAATCCTAATAAGACAATATGTACCTCCGCTGATCCCTGCAGGGAAACGCTGGAGTTTAATTCTCTTTCAAAGCTTTGTCTCCCTGCAGAGACGCCAGCAGCTGAACAAGAAAGCAAAGAGAGGAACTCAGCAGAGAAGCCGAGCGAGAGCTGATCACGACGGTAGATTCACCCGCGGAGCTCAGGCCTGAGAGGCAGCACTGCATTTCTGCTGGAACCAGGCTGATCCCACACAACAACGTTCTGTCTAATGCGGCTCCTTTCACTGTGGGACCGACGTCAGGGGTAAAACTGTTGACGCATTCATTCTTCCTCTTCAAGAGCAAACAAACAAATATAGGGAGAAGGAGGTCATGGCTGTCTGCCAACGCTCACATCCGCTTCCCTGAGAAGCGCAGATAACAACTCTTCCAGCGCTACATCGATCAGGGTCAAAGGTCACAGGGTCAGGATGGAGGAATTCAGTGAGTAAACACAAGGAGGTCAACGCAGACTAAAACAAGACATTTAAAGAAACTGACCCAAAAGAGAAAGAATCAACGAGCAGAGCGGCCACAGTGAGAGCAGGGGACGGCAGTCAGGACTGACCGGCTGATTATCTGAGCAGCGGAGGAGAGCAGCAGCCCGGTGAGCGGGTGAGGGCGACAGAACCAAACTGGGACCAAACGGTGGGAAACGGGTCAGAAGGATGTTATTCCACACAAGCAACGTCCTGCAGCTGCACATGATCAACAGCTGCATCTCTGCACGTTTCTGTCTGCAGGGGTCAGAGGTCAGGGTCATCCCAGCACACACACGTGTGTGCGTGTGTGTGTGTGCGTGTGTGCGTGCGTGTTCATGCGTGTGTGTGCATGTGTGTGTGCGTGTTCGTGTGTGTGCACTTGTGTGTGTGCGTGTGTTTGTGTGTGTGTGCATGTGTGTGCATGCGTGCGTGTGTGTGTGTGTGTGTGTGCATGTGTGTCCGTGCGTGTTCGTGCGTGTGTGTGCATGTGTGTGTTTGCGTGTTTGTGTGTGTGTGTGCGTGTGTGTGCATGCGTGTGTGTGTGTTTGCATGCGTGCGTGTGTGTGTGAGCTTTAATGTAGACCAGCGTGAGGCTTTGTTTATTAGGCTGCTTCCTTCCCTCTCAGGCTGCTGCAGACTTGTGATGGCGTGTTTTGTTGGACACACATGCAGGGTTGTGTAAACTCCCATCATGCCTGTGTGAAGTTCTCTCTCTCTCACTCACCTCTGAAGTGTAAACAGACTTTGAAGCAGCCACTCAGTCAATCGTCTGAAGCAGAGTTTGCTGAAGGGCAGGACAGAGGGAGGGAGTCGGGCCTCGTTCAGACAGACAGCAGCCGTCCAGGACACATGAAGTAATCACTCATCCTCGTGTGTCACCCATGACGTGAGTGAGTGAGTGAGTGAGTGAGTGAGTGAGTGAGTGAGTGAGTGAGTGAGTGAGTGAGCGAGCGAGTGAGTGAGTGGCCGATTCAGCTTTGTTTCCCTGCAGAACGCTGCGTCGGCCCGATGGGACCCCTGCTGTGCTGGCTCCCGCTGCGTTAAACACCCTCCTCCACCAAATGATTCTTTTCTCTCCCGCAGTAATGTCAGTGTGAATCCAGCACAAATGGATAGGGGCAGAACTGCCATGTTGAGGACAAGAGAGAAGGTGCAGGAGAGCTGCTCCTCATTAAAACCACATTTAGTTTCATCTGTGAGGCTGCCGTGACTGAGTGTGTGATCACAGCCAATCAGAGGCCAGCTGGCCTCATCACAGCCTCAAGACTAATCAACAAGAAGAGACTGTTTGGCCTCTGACAGATCGTAACATTTATCAAATGAACACAGACTATTACAGTGAGGGTCTTGGTTTCAGCACCACCAGAGCTGTGGTGATGATAAGTGGAACCTGGTGACATTATGGAACGTCCAGAGAATGTTGGAACTGGACCCACAGACTTATGTTAGATCTAAGGAGAACTAAGAACAATAGACTCTACCATCGGCAGCCAGTGCTTCACATGCGCCGTGTGACTGTGTGAGTGGGCGTTTCCACATTTACATGAGTTGCTTGTGTGTTAGCGTGTAATTATTACTGCTGTCATGTCTTTGAATCTGCTGAATGGTCCAGTTCTGGCTTCAGGCTCGGCCACACGCAGAAACAAAATCTGTATGTTCACAGCTCTTTGCTAGGCTCCTAGTGGTTCTGGTCCAGTCCACTGGCGCTGCTGCAGAGGCGCTGCTCTGGTCAAAGGCTTCCTAGAGTCTTCTCAAAGCAGCAGCGTTTCCAGATTCTGACAATCAAACAACCGTTTTTTCAGTTTCTCAAATGGTGCTGACACAGATAATGATCACGCTGCTGGTGGTTCCAGCCGCTCGCTGAGACGTCGATACAGATGCTGGAGTGACACTTTAGTTCAGATCTCACATATGTAGAAGCCACCATCATGTAAACAGGCCTGAAGCTGTTTCCCTCTTCTGTTCCCACGGTCTCTTGTTCTGCTCCATGTGACCTCTGACCTCGGGGATGTTTCCACGGCAACCCCTGAAGACATGTCAAACCAGAGATGACGAACAGAGTGAGTTTAAGGAGGAGCAGCCGAGTTCTGGCTTAGTTGTTCGTCAGACTAGGACAAAGAGGGGATGGAAAGAGAGAATGTGAGGAAGGAAGGATGAAAAGTGTTCATTTCAATAGAGAAAGCTGTAATTACACACACACACACACACCATCATCATCAGTACAGAGGACTCACTCAGAACTTTGTGGACTGGTGCCAGCGGAACCACCTCCTGATCAATGCAGGGAAAACGAAGGAGATGGTGGTGGATTTCCGCAGACAGCAGCCTGCTGTCATCCCACCGATGCACATCCAGGGAAGGGACATTGAGAGAGTGGACTCTTACAAGTACCTGGGAGTGCATCTGAACAATAAACTGGACTGGACTCATAACACGGATGCACTGTACAGGAAGGGTCAGACAGACTCTACCTGCTGAGGAGACTGCGGCCTTTCGGAGTGAGGGGGCCACTCCTGAAGACGTTCTATGACTCTGTGGTGGCATCAGCCGTCCTGTACGGTGTGGTCTGCTGGGGCAGCAGCATCACAGCGAGGGACAGGAAGAGACTGGACAGGATCATCAAGAGGTCCAGCTCTGTCCTGGGCTGCACTCTGGACACAGTGCAGGAGGTGGGTGAGAGAAGGGTCCTGGCTAAACTGACATCCATCATGGACCAGGTCTCTCACCCACTGGAGGACTCACTGTCTGCTCTGGAGAGCAGCTTCAGTAGCAGACTGATCCACCCTCGCTGTGTGAAGGAGAGATATCGTAGATCCTTCCTACCTGCTGCTGTCAGACTGTACAATCAGAACTGTTGACCACATCCCACCACAGTCACTCACCCACTGCATCAGTGGTTTATATAGCAACCTGCTCTGCACAAAATTTGTGTAAATCTGTGAACAATCATGTATATTGTTACCGGCACAAATCTTATACCCATTACTGTGCAATAACCCTGCAATGACCTCATACTCACTCTAACTGTACTGTACTGCTTTGTACTGTGCCAACACAAACTGTTCTGTACCTGTATTCTCGCTAATCTGTACTGCTGTTGTGAGAGGTAATTTCCCCACTGCGGGACTATTAAAGGTTTTCTTATTCTTATTCTTATTCTTATGTTTCTACTGGACAGGCACAAACATCCTTCACCAGCATCTTCAGCACCTTCAGCATCTTTAACCCATTCCCAGACCCGTCCTCATGAGTCTAAATGCATCTTCAGCACAGATCTGGGTCCAACCAGGCCAGCTGTGAGACGAATGCAGCACATGGCTGATCTCAGATCTGTGCCCTTTGTTATTTAGTGGTTTTCCTTTTCTACCTCCAGCTTTCCGTTCCTTTCATCTTCACTTTCCTTTTAATTCCTAAGTTGTTCCCTTTTCACCTCAGTTTTCTGCACGTTTTACAGATTTCACTTCTGCACGTTCAGGTTTTATGTTTTTACCCATATTTTCCATGTTTAAACCCAGCGCCTCGGTCATTAGGACAGGGTTTATCTGTCTCCCTTCCAGCTTTGCCGTCTTCTTCTTTCCCGTGACCTCCACCCCCCACATCTTCTCTATGTGTTTTCATGTTCAAAGTCAAGGTTGGGAGGCAGCGGCTGTCGGAGACGAGTGCTGCAGGGTGTGAAGCTCCCACAGAGAAGGTGAGGAGGAGGAGGGAGGAAGAAGAGAGCATCATCCACTCAACTAACTCAAGCTGAGTTGCAGGTATAGCTTCACCGATGATTGACGCCAACGTGTCGCTGTCACACGCTGTTTCCTTGTTGCTTCACTTCCTGCCCACATTTCATCAAGAGTTGAAGCTGGTCAACAGGTTCATACAATAACGAGTGTAATAAGTGATCAGCTGATGGGGATCCTCCTGATGCTGCCTGCAGTCTGACATAGAGGAGGCTGGGAGCTGCTGGCCTGTGTCTGTGGGCTCTTGTTTAAGCAATTCAGATTTCCTGCCAAAGGAACATTTTAATTAATGAGAGTGACAGGAGGTGTGAGAGAGGAAGTGACAGCTCTGAACAAACTAGGAGGGAACTCATCATCCAACAGCAGAGGGGTCCTTGAAAGCATCCTGGATCAGCTAAAGCTCATCTAGTTACCACAGAGATTTTTCTGTGTTGTGGTTCTCCTCGTATCCAAACATCCTGACATCCTGCAGGCAGGAGAGCAGGTCCGTATGGCTGGTTGAATCCAGAAACGGTCAAAGCAGCTGGACTCTGGCTCACTGTTCTTCCTGCTTCCTGTCTGCCTGCACAGGTCACAATATGAACCTAGGCAGCAACAGATCAGATGACCTCATTCATCAGGAAAAGGTCAGCGGCACAACGAATCTGAGGCTGAAAACCTGCAGAGACATAGTAAAGGCGGGAGGAGACGCATTAGTATGAAGGTGAAAGCAGCATAGACCTTTACAGAAGCACAGGCTGCTAAGGAGGTGAAGCATCATGAAGCATTCAGTGTTTACGGACAAGAGTCCTCAGTCAGAAGCATCAGCACAACAACTGAACCACTAAGCTCTAAATAACGTCCACAGTTGTCTTTCACTGAAAAGTTTCAGGCCTTAGGGTTCGTCTCATAGCACTTAACGTGCATTATGCATGCATCTTGCGCAGTTCACAGTATATCTGGAGCCAGAGCCTCAGAGACGGACCCTGGGACCTGCTGATGGCACAGATTCAAAAGCACTCTGGTATCAAAATAAAAGCCTGCAGTCTCTGATAATGGACGAGTGTACCAGTTCAAACCAGTTCAATCAGATCTGAGGCGTGAACGTGATGAGTACACGCCCAGAAACCAGGAAATGGCTAAAAGCTGCTGGGTTGGTTCTGTATGAAGTCTGAGGTGACAAAGACCTGAAGGCTTAATTAGCTCAGATCACGTCATTAAAGCAGTGGCTGCAGGAGATGTTTGTAGTTGGACTGTGGCTCCTCCCATCGACACCAATAGGAATAGACTATTCCTCTGCGGTGAGTTCTTAGGGCTCTGTTGTTCCTCCTCCTGCAAACAGAGGCTCACTGAGCTGAGGCTGCACAATAAACTAGCATCACCTTCATCAGACGAACCCCTGAATCCTCCACGAGGAGGGAGCCAGAACCCAGCAGTTCGGATCGTCACTGCCTCGTATCAAACAGAACACAAGCAGCTGAATGGACAAACAGGACAAGGTTCCGATCAGACTGCAAATGATTCTGACCCGACGGATGGAGGCAGACGGTTCTGCTGCAGGTTCTGGCTCCCGGTGCAGGCGATGGACACTCTGAGCTGCCGGGCCTCAGCGGGTGAGACATGTTTTTGTTGACGCTGATGTTTTTCTGGGTTCTGTCTGTCGGATCTGAACCAACGCTCTTTGATGGTTCACAGAGATCCAGACGGGTTGTTGTGATGAACGTACCTGTGCTGACAGCGGGACGTACACGTTTGATGTTTGATCTGAACCGTTGGGATTAAACAGAAACGATTGGCGTCGGGTTGGATCAGAGGCAGAAGCAGAACCAACTCCTGAGATCAAAGCGTTTGTGAAAATCCTGGCGTATCAGCGGTCGCTGGGTGACAGCCGTGATGGGTAACACACAGCTTCACGGTTCATCAGTAACAGCTGACGATGACAACGCACAGCAAAGCCAGCGGCGGCTTCCACATGGAAGCCGACGGGTCCAGTCCGACCCACAGCCTCTGAGCGAGCTGTGGTTCCAGTCACCTGCCAGCAGCAGCGTGACTGAGGTTAATGTGTTCCTGAGCAGAATGGACGAGCCGGAAGAGGCGTTCAGGGTGTGTCGGGACAAATAAAGACCTGAGTCATGCTTGTCGTTTGACATCATCATCACATAAGAAGGTTCCTTGCCTGCTGTGGTGGTGAGTGATGGAGCAGACAGAGCTTCACGTGGAGAATTTACTGTCTATCAAAGAGCTGAGGCTGATGTTAGAGCTGTAAAGTCTTGTCTCTTGTCTCTCACTGAAGATTTATCCCATCAGGGAGCTTTGTGTGTGTTATGGCTCATCTGAAGATCCTGAGATCAGCTCCACTTCCTCTAAAGGAGGTCCTGATGAAGAACCAGAGCTTGAGGGTCCAACCGACCGGACAGGAAAACGTGATGCTGAGTTTATTCTGATCTCTGGGTCTGATCAGGTTTATTTGAACCGCTTCAAACTTGTGTTTAGTGACTCTTCTCCTTCATTTTATCTGAGATGAGATTAGGTTGGAGGCGACGGACGGGTTCACACTGGTTTATTGCTTCACTTACATTTTAATATTGTCTGTCTGGTCAGGATGCGTTCGCGTGCATCGAGAGCTGTAGGTCATCTGGGTTTCAGTAGGATTGTAATTACGCAAGTAAAGTGCTGCGTATTAAAATCAGAATCAGCTTCACACAAATAACGTCACATTAAACCTTCTGACACCTTGAACTAATCACCAGCTTTATATGAGCCAAACAAATGTACAGCAG
This sequence comes from Betta splendens, assembly GCF_900634795.4. NCBI lineage: Eukaryota > Metazoa > Chordata > Actinopteri > Anabantiformes > Osphronemidae > Betta > Betta splendens. The sequence goes on along the minus strand of NC_040891.2, from coordinate 15,982,876 downwards.
CAATAAAGCGGCAGCTGCTGGTCTCAGCTGTGTCTCAGTGGGCTTTGAACCATCAACTCTGCCGGCTCCTTACCTGGGGAACTGATGCGCTGTCCTGCGCTGTGATAGGCCACCCTGACACACGGAGCGTGGACCGGGCAGACGGACCCGCAGGAGCAGGGTCTGTGTGTTGACGTGGGACCTCCTGCTGAGAGGGCGTCCTGCTCCTCATTAGCATCCGCCCCATGAATATGTGCATCATCAACGAGCTGCTTCACGCGCTTCCTCCAAACAGGACAATGAAATCAGCTGAGGTACTGTAGGAGCCCATTGTTAACACCCCGTTGTCATGGTAACAGCTACTTCCTCCGCACTCACTTCACTTCAAAGTTCAAGATGGAGCTTGTGCCTCCTCCTTTTGTCTAGTTTGTCACTGGCTCCAGAACATTCAGTGAGAGAATTTGGAAAAACACACCTTCTTCCACCAGTTGCTGATTCAGGAAACCTGGAGCCAGATGCGTCTCCTCCTCTGTGGACTACGTTACCCAGAAGGCCCCAGTGGGTGGACAGGACACAGAGTAATTCACAAATTCAAACTCCAAAAAGCTTTGCTGACGTGAACTGAAGACTTGAACAGCTGTGGGTGGATTAAAGCTAAGGCTGCTGAGGTCAGGTTCTGGTGAGGTGAGGTTCTGGTGAGGTTCTACTGAGGTGAGGTTCTAGAGAGGTTCTGCTGAGGTGAGTTTTTGGAGAGGTAAGGTTCTGGTGAGGTCCAGATGAGATGAGGTCCTGCTGAGGTAAGGTTCTGGTGAGGTTCTGCTGAGATCAAGTTCTGGAGAGGTTCTGTTGAGGTGAGTTTCTGGAGAGGTGAGGTACTGCTGAGGTTCTGGATTCAGTGACTGGATCAATCCTTTCTCTGTTTAGTTTAGCTGCTCCTTGTTCCGTCTGTTGGTCAAACTGACTCCGGGTCAGATGGTAGATGTTTACGTGAGGCCCAGTTGCTGTTTGTCCCCAGCTTGTCCTGTTGGATCAGCGCCTCATTAACCTTTACGACCTCGGCGCTGTAATGTGTAACGAAGCATCACGGAACAAGACGTTAAGGTGACAGGACCAATAAAAACGAAGAGCTTCTGGAGCGACGGCGCTAGAACCAGAACCGCTCCGGTCACTGGCGCAAGAACCAGAACCGCTCCAGTCACTCGTTTCATTGACCTTCGTTCTCCAGCTGCCGTTTTCCGAGGACGTGCAACATACTGCTGCACTTGTCTTGAGAAGTCCAGTCCAGCAGGCAGAACCAGCAGCTTCACTGCGTGGTATCGATTAAGAACACGAGTCTGGGTCTGAGCAGACGAAGGAACTGAATAAACCTTTTATTTCCTCTGTCGATATCGGCTAAGCAAATACAGCGCATCGATCCCTCTGGGCTCTGGCCTCATGCAGCATTAAGGAGCAGCCGTTCCAATGGATCACAGCCTGGATCTCATCGGTCTCGGCTGGAGCCGGGTCGACCGTCTGAGACCCTCAGCATCTCACAGCAGCTGGAGTGACGCTAAGAAATAATAGGCTTTGATCTGAAATGATGTGGAAAGTCCAAGAAGACAGTGGATGGAAGAGAGGAGTCCAGCAGGGCACAGGCTGATATGAGCTTCACAGACGTCAGTCAGCTGGTAGATGCCTCCGTCAGTCACCTCCCCTCCTCCTGCTCTTTCTCCTCCTCCTTTTCCTCCTCCTCCACCTTCTCCTCTTCCTTCTCCTACTCCTCCTTTTCTGTCTCCTCCTTTTCTTCCTCTGCCGTCTCCTCCTTTTCTGTCTCCTCCTTTTCTTCCTCTGCCGTCTCCTCCTTTTCCTCCTCCTCCTCCTTTTCCTCCTCCTCCTCCTCCTCTTCCTCCTCCTCCGCTCCTTCTTCTCCCCCTCCACCTCCTCCTCTTCCTCCTTTTCCTCTTCCTCCTTTTCGTCCTCCTTTGTCTCCTCCGCCTGCTCCTCCTCTTCCTCCTCCTCCACCTCTTCCTCCTCCTCCACCTCTTCCTCCTCCTTTTCCTCCTCCTCCACCTCTTCCTTCTCCTTTTCCTCCTCCCCCGCCTCCTTTTTCCTCCTCCTTCTTTTCCTCTTTCCCCTCCTCCTCTTCCTCCTTTTCCTCTTCCTCCTTTTCGTCCTCCTTTGTCTCCTCCGCCTGCTCCTCCTTTTCCTCCTCCTCCACCTCTTCCTCCTCTTTTTCCTCCTCCTCAGCCTCCTTTTTGCTCCTCCTCCTCCTCCTTTTCCTCCTCCTCTTCCTCCTCCTCCTCCTGAGCCACAGTCTGCTGATGCTAATAAATCCTCTGTCAAGGAAACTGGAGGAGCCACTGTAACCAGGCGGTATCTCACCTGCAGGAGGCGCCGGGTCCAAATGGATCAGACAGGTCGTTTACAGCGGTGGAGCTGATGATGTTGTCCTGTCACAAGGCAGAGGGAGGCAGATGGAGGAAGCAGGTTGAATGTGGACGGTGTGGACTTGCTGACTCAGGCTTCAGCCTCTGGCTCCTTATTAAAGCATCTCCCTCCTGGTTTCCTCGTCTCCTGGCGGCCTGTTCTTTCATCACTTCCTCCTTCCGCCGTCTCCTCACATTCTCTTTTCATGTCTTATTCATTCACTTTCTGTCTTTGATGACTCCAGCCGCTGGGCAGATGGACGGAGGAGGCCGGAGGGAGACTGGGGTTTGACTTCAGGATGAAGTGATGGAAGAAACAACCTCATGGCAGAAGTCAGGAGGAGAGAAAGGCTGCTGCTCGACCTCCTGCCCGATGGACCGGACCGGACCGGACCGGACCGGACCGGTCCTGAGATGCTGGATGGATCCGTCTGCTCGTCAGGTACGTTTCACTGTGAGCGCTTGCCTTAAAAGTCAGCCTTAAATATTCATAGTTTGACCTTTTAAATCATCTTCATCTTCAGTGTGAACTGTTTCTGAACAGTTAAAATTCAACAGTGCATAATTCAGAAACTAAGGCGACGTCAGATTTTTGCTGTAACACCAGAACTTCAGAATAAAGTCTCAAATTTTACCTTTTTCTTGCAGATCGATGAATTAAATGTAAAAGTAAATGACTCTGGGGATGAATGAAGCCTGGAGCAGCGCTATCACAGCTGAGCTTCCTGTGTTGGAACCAGAACTAGGCCCTGCTCTGGACCCAGATTACCTCACACTTTTCCTGTTTCTCCTTAAGAAGCACAATAAACCGGGTTGAATGTCTGAGTTCTGCAGCAGCTTAGGGACAGGACCTATGGGACAGCTTTCCTAGATTGAGGGTCATTACCAACGAGTTTTAGCAACGCTCACTGAAGCTTTACTAAGTCTGTGACTGACAACGTGTGTGTAAACAATCAGCGCATTAATGTTGCCTAGCAACAGCAAGATGCATCACGACTGACTCAGAGCTGCTTCAGCACGTTTGCCGCCTCAGGACGAGTTGGATCCTTTATTTAGGTCTAAATATTAGCTGAGGTTGGGCTCAGGTGGGTCAGATGCATGACTCTGGACCATCGTGTGAAGGCAACGAACTGGAGGCATTGGTGGAACCCAGAGTTGGTGTTCAACAAACAGAACCAAGCAGGTCCAGGACCAAGAACTGGAACTGAAAGCAACAACATTTAGTTGGACTGGAGCTGCAGAACATGGTTTCCTGGTTTTTCTGGTTTCGGCTGGTTTAAAGGTTCGGGTTCTGAGTAATTGCCTCTGTCTGTGCTCCATGGTTTTGATTCTCAGTAGAACTGAATCAGATTTTACTGCAGTGTTTTTTCCACGGTCCAACACCTCCACCTGGTGCTGTTGGACCTACAATACAGAACATGTCTGTTTGCGTGTTTCCTTCTTAGTAGTTTTACAAGACAACAAAGGTGAAAAACAGGACAATCAGATCTGACAAATGGATGTTTTTCAGAACCACTGGCGTTTAAAAGGTGATGGTTCTGTGAAGGTTCTGTAAAGATGCTGGGGCAGCGAATGAGCCCCTCCTTTATCAAACCAAACTGTAGCTTAGTGTGAACTCAAATACTCCAACACTGACGTCTGGTGGAGGAAAGTCCAGTGTGCAGTGGGTGATTAAATGTTTGAATCCTGTGATTCACTGATAAAGTGCAGCTGCTGCTGAGTTTGCTGACGTCATTTTAGTTGTGGATGAAGCCTTTTGTTAATAAAGGCTTGGTCCAGCTAACACAGCTCCAACACACGCACAGACAAACATCTGCCTGCATGTGAGTGTGTCTGTGCTGATAAAACCTGTGACCAGCAGAGGGCGCTCAGATCCCAGAATAGTCAGAGCAAAGACTGATGCTGTGGAGATTTGTTCCCAGGTCACAGGTGTGTGAAGCTGCTGCTTATTATATAGTTTTTCTCGTTCGCTAAAACACTATAACCAGGCCTTCAAAGTAAAATTTTAAAGCCATGAGTCCATTTTCTAAACTATAAAAACCATTCCCTGCTTTGACTCATGAGTCAAATCTGGTGGACTCCTCTACACGCAATGTACTCAGTTAAAAAACACTGGGATTCGAAATTCACCACAGTCACCACAACTGGAGCTGATTAAAAAGGGCCTGATTTTGTTTTTTGAATTATGGTACAATGGATCCACTAAGAAATGAAAGTCAAGGTCAAAGAGGATGAGGAGGAGAAGAACGAGGTACGGCAAGGAGACAAGCCGTCTGGGTGAAACTGGATCCTGGTTGTCCTGTAGTTGATCACGTGTCCATGGTGACAATGAGGGAGGCTGGACAACGGGTGCAGCTTCAACATCAGAACCTTCAGGGAGGAGAACCGGTTGGTGTCTCTGTACAGAACGTTAGAGTGAGACACTGTGGAGCCTCGGTCAGTTGGTTGAGATCATGTGACTGGTTCACAAACAACCTGAAGTTTCTGCTGAGTACTAAAAGACGGCAGGCAACAGTTGTGCTGTTGTTAGAGTAAGTACAGTATATGTACTTACTGCAGAACTTACTGAAGACTTGTCAGTTTTGGTTAAACGCTGAGTACCAGTCAAGTCAAATTCAACTTTACAGTTTTTGCCTATTGTTTACTCTCAATTCTTAAACCTATGTAGCACAGTGTTAAACACAGTGTAGCTTAAACAGTTAACACTGATGTCATTCAAAGTCTAAACTCCATTGTTTTTCTGTGCTTGGTCCAATTCTGTTTAGCCTGTACATGTCTCCTCTATGTGAGATTATTAGAAAACATTCTATTAATTTTCATTGTTATGCAGATAATACTCAGCTATATATGTCTTTGGAACCAAATAAAACAGATCATCTAGTCAAAAGTCCGAAAAACGTCCTTCAACTAAATTCAGATAAAACTGAAATTCTTATCGTTGGGCCTAAAAATCCCAGAGAGACACTGTTGAGTCAGATAGCCACCATGGATGACATAACATTAGCTTCAGATTCTACTGTGAGGAACCTTGGTGTCATCTTTGACCAGGATCTCTCTTTTACATCATACATTAAACAAATCTCCAGAACCGCCTACTTTCATCTTAGAAATATAGTTAAAATCAGAACCATCCTCTTTCAGAGCGATGCAGAGAAACTGATCCATGCATTTGTTACCTCCAGACTGGACTACTGTAACTCCTTACTCATAGGATGTCCTAACAGCTCCTTAAAAAGCCTACAGCATATTCAAAATGCTGCAGCCAGAGTCCTGACAGGACTTAGAAAGAGAGATCACATTTCTCCTACATTAGCTTCTCTGCACTGGCTGCCTGTAAAATGTAGGATAGAATTCTAAAATTCTCCTACTCACCTACACAGTACTCAATGATAAAGCTCCTTCTTATCTTAAAGACCTCATAGTTCCTTATGCTCCCAGCAGAACGCTTCGTTCTCAGAGCGCTGGGCTACTTGTGGTTCCTAGAGTGTTTAAATGTAGAACGGGAGGCAGAGCTTTTAGCTACCAAGCTCCTCTCCTCTGGAACCAGCTTCTTCTTCAGGTTCGAGAAGCTGACACACTCTCCACCTTTAAGATCAGGCTTAAAACCTTCCTTTTTGATAAAGCTTATAGTTAGAGATGGTTCAGGTCACTGGCAATGATTGTTAGTCACAGGAACCATCTCTTAGTTAAGCTGCAATAGACACCGAATGCTGGGGGACTTAATTTATACACTGAGCTCCTTTGTTTCCTTCTGTCTCTTCTGTCCAATAACCTCCCATCATTGTTCCAGGTTTAACTAACCTTGTCTCTTACTCTCTAGTAGCTGTGTTTCTCCCTCGTTCTCTCTCTGTCCTCCTGTCTGTGATGGGCAGCTGCAGATCCAACCATCCTGCCTGCATCCAGTCCCTGGTCCAACCATCCTGCCTGTGCTCTGTTGTTGCTTGTTGTTGCTTGTTGCTGTTGCTGTGCTTTTCTCTCTCTCTATCCTCTCATCCCAACCGGTCGAGGCAGATGGCCGCCCACATCAGGCTGTTTTTGCTGGAGGTTTCTTCCTCTTTCCTCTTCACTGTTGCTTTCAAATTAAATGCTTGCTGTATGTGGGATTTGTTGGGTTTATAGTTGTGTAAGGTCTTATCTACCTTGTAAAGTGCCTTGAGATAACTATGTTGTGATTTGGCGCTATATAAATAAAATTGAATTGAATTGAATTGTTTTAGCTTTGTTGACCAAACGGAAACCATCTCTTCCTAACTATTAGAAACTAGGGAGACTAGTATGAACTCACCATAGCACCTGTTGACACTCAACACAAATCTTCAAGCATCAGTCTTTAGGCTTTACAGTTTTTATTGGTCGCTTTGATGCAGCAACACATTTCACACAGTTCACACACACAGGTCTAAACAGGTGGGTTTTTTGTATTATTTCTAATATTCTAGTGTTCAGCTGAAGTTTGAAAAATGAATGTCATGGATTCAGTAAATCAAAGCATTTCTTCATCTGGATCCAATTCCTTGTATAAAAGGTAAATTCGACATGAACTATAAAGCCAACAAATACTGTAGCAACTGGCTCCAATAACAATCAATGAAGCACTGATTCACACTGAGGTCAGTGGTTTGTATTTTGGTGTCCACTGTGTTATAACTGATTGGACGTGCTCGTATACTTGTTTGCAAGATGTATTGTTTGAAGTTTTCAGTGTTTTGAAGCAAATCGAGCCTTTAGCAAACAAAACATATCATTTTGACATTGAACTGCTGTTTAGGCCTGTGGGTGAACTGTTTAGACAATGTAGAGTTTCTTTGGACGGCAAAGATCAAAGCGATCAATAAAACCTGTAAAGTGACTCAAACAAAGGCATTGCTCGCAAATCATTATAACAGACTGGGGTAGTGCAGTCCAGAGGGGAGGGGGGCAGGGCCAGAAGAGAGTTCAGTTTCCTGAAAGCCTGATGAATACGGGCTGTCCCTGAGTCTGCTGGTCATGACCTGAACAATGAGTTAGACTGTCTCCACCTTTGCTGTATACGGTTACCGTGGTTACGGCGTCTCCACACACGGTTACCCTGGTTATGGCGTCTTCGGACGTGGTTACCATGGTTACGGCGTCTTCACATGCAGTTACCATGGTCACGGCGTCTTCACATGCAGTTACCACACACACACACACACACACACACACACACACACACACACACACACACACACACACACACACACACACACACACACACACACACACACTCTGACGACCTTAACTTCCTGTAATGACACAGCTGTTCGTCAGCACAGTCACTTCAGAGCTTTGTTGTTGTTGTTGTTTGGGATAATTTCAGGTTTGCAGTGATTACACCCAAGCCTCCTTTGTTAACAACAGTAACAGTACCACAACAACAGTAACAACAGTAACACACCTGCGCACACCATGAACCTGCAGCTGCGTGAACTGATGGGTCACTTACTTATACTTTGTCTCGTGGAAATGCTAATTTTAGGCTTTGGATGTCGATGGAGGCGCTTGTGGACCGTTGTTAGTCCCCATGTCCCCAAGAAACAAAAACAAAATGTAACAAGGTCAGTTAATGCTATGACAAATTCACGTTGGATTAGTAACTAAATATCATAAGAAGAAAAAAATGTGCAGTGATTTACTTAAAATCATATTAGCCCATCTAAAGGACTGGGTCGCTCCCCATCCATAGGTCTCCCCACATTTCCATCATCACTTCCGTCTCCCAATGAGCTCGGGTCCATCGCTATAGCAACTGGTTGCCACGGACGACGAGACACAGCTAGCGCCAGCCAGCATCTTTCTCGCAGTTGTTGTTGAAGGCACAGAGAGGAGAAAGAAGGGGCGGTGGAGCCGAGCAGCGGAGGAAGACGCTTTAATTTCCAGCTCTGCCGCGTAAAGAGTCCAGTTGCTCGTCTGGATTCTTATCCTGCCGACGTCTGCAGCCTTCATCTCTAGACGACGAGGATGCTGACAACTTGTTCCTCCAGCAAAGTGTTGCTTCAGCGCTCGGCTGTGTGGTGCAGGTGGTGACCCTGCTGCCGGACCGAGACCACCGCCCTGAGACTGCCGCTGCTGCAGGGTGAGCCCCTCTTAAACTTGAGCCGGATTCAGACCGACGGTTCTGGGCGGCGCCGGGAGGTGAGCCGTGGCGTAGACGTGTGTGATGGGTGGTGTCGTGTATTTGTTTCTGAGGTCTAGATGTGTGGGTCTAAGTCCAAACGGCTTTGGGGCCAGGTTCTGTGTGAAGGCGTCACAGGCAGAGCCAGTACCTGCAGAACCTCTGGTCTTCCTCTGGTGATCCTGAAGTGAACTGATGTGTTTCAGGTGCTTCATCCTTTTGGGCGTCCAGGTCCAGATCCATTATTCATGTTACCACCCATGAGAGAATCTTCTCTCCGAGCTTCAGATTTAAAATCTTTAAACAGAGCAGGTTATTTATTAGTCTGAGCAACGGTAGCGTGACGGTGTGTGCTGGGTTCATGAAGGTCCTGAACTTACTGAGCTGCTTCATGTTGTTTAATCTTAGACATGAGGAGGAGCCGCTCGTCCTCATCTTCTTCATCTTCGTCACATGCTGCTGTCATGTTTTCTAACTTGCTCCGTGTGAAACCAGCGCTGAGTTTAAGGAGGTGACACGTTCATCAGCTGTGAGCGATGAACCTCGCGCGACCACAGCCTTTAATTACTGCAGCTTTAGTGACTCAGTCTGTGATGAATGGGACTCTGTGACTGACACCAAGTAACGACCCTCCCTCACATCCATGAGCAGCATCAACATGGGCCCGAGCTGCAGCCGGTGCTGCCACTTGTTGCTCAGGAGGATCTGAACAGTTTTCTAGTCCAGAAGGTTACGGCTTGAAATGAAGCTTCAGTGACTGAAGCAGGGAGACGAAGGATGAAGGATGAGAAGACGTCTCCCTCACACCTGAGCCCGCGTCGCTGGTCAAGATGTAAGAGAGACGTGAACCTTCATCCTCACATAGATGACCACATGAAAATGTTCTCAGAGCATCAGAGGCGAAGGTGTTAAAACGCTCCAACTGTAAACGGGAGGAGGCTGCAGCGCTAAATCTGTCGACTGGTTTCATCTGCACACGCTCAGAAGCGACCTGAGTAGCTGTCAGAGTATTTATATCCCAACGGCCTGTTTAATGTCATTTACAGTATATTTAGCTGCTGTATTTAATTATAGGCCCAACAAATCAAAGCCAGAGACAAAAATATCATCAGTCAAGATGAGATGAAGAAAAAAATGCTGGATAAAAAGCAAATGAAAATAACTGTAATCACAGGGCGACAGAAAAGGTCCAGAAAGCGACAATTAAAGAAGAGCGTCAGCGTCTCAGCGTCCAGAAACAGTGAAAGGAGGAGAAACACAACCAAGAACCAAAACCACTCAAAATGTTAGAGAGAAGACAGACGGACGACAGATGGATGAACCCAGGAGCCACGAGCACGATGGAGCACAGAACCAAAACCCAAAATAGTACAAACCAACCGAGGAGGAGGGGGAGGAGGGGGAGGATGAAAATGAAACCGTGAAGCTGCTGTTAGAACCAAAACCACCAGACGCACCCTGGATGGGCCTTCGTGTTTAACATCTGATGTTTGTCCAGAACAAGTGTCTCAGAACCTGAGTTCACAGTCAACAGGTCCTCCTTCTCCCCAAATGCTCTGTCAGCTGTTGCCGTGGCAACAATCACTCACCTTCGTTAGAAAACGGAGAGAACCTGTTTACTTTCAGGACGCAGGTTTACCCCTGAACATACATGGTTCTATTGCTGCAGCATTTAACTTTGACCTCAGAACAAAAAACCTAGTCCTTCAGCCTTTGCTCAGGTTTCCTTTTCCTGGATCCATCGTGAGCCCAGCCTGAGTAGAACCCCCTGTGTTCTGGGTTAACAAAGCGGAGCCACCTGCAACTGACCTCATGTTACGTAACCCGGCTCGTGAGGATGAGACCGGACCACTCCCTCCCTGCAGGGAGGAGGCAGAGTGGGGCTGAGCAGCAATCTGTCGCCAGATCACACACAAACAACATGCATGCACACAAGCTTGCACACACACACACACACACACACGCACACACACACACACACACACACACACACACACACACACACACACACACACACACACACACACACACACACACACACACACACACACAAACAAAAACTCAATTCTAACCTCTGCTCTAAAATCACATCTTTACCCTCAAAAAGGCCTTGAAAGGCCAAAAACGTTGTGGGCCTAAGCCAAAGGGCCCCACTTTGGTAGATAAAAAAAGATTTCTGAACTAGTCTGACAACATGTGTCTTAGCCCGACCCTGAATAAGGTGAGCACCGCTGGGCTCAGCCCGCTCCTTGTTGGTGCCTCAGCTTTAGGCTCTGTTCTGATCCGATGCTGCAGGAAACCATTAATTATTGAGTCAACAACACAAGCTGCTCAGCTGATGAATGAATAAAACCCTGAGAAGCTTTAGACACCAAACAAGTTCTCATCTGGATAATGAAATCAGAACCTCTGTTCAGGCCCTGGACTAGGGTCATCAACTATGAAGTGGATGAGCGGGAGCTGGCCCAACACTCAGCTCCGGTTCTGAACGCTGAATCAGGAGAATGTTCCTATGGATGAGCAGGAATCGTCAGACGATTCTGCTGCCGAGCAGAGAACGTGATGGAGCTTCCTCGTCAGAGTCGATGCATCAGATGTTTACCTGCAGAGTAAAACGCTAACGCTATGTTAAGACGGAGGCAGTACCGAGCGTTGGGGTGAGGATCAGAATCCGGCTGCTGCTCTCTGCATGAGAATCCGCAGCTTCAACGCCACAGATCTGCCGCAGCGTCGGCTCTGATCCGAAGCAGGTAAAGCTCTAATGAGACCTTTCAGGGTTAGAGGCTCCGATTGGCTCACGGCTGCTGCATCAGTGTTTCAAGAAACGCTCCGACCAGCTGAGATGCCGGCGAGCCCTGAAGGAGAGGACAGTTGAGCTGGTGAGGTGTGGGAGGAGCCTAACCTGTGGCAGGGTGGGGCTGAGGGGAGGTCATCCTCTCTAATGCCCCGAAGGAGGTCACCCTCTGCCGACGTCGAGGGAGGTCACCCTTCGCTAACGCAATGAAGGAGGCCATCCTCCGCTAACGCACCGAGGGAGGTCACCCTCCGCTAACGCACCGAGGAAGGTCACCCTCCGCTAACGCACCCAGGGAGGTCACCCTCCATTGACGGCATGAAGGAGGTCACCCTCCACTAACGCACCGAAGGAGGCCATCCTCCGCTAACCCACCAAGGGAGGTCACCCTCTGCTAACGCCATGAAGGAGGTCACCCTCCACTAACGCACCGAGGGAGGTCACCCTCCACTAACGCCATGAAGGAGGTCACCCTCC